>NW_005187545.1:1298301-1329418 GCF_000239375.1 Pundamilia nyererei | reverse complement strand
TTAAGTTTTTCCATTCCCTCTGGACCATATATTGTATGATATAGTATGTGTTATAAATAGACTGCGGCTGCTTTGACCACAGGCACCTTTACCTGTGCTCAGGAACAATCTGTACCTTTTGGAGAAAGAAATAATATCTTGATGAACTAAATCAACCAGTCGTCTTACCATCAGCAGCTAGTATTAATTGAGACAGCTGCTGGGATCATTAAATGATTGCATGACCTGACACTGCGATTGTGTTGGTGGTCATGTATGTACTGAAGGATCTTTGCTTTCATTATCACGACATTAGTAACAGGGCAGCACAGCAGGCACATGAGTGGCCAGCTCTTACCATCTCAGACAGTTTTTAGCCTGCACTTGTTTTGTGCCAGAGGCAACCCCAAACCATCCTTGGATATTATCAACACTGTGTTTTATATTATAATCTTTTGTACTGCCTCGACAGAGTCATTGGTGCCGTGCATTTTTATAAGCATTGCACTGAACTTCCTCTATAGGTCAGCTGTGAGCGTCCAAGTAGAGGAAAACTGAAATGTGTGCTGCATGCAAAAGCCGTGAGTTTTACTTCGAGGGTGATGTTCTTATCTCTCCATGTTTATTCACACCCTGGGAAACGCTAGATTGAGAATAAATGTGCCAGTTGGTCCAACATTATAATAGGTAACTAAAACTAAACTAAAAACTGAAACCAGATGTGAAAAAATATTTCAGTAAAATAAAAACTAGACTTTGAAAAACTACAAAACTATGATAACTCTGTGTTGGTCAAACCTCGGATTAAGGAGGAACAATGTGGTTTTCATCCTGGCTGTGGAACGCTGGACCAGCTCTTTATCCTCTTAAGAATATTTCAGTATGTTTGGGTGTTTAAACCACCAGTGTACATGTGGTTTGTGGACTTGGAGAAGGCATTTGACCGCTTACTGTCACATTGTTACATGCCTTTCGGTCCATGTCAACTACAGTAAGAACCTGGTTATCGTTGCCGGCAATAAGTCAGACTTTTCCCTGGTGGATGGTGGGCAAGGCTGATTCTGTTTGTGATCTTTACGGACAGAATTTCTAGGTGGAGCCAAGTGCTAGAAGGATGCCACTCTCAGAGTCTTATCGCTGTTTTTTGCAGATGATGTGGTTCCTTTGCCATCACCAGGTGGTGACTTCCTGCTTGCACTGGAGCAGCTCACAGTTGTGCAGTGGTCAGAATGACCATTAGCACCTTCTAGTCTGAGGGACAAGCTGCTTTTGTTTATGAGTTAGGGGAGGGGAGTGAAAGAGTGAACAGACAGACTGGTGCAGCATCTGCAGTGATGCTGACACGTCTATAAAAACATTGCTATCAATTTACTGGTTATTCTACATCCCTATGTTCACCTCTTATCACAAAGTTCTGAGTGATGACAGAAAGAATGACACTGCAGAAAACCCTTTCTTCAAACGGTGGCTGTGCTCAGAAGAGGAACTCAGTGTAGAGCTGATCCAAATGAGGTGGCTCAGGCATCTGATTAGGATGTTTCCTTGGCTGGGTTTTCTGGATAGGCCCGGAACATGCGGCGAGTTTGCATCTTCATCTTGTCAGGGTGTTTACGTCTTTACGTTGACTGGATAAGCTGGAGTTGGCGAAGTTGGAGAAGGAGGTCTGGACTTGGCTGTGACCCGACCCTGGATAAGCTGTAGAAGATGAATAGATAAATGGAAGAAAGGAAACACTGCTGTAGATTAGCCTGGTTATGCTTTTTGTCAGAAGCTTCTTGTTTTTGGTTTGTTTTGTCCGGCTTTGACTCTTTATGATTGTTTGTGCTATTGCACTGAAGTCTCTAAAATTGCTACTGTTATCTCTGACATAAACTGTAGCAGAGCTTTCTGGGTAATGTCCATTAGAGCAGTAAAGAGGAGTTACAGCAGCATCTATCCATAGCACTATGGACTGAACCATAAATGTAACATCTGAACATTAACCATATCCACAAGCACAGCTTTAATCAGCGCAGCCAGAGAGGGCTGCTATGCTGCTTGTGTACATTGATGGCTTTGCCTTTCAAAAGGAGGAATGAGCAGCAAAGGATCCATGTGTTCATCATCTCTCATTACCTTAGTATCTGCAGTGTTTGCATTGTGTAACTTCTCTAACTAGTCCAAATCATGAAGCGATTGAACAGATCTGGCAGAGAGCATTGAGTCCTGTCCATATACACATGAATACCTGTGGATAGGTACAGTAGCAGCATTGATTTATGCCTGTACTGTGTAATAGTTATTAGACAATGTATTCTCTTCCACAGCAATGGTGGTGGCCGTAGTGGGACCTTCTGTGCCTGCAACATCCTCATCGAGATGATCCAGTATCAGAACATGGTAGACGTATTCTATGCTGTCAAAACTCTACGCAACTGCAAACCCAACATGGTCGAGTCTCTGGTATGGAAGTTTAGTCTAGTCTGTAAATTAATTGAAAAACCCCCAAATTCAATACATTTGAGATTTTTGACTCTAGTTTTGTGTTTTTCCTTTTTGTTTCTTTAGGACCAGTATCGATTTTGCTATGACCTTGTCCTTGAGTACTTGGACTGCTTTGAAGGCAGATAGCAACTAAACGTTTACGACAGCAGCAAATTCCCACGCGCTGGAGACAAAGGTCACCCGGTGACCCCCCCATCTACTTAAATGTTTGGACCTGTGAAGTTGGCTTTGAAAGGACTGCAGAGGAACGAGAGCAAAGAAAAAAAACATGGTCAAGGTTCTGACTTTTAACCTTTAATGTACAGCTGTGATTTCCTCCTTGTTGGTGATGTTTATCTCTTTTGATATTTTTTTTTTGTGCTTTTCTCGGTCCTATTTGCCTCTTGGACTACATCTTGTATGTGCTAAGGGTTTCTGTAGCAGCAAAACAATATTTGGAGCTGCAATGTGGACCTGTCTCTTCAAAGCAAGGGTCACCTTGGCTGTGTTTCATCATTTCATTCGTACAAACCGAAGACGCTGGATCTAATTCTGGAGTTACAGCAGCATTATTTAAACGTGGAAGAGCTACATAAAATAACGGTCCACTGTGCTCGTGGCATGACTTGTCTACCATACCATAAACTGCCTTATTCTCTAATGATAGGACAGATTTATTGAAACCACCAAATAAATCGATAAAGTTTTTCACCTGGGGTAGAAAACAAGAACAAGAGATTTTAAGAGACCTATATTGTAAAGCAGACCAGCCCAGTATTCAACAGTATTGATGCAGAAACTGTACAGTAGTGCAATGTGTTGTATTTTCCCATAATGTTTGTGCTGGATTACCATGTGTGCTACAGGTGGGCGTTACTGGCACTGAGCCTGGTGCCACCGAGGGAGATTCCTGTCTCGTTACTGTCACGGTGCCAATCCCACTGACTGACTTGAATCCTTTGCTTTGTTCTACTGCTTCATCTTGATATATGCCTACAAACAAACACTATGTACTGCATCAGCTAATGTTCTCGCTCCGAAGTGATTGTTTGTACTTTATACTCACCGGAGGCAGCAAAAGGAGAGGATGGCGAAAGCTGTTTGAAAGGCATCGAGATGCCACAGTGTTGGTGTGAAAAATGATGCGCCATTAATGCTGTGGTGAAGTGTCTGAACTGGTGCGGTCACACAGGTCTCAGTCTGCACCTCTTCTACTCATTCATTGTCCGAGGCGTTTGGTTGTGCTGTAAAAACAAAAAAAGTCTAAGAAAAGCAAAAAGAAAACCGGGGGTAGGGGGCACTAAGATGGGGTAGATGGTGGGAGTGCTATCTTGGGTCACCGCTCATTGCTGAACATATTTTTTTGATTGCAGAAATGTGGTTTTAAAAAAGTAGTAAAAGTAAGAAGCTGTTGGCCACATACCCTGCTGCTGACTTACCGCAGAGTTGATGGATAAACAAAATCCACTCTTTTTCAGCTGTTGGCCAGGGCCTGGAGAGCACTGGAACTCTTCATGCCTGAATCAATGTAAGAAGCAGTCAGGTTGGGATTTGTGATACACATAATGATCAGAGACAACTTTGAAACATGCTCTTGCAAAGACCCCATTACATAGAGGAAGAGATTTTGGTTTTTTTTAAATCACTTTTGCGTTATAGCCACAAAAATATCTCTAATAAGCTCCATTAGAGATATTTTAAAACATAGGCCTTTTAAAATATGTTATGCGCCAACACATCTCCCGAGACTCCTTTAAGTAGAGGTTTTCAGGGAGGGTGGTACAGGTATCACTCCAGGACATATCCTAATGAACAAGGAGAGACAGCTTGAAGCCTGCAGAAGCTGAGAAAGGCAACCCTGCTGCTAGTTTGCAGCTCACACTCTGGTTCAGGTGGGATAACCAGAATATGTGAGCAATCTAACAGTATACAAACATCACCAGACTCCCACAGATTCTCAAATAGAGCAGCTTGTTTGTGATGAGGAGGAAGAATGAGGTAGCTACATTGTAGTCAGTGATCTGGCAAAAGATTGCTGAAGGAAGTGCCTGGACACTTTTTTTGTTAAGGGTGGAAGGAATATGTATATACAGATGTATATTATGTTATGTGAATAATATATTATATGTTTGCCCAGAGTAAAGACGTATAGTAAGTAACCACAACATAACCATAAAGCTGAATGTTGCTGTAAATGAGCATTTTGTGAGTTTTTGTCAGAACTTTTAACGACGAGCGTTCATCCCAGCGCTGCGAGCGAAGCGGCTCATGAGGCGTGCTCGGGCGCTCGTTAAGCTTTGCATTTCATTTCAGTGATTTCAGAATAACCCGATCCATATGATTTGTTTCAACCTTTAGCCACGACTGTGAGTGCATTATACTTTTACCATTCCAAAGCTTTTTATTATGACTATTTCTGAGTGACAACTGCCAACACAGGACGTTTGATTTCACTTGTTGTTTTCTGTATGAACCAACAGTACATGACTACTGTGTTTTTGATCATTGTATTTGTGGGGACATGGTGTGTATTTAATGAAAGAAAATAAGAAGAGAGATGTATATCGGGGTAGAAAGATCTTTCTTTTGAGCGATACCAACGATTAACAATAAATGAACAATGGGGGGAAAAAAGACGTTGTCGCAGCCTTTATTGGATGTTCTGTACCAAATGCATACACGGCTGAAAAACCCCAACACACAACGTGGTTTCATGATCAGATTGTCAGCAGAAGCGCAGACCTGATGGCTAAAGATGGACTTTCTGACCCACCTGCGGTTTCTCATGCGGATGTGATCTTTTAACATTTTCCCGTCACCTTGAACCGCATTGACCATTTGATCTGACCCGCCTTTCTGATCCCTCACCCTGTTTCTTTTCCTTATCTCTTTTAATCATACCCCTCCACCGCACCCTGCTCATTTTTCATTACTTTCAATGTCTTTTCCTCATTGTTTTCTCCATCTCTTGCTTTGCTCCTTAGCTCAGAGTAAGGTGACTCCAGACCACAGACTTCCTCTCTTACCCCGTGGCTACGTTGAATAATGCAGCAGTCCTGCAAACTGATCCAGTCTTCAGCAGAGAGACTAGTCAGATTAATTAGAGTACAAGACCCCCTACTGTTCGGATGAGGACAATGTAGGCTGTGCAGACTTGCCTTTATTTTCTCATAGATTGATTAAGCTGCAAAAACAAACTTTAAAGGAGTGCGTCGGTATATTTAAGTATTCCTAAGTTGGTACTTTTCCACTAGTCATGTTGGTGAAAAGGGCAGGAATACCTTGTAGATTAATGAGGCAATGAGCTATTTTTATGGAGGCAGGTCATTTATACAACCCTATTTAATATCTGCAAGATTTTCTCAATTTCCCTTTTCACCTGCAGAAAGCCATTACAACATAAAATCCTTTTTTCCATCTTTTATTTCTCATATTTGACCGGCGGTTTAAATTAGCTGGTAATTGGAATCTTATCATTTAATTCTGATGGTGTAATGACTGTCGTGGTCAAGGCACTTATCACTTTGCCAGGATCCAACAGGGCTTTGTCTTTTCTCTCTCTTTGGAGCATCCTGTCTTATATTCTGTCACTGATGGGCTCGATAGATGTCGGCTTCTCCTCAGTCTCCATGTTGAGTCTCACCACATACACTCGGATATCTTTCTATAAAACGGCTGTGACTTCCGACAGCTTCTGTTATTGGCTGATATAACGGAGAAAGCTGAAAAATTATCTAGTAATTTGATCAGGTATGATTAATGTTATTGTTAATGGAAGTTTTAAAACAAATATACTTCAAGGTATTTGGATAGACAATACAATATTGTGCAAAGTCTTGAGTGTCCCCCTCATATTTTTATATTTTGCTTCCAAGGAGCCAAGCTGTTACTTTTAAGTGGTCTTAAGCAATATTCATTCAGGTTTTCTTTTAAAGTTGGCCGCCTTTTCACTCATTTTTAGTCCAATCCTTGTATTACACCAAATATAACAGAGTTTAACATAAACGTGTAATATAAAATTTTTTTATTTGCACTTATAAGGTGATTCGAAAAGTGCTATTAGTTAAAAGCATGGTGTTCAGTTTGTCCTTAAAAATGTGAGAAAATTGGACAAATGGAGGACAGAGGAAGAAGGTGCATGGCTAAAAAACTATCCACAGCATATAAACAATATGCAGCAGATAGCTTTAGTATCTACAGCATACCAGTAAGGACCAGAGTATGCATCAGGTCCTTGAGTTTATCCATCTGCTCATTAGAAATCCATTCTTAAGGAAGGGAAGCAGGTGCAGTATGCCACATTACACAAGAGCTGCACTGAAATTAAGTAGCAACAGGTCTTATTGTAAAATTTGAAACTTTTGGTTCAAATTATCATCAACATATACAGAGGAAGTCAGTGTTTACATCCATCAGTAAAACATGATGGAGGCTCTGTCATGGTGTATGGCTGTATTCCAAACGTTGGTGTTGGGAATCTTGTCAAACTCGTTGCCGAAAAGGAACGTAGATCCAGCATGCAATCAGAAAAGCATCTGGATGGCAGTGACTTCATTTATCAGCATGAAAACGATCCCAAACACAATGTTAATGCAGTGTTATTACTCTATTAATACCTATAAAGACAGAGTCCAAATCATCTTGACAGAGAGCACAGAGGCAGCCAACATCCAAGGAATAGCTTCAGTGTCCTTCAAGAGATTTGATGAAGTATTCCTGAAGACTACTTAAACTACAAGAAAGCTTGTCTGAGATAGTACAGGTCGTGTGAAGGTTCAAAACAATAGAATGAAGGTGGTCGTATCATATATCGATTTTCAAGGTCATTGCAACTGTACAAACCCCATTTTCCCCCTTATATACTGTATTTCCATAAATGGTTGCATGTTTCAGTAAATTGCTGCACCTATTTCCAATTTTCCAAGCAAGACCTTTTGCACAGTAAATATAAATTATTCATAGTTTTGTGACTTTTACAGTCTTGCAACTGTAAAAAGAAGCAATGTCTGGGACTCAAAAACATGCTCACTCGTTGCCTAATAGCTACAGAGACATGATCCGGGTTTTAACATCGGCAGAATGCTATTCTTCAAAGCACAGTGGTGTATCTTACTAAATGTTTAATGATTCTTCTTTCATGCCAAATGCTTTGCTAATAGATGCAGATAAAATCCAATATTCTCTGGGAGAATATTGTCACAGAAGCTTCTGCGGGTGACCTTGCCCAAGCCTCAGTCAATAAGTCGATAGAGAAGATGGCATGAAAATAAAGTTGCAGGCTTTTAGAAAGTGGGATAAATATCTGGTGTATGTCTGGGGATGTATTATATGATTCCTTAGGACCAATAGAGACTTAAACAAAGTCCAATCCACTGAGTAAAGCCATTCTTCTCTTTCTGAGCATTTTTTTAATACTATAAACACACAACTAAATAAATACACACCATATCCACACTATCTTGTTCTACCATCCTGGTGGTACTCGGCTTCTGCTATAGAGTGCAGCAGACAAGACAGGTGGTTCAGCTTTGTGCTCAGCAGAGCGAGGACAGCGAGAAGAGCCAGCCAGATGGCTCCGTCCACCATGTTTTCTCACCGGTTCCATTGCCACAGTCAGTCTGATTGGAGCCCTTATCTCAACAGTGTGCTCCGAGTTCAGTGAAAGTCATGGTTGACATGAACAAGGGGAAGAGAGGAAGCTTCTGATGGTTCCAGCCTGGATCATGCAAGCAAACAAGGAGCCTGAGACAGATAACCAGAATCAGAGGACACATGAGTGATCCAGCCGTCCCTTTCCTCTTTATCACGCTCGCCTTTCGCTGTTGGGTAGCACAACAGTAGCTTGCTGCCACCACCAACACCGGCCACCTTTAACTTTGGATCCTCTGACTTGTGTCATTTGTGGGGGTTGAGTTCAACAGCTGAATTAAGCTGGAGGAGGGGGATGAACACGGCAGGCGATAGAGAAGTTGGATAATCCAGAGAGAGACAAAAAAAAAAAAGTTTGGGAAGTTGTGGTGATGAAATATCAGGATTGTGTACACAAAATCCGTCTCTGCCACCGCGCACTCTCTCGATAACAACACAATCTCAGGTGAAGCAGAGGCTGAAGTTATTTTGCTCCAAGGATAATCTCTCGTTGTTAGTACACACATAGAGATGTTGAGCCTTGAGGTTTCTGGGGAGAAGCTTGTAAACGATCTTATGTCAACATGAGCCATTTCTAGGTTGTGGCAATAATGCTTCTCCGAGCTGCCATAAATTTGAGAGATGAGCTTATCAAAAGGTCAGCCCTTAGAGGGACTGGCTTAGCAACTGGATTTATCCTTCAGTTTATTTAGAGCAGAAAAATGGGGCCACAAGCGACGACTAGCATCAATCATACTCCATTGTGATCCTTGACAAACTTAAAGAAAGAGCAGGAGTCTTTGTGATTTCATCTAAAGGCAGGGAACAAACACTGGGAGTATACTCAAGTCAATAAAGTATGGAATTACCTTTTATTGCTTTTAAGTTATAAAACATATTCAGGCACAGGAGCTCCTGCATATTACATGTCCCCCGTTGAGAATGATTAGATTTGATTTCTACCTTCCTATTTTTTGACATCTTAGTGTTTTTGTTTTGTTTTTGTTTTATTGTTTTGGGGTTTTATGGTGTTTTTTATGCCATTAAAATTAAATCATATGAGAAGAATTAAATCTGTTATCAACTTTCAAGGCCTTCAAACTTTCCTGTCCACTCTTGAGAATATCTATTTTGTCTTTGTTTTCTAGGTTTTTTTCTCACTCATCCTTTTTTGCCCTTCTTCTCTCTCTTGTCGCTTCTTCTCTTATCTTTCTCTGTCTTCATCCCCCCGCCTCCTGCCCCCTTCTTTCCTCCAGCAGTTGTTGAAATAGATGCGGCTATGAGAGGACAGTTGTGCAGCTGATAATACTATATTAACCTCAGGGAGAACACAGTTGTCCTCTGCTCTCCCATCTCTGTTCCACACCAGACATCCCCGACTGCAGGCCGCATTAACCCCAGTCCTCCCCCACTCTGTCATCCCTGGAGCCCTACGTTCACCGGTTCACGAAGCCCCATAGCGGCAACTGATCTTCTTTCTGCCAGGGCTGAGTAATGCCATGCTATGTGAAAAAATGTTGTCTGCATCCTGAATGGAAACATGGCCCAGAACGCTATTACTTCCCAGAGTACTTTGTCTTTCACACCTATGTAGCGTCATTCACAATGTCTACATTTCATTTAGCACCTTATCCTGTGGAGAATAGTTGCGCACTCCCACACTGCCTGCATGCTCTTTTTTTATAGAGAGGATTGTTTTCTGTATATTACACACACACAGAAAAACACACACTGAGCTAAACGTTAAACATAACTATGTATTTTCTGTACAAAGATGAAGCACATGTTGTCTAGAACAGTGTTGGGGTTGTCAAAAAAGTAATTTATTACTCATTACTTTGTTCCCCTTTTTTGTAAAAAAACAAAACGACTTATTTTAAAGTAAATTTTTGTATAATGTAACTTTTTGCTCCAGGCAGAAAGTAATTTGTTACACTGACATTACTTTCATGTTTCTGTGTAACTTGATCTTAAATGCGTTGTCACATAATTACCAGCTGACATTATAAATTTGAGGCTGCAGTCCAACGCATCTGCACACATTCAATCTTTTTAAAATATCTGCTGTGGTGGTCTGCAAGTTGGATGAGTATGAAGGTAAAGCAAAGTTGAAAACCAAAGTATCTCGACTCTGTCGATCACCACAGAGATTCTACTGCAGAAGCATGAACAGAAATGGAGGCCACAATGCTGTTAGCTTGACTGCTCATTGATGCCTTTGTGATCTTTTGAAGTTTAGGCTCTGGCTGCAGGTTTGAGGTCAGCATACACTCAATTTTATCACTTTGTGTTCTTGGCCAAAAAAGCCAAAGTTGTGCAAGCAGAATAATGCAATTGTCGGCTGTCATGGAGGCAGTTTGGACTTTACTGTCACACTCTTATTTTTTTGCACATTAAAAAAGTAATGACAATATCTAATCTACTCAAAATCACTCTGCTATATTCCTCCTCCCGATGCACGAACTGAAATCGGCTAACTGTTAGCAATAAGTAATGCTGTCATTGCTGCAAGCTAGGTAACAAAATAACATAATAGTTAATTAAAAACTATAAACAGTCATATTTTTAGATGAAGCAGTTTTGATTTCCAGCCTTCTGGTAAAAGCCAAACTTTAGAAAGATCCTGTCCTTAAGCTAAGCTAGCTAGCTGCCATTAGTATCCAAACCCTATCAAAAGCATAATTTCCAAAAGTGAAACTATTACTTTTAGCAGTTGTTGGGTTAATACTTTTTTTAAACTTGTTGAACATTTTGCACAAATTGCTTATTTAATAAAATCTGACAATTTGCTTTTCTCTTATTACCACCATCTTCCCATCCCTGTGCAGGTCAGTAAGACAGTAGTACTGAATGACTTGGCTACAAATTGGTCTCCAGGTCTTGGCTTTTGCCCACAGAGAGTAACTGTCAGTGTCATGTTCTGGTCTTTCACAACCTTCAAACCTAATTAAAGGGAAGAACTATTTCTCTTCATCGCTCTGCATGGCTTCTTCGTTTAATGCTGTGCCTGAACCTCAGAGCACTGGGGATTATGCTGTCATGTCATGTAGACTGAACCCAGGGATCTACATGCATGCAGATACGAGCTCTTTAATATTTCATTCCACAGGTTGGACTGCTTGCCTGCACCTCAAGAAAAAAAAAAACTTTGGATACTGCGTCAGACAGGATAATAACAGAATAATGCATGGCCCCGGTTTCACTACATTTGACTATCTAACTCTGTCTTTTAAAAAAAAAAAAAGATCAGCTTTTGCAGCCTTTTATCAATTTCACTCTTGCACTTGCAATTTCCTGTTTTGTCCTCTTGTCTATTTTTTAAGCGTCCTCACCTTTCTCTCCCACCATCTGTTCCCTTACTTTTTAGTCCTCTTGTGCTTTCCTCATCCTCTCTGCATCTCACCGGTTTTGTGTCAGGTGAGATTGTTTGAGGTGTGAGTTTCTGACAGCTGATCGAGGGCTTGTTGGGTAGGGCGGTGCTTTTTTTCCCCCCTGCCCGCTTGTCAGCTGTCTGCTCTGCCGTGTGACCGGGGTGACGAGGTCACGACATTCATTGTGGAAACTTGTATTTGATGTTGCCGTGTCACTCAAAAGAACGTCGACAACAGCGTCCTCGGTGAGGTCTGCCTTTAAACTACATACTGTTAACAGGCAGCCTTTTCTGCTCCTGTCACAGCATCACATTACGCTTTGCCAGCAATGCAAAACATCCCGATTTAGCGCCTGTAACATGGCACGAATCCGTTTTGCTGTCACTATTTACTGAAAAGCAATTTCTACTTTTTCATTTAATTTTTTTTAAGAGTGGATGAAGAAGGTTTCAGAAGCGCGACAGAGAGAGCACACTTGCAGAAAAGAAAAGTCACACTCTGCTAGGTGTGGACGACTAACTGGACTTTGCCTTTGTGCTAAGGCATTGTTATTTAAAGACTGAGTTCACTGATGCACCGTGGCATTCTAACTCCATATTTGATGTTAATCTGCTGGAATGAGCAGAAAAACACGAACACATTGAACCATGTTGCATATTGCATTGAGCTTGACATGTGTCTCTAAAGTGGCAACAACTGACTGTAATTACCGTGAATGGCCAAATGCAATGCTTAGATTAGAGATGGAAGAATAGCTAGCAACCTCCTTGTCATATCTACTGGATGCCAGTTATTCTTACTCTGTCTTTGGTTCAGTAGACATCCCTTGTGGCCACGCTGAGCTGTGCAAGCAACATTTGAGGAGGACAACATATCTGTGAATGTATTAATTTCTTGTTCATTGTAGATGTTTGTTGCTTTCACTTCTTTTATTATCTGCTCCAGATGCACGTTAAATGCATGCAGACAAAGGAAAACTCACTCCTGTAGGCCAGTAGAAGCTCGAATAATCCTGCCTGTGTTTCAGTCACATGAATGACATTTCCAGCATGGACAAACTTGGTTGTTTGAGAGTTTAAAAGTCTCTCACATCTTCAGTGGTTTAGACTGTGGCTCAGTGTGCTTATTGGTTGCCCCAGCCTGTCTTCACCTGATAAAAGACCCTGACAACATTGTCGACCCGAGGAGAAGCAGTGCAAAAGAGAAGCAGGTTTTGTAACAATGAGGATCTCAGTCCAATGCCCAGTGTCCTCCCAGACACGCACCATTAGAGGTGAAACACCAGGGGCTCATGTGATCTCTTTAGAGCAAATGTTAACTCTGAGACTTTGGACCATTAGAAGAAACCAGGAGTTTAATCTGTAGTTTTTAAGCTAATGCACATAGGTTCTAATGATGCATTTCATTGCAACATCTCATCTTGTGGCTCAGTGCAGTGTGGAGTACGATGATAGGGTTTTCATTTAATACGGCCATAACGACGGTAGCAGCAGTGACTGTGGTTAGGAACGGAGGTATGTCTTCAAATAAAACTGCCTGCAAACCTTGAGTTTTTAGGATACCTGACCAAACTCCGCCCGGAATTCCTCTCAGGTTAAGGTGTAAATTGAACAGAACACCTTCTCTGTTGTGTCAAACTGAGAGAGTGAAATGCTCCCATGTCTTCCTATCTGTATCCTGGGGCTCTGTAACACCTGTCTAATTAGCTGTGCAGCACGACAGCAGTGGACACATGAACTCTGTTCCTCTCATATAAGCAACAAGAAGGGTTTTGTACACATAGTCTGCACTTTAAATGCACAGACACGTACTGTGTGAACAAACGCACATTTTTCACTCAATGTTGTAAGATGGAAAACATACAGTATCTTGTTATTACAACTTTGTGTTGATGCAACAGTTTCTGGGCACTCAAGCTGACTTTGCCCGTTTTCTTGTTCTAAATAGTTCAGCGTTTTTCTCACCTGCCTCTGAGCTTTCATGGTTCTGGCTCTTGGGCTTTGTGAAAGCTCCTGCTTAGAGATTGTTTGCAGCCGCAGACACTTCCAGCTCAGTTCCAGGGGAAAGGAAAAGCAATTCCATGCTTGGGCCACAGTGAATCCGTCTCTGTCAGTTCCGCTTCTCGATGCCCTCAAATCACATTCCCCTCCACCCATCCGCTCTCCCATCAGCCTTTGCTGTTCTGTGATCAGGGAGTAGGAGAGCATAAGCCTGGAAGTGAAATGAGGATGCGCTTTACATGCTCCCTTACCATACTATCCTCCTTGATGTCACTCACTTCTGTTCCCTGGCACCTGCAATTTCCCGCTCTGCAATAAAACGCCATATAGTTCACGCAGGAGCAGTCACAGCCTACAGCTGTAATATACCTTCTTCTCTGTCTATCAGGGAACATGAGGCTAGTTGTCATTCTATGATAAATACACTTTATTTCAGCCACTAGTTTTCCCCTCACATTGTGATCTCTTCACAAATAAAGTGCAAGCCACCGTAATTTCATTTTTTTGTCAAAATAAACTTTTATGCACTTACTGAGGAGAATATCAGCTTTTAAATCTTTTGCCAGGATTCTGTAATTTCAAATGACGTGCAAATTGCACTTTCTTTAGATGCACTTTAGTTATTTTGTAAGGTCAGTGTTTAAGCCTGTTCTCGGTAAGTCTGTAAGTCACAGAAAGCTCTCGAGCTGCAGTAATTTCAAATACCTTGCTATTACTGATGTCAATGAATTGATCAGAGAAAACCTGCAAATGTGACCCAACGCTGTACACTGTAGGCCCGCACCTCCGCGTTTATTTTTGAAGCACATTTATCCAGTTCCCCACTCTCTTAATTAAAGCACCTAACTACTCATAACTAATTGTTGCGCAATAACTTTAATCCTGTACGGCCCCTTCATTTTACCGTCAGACGTGTGCATTTTATCATCAATCCTTTGCCTGGTGACTAAATTTGTTGCTTTGCCTTTGTAGAAAACAGTGACACATAATTTTTTAAAGCGATGAAGGCACACAGAATGATTGATGGCAGCATATTGGATGGGAAAATAACGTTCTGGGCCGTTAATTTTACCGAGTCAAGGAAGCAGCCTCAGACTGTCAACACAGGAAATGAGTAGGATTTATCTCTGGCCTAGCGTCTGGGTAGCGCTCTTGCACTGGATGCATTTACAGGGACCACAGTGGCGGGTTTCAAAGAGTAGTGCACACTGTAGAGATTTAGAATAAACATGGTTCTGCAATGAGATGCTATTAGTGTTTTATTAACATTACTGGTCTCGTGGAAGATATAAGCATCTAAAATGCACTTTATTATATTACAATCACAAATAATTTTCTCATCGAAGCAATGCAGAACAAAGAATGCAACCTTTGTTGTCAGTTTACATGGTTTCTGATGCATGCCATGTTGTGTCAACACAAAAAGGTCATCGTTTTGTCCAACTCCAGCTTTGGCACTAACAGAAGGTCCGTGCAGGGAAGGATAAGACATTTTATGGAGATGCAAACCTCTGCTGCAGTCAGTGATCTCTGCTGTAAGATGGATAGAATACTAACGTATATAAATGGGTGTAAAAAGTGGAAAACTGGACACACTATATGGCAATATACACTAATAATATGTGTGCTGTGGCCTATTACACTGTAAAGAAAACTGGAAAAAAAACTCAAAATATTAAGCTGTGATTCATTAACTTTTTGAGTTTTCTCAACTTTTGTCTGTCGTTGACTTTACTAAGATTTATACAATGAAAGCTCAGGTATTCTTACTCGCCTAATTGCATTATACCAATGAGGTTAACAATTATCTTCAATAATGGGTATTTTTGAGTCAAGAAAAAATTCTAGAGTTATAAAACTTTCCAACTTGTGACAATGTTGGCTTCACGTTGGCTCCAAATACAAACCAGTAATTTTTCACTTGTTAACTCAAAGTGCTAACCATGTAAGTAACTTTCAGTCGAGTCCCCTTCATTCAGCATTGTTTTAACAACATAACATTGAAAGTTAAATGTGTTTAACTTACACATACAAAAGTTTCCAAGTAAGCAAGCTAGTGCGCTGCCAGATCATTTGGAGGGTTGCATCAGTAAGGGTGCATGGTGTAAAATTCTGTGCCAAAGGAAAACTTGTTAACCTTACAGGAACATTGTAATTAAAAATTAAAGCTGCCTGAACTAAGTCTCAGTAAAGTCAACAACAGTGAAAATGGACAAAACTCAATAAGATATAGAATAAAGTTTCCTTGATATTTTGAGTTGTCCCACTGTTTCCTTTTGAACAGTATGCGTACCGGCAGTTTAAAAAGTCTGCCACATATTATGATATACAGAGAAACTGATATTTGCCAGGCTCAGTGAGGTGATGGGATGATAGCTGTATTTTTAAAACATTTCCACACACTTATGTCTGAGAGAAAATGAGAGAGAGTGTTTGTTACATGCTCTGCATTACTGGAAATCTCACAGAAAGTTCAAGAAAAAGAAAATCTTGTGTGACTGGTTTGTTGCTCGGCTCTTTGAGAAAAATATTGAACCCCAATTTGCTGTCGATGCATGTATCACGAGTGTGTGTGAGTGACAAGTAAAAGGAACAGAATAAAGTGGTGCATGAACCAGGGGCGGATCTAGTGACATTTTCTTAGGGTGGCAAAATCAAAGCCATGTTTGTTTTTTTTTACACATATGCAGGTGTTACACTCTATAACATGCATTATATACAGTTAAAATACATTAAATGCAGTAATTTTACACGTTTCATATAAATATGGTTTATAACTTTCTTGTTTTCTTTGGTCCACAGAAACATGTTTCAGTTACATAAAACATTTTATGTAGCATTTTTATTTTATTTTACTGTCCTGTGTAGCCTATATAATAAATAAGTATGAAGCCCAATAAGTATAAAATCCAGAAGGTTACACAAGATGAGGTGGTTCATTTACAAACACAAGTCTAGCTTAACTTTCACACTTTTTCTTTTAACTAGAAATGATTAGATTGTTACACGCTTACACAAAATGCCAGAAATCTACGCTGTCATGAAAACATTTTCATTTAAGCCTAATTTTCCTGACTACTGGGTTCACCCTCTGGGGTCCAGGATATAGTTGGCCATACTTTTGTTGTTTTTTTTACCTTGTTAGTTATCATTATTGTCAGCACAACCTCACGTGTCTGAATTGACAGTTATTTTTTCATTGACATACTGTATTAACACAACTGATCTGTAATCACACAAAAAACATACAATCAAAGTAGGAATTTTTAAAGACCACAGACATGTTTAGTGAATTATTTTCATAACTTAAAATGCAAATATTAATAGTACATTTAAAAAAAACGTATGCAAAAAAATTTGTAAACAAAAAAGTTATATATAACTATTTACCTAAAAATGCAGTCACATATGTAACTGTTTTTCTACATGTTAAAGAAAAAGCTGCTGTGACAAAGAAAGAAATCTGCCAGCTCGACTCTTTGGACTTAAACTGTAAGAAATAAATGTGTAAAATTACAGAAGAGGTTCTGGTAGCTCATTGACCAGACTATCCAGTTTTTTGTTGTTGTGGATGTTGTTGTTTTTTAAATTGTAGTCCTAAAAAGATTGATATAGTAGAAAGTGATAAACATAAACCTTTCTGTTTGCAACAAAGTTACAGAGGCTTTTTGCAATTTGGCATAAATTATGAAAGTTGAAATTTGTTTGTGACTGAATAGCAGAAATTAGGCTTTCTTGTCAGATGTCATTTTTTGGGGGGGAAAGAAACAGTGGTAAACAACACTCTATGGTAGACTGGTGCATAATAAGCAAGAAAATAAGGCAGAAAATAGAAAAGAGATGGAGCCGTGGAGGACGTGCAATTTTATCATGGTGGAAGCAAGACAGCCAAAGTAAGTGGGAATTCATTACAATGTTTTTCAAACGTGAAGAAGAGTGTGGTGCTCTTCTTTAGCTGGTGGTTCAATGAATTTTGGTTGGAGAATGACGAATTCTGGAGTTTCAGAATCTGTGAGACGTTGGCTTTCCGTACCCAATGGGCATGTCCCTGTTTTGTTTTACATCTTTTTGCTGAATCCGTTTACCTGCTCTTTGATAGTTTGCTGATTTTGCTTTTTGGTGCTGAAATGGTTTTATGAGCTTTTAGCTGAGATTTTGAAGTTTCTGTTGATACCATATGTGTCTATATTTAAATAACAGATCTGCCGGTACATCACATTAAGATGTTCTCCCTCTCGACCTTGGTACCCGGGGCACTGGGGTTCAAACAATCGAAATGCATTGTGGGAGACGTAGTTTACAGTCATGCACAAGCTCTCACAGGCCACATTTGACACATATGACTTAGGAGATTCTGCTGACACTGCGACAAGTAATTGCTGGTGTTTTTTTTCTTCACAGTTGCCTTACTCACAGGATTTTTAATTTTTAATTAGTTAACATCTCAGAGTTGCAGATTACTCAAAACAATCCAACACAAAAAAAGTCTTCAATGCTACCTCAGGTTTTGTTCCAACTTCTTTTACATCAATCATCCCAGTCACGTTTGTTATTCAAGATACTATTATGGTCGTCGTGCAGACTTTATTTATTAAACCTAAAACATTCTCTTTTAGGTTTTAAAAGTGAGGCACACTGTTTGAAAGCAGGAGGATGAAATATCTTGTCTGTCTTAGCTTTTAGCAGTTAAGAGTTACATTAGAACCAAATTAGGATCCTGATCCACTCTGCAGTAAAACTACAATGGATACTTTAGAAGCTGCTGAGTTTTAAATTAGGAGATAATGCCTAAGCCTCTGTCTTTTAGTACACTATCATGTAGAAATCAAGTACATATTTAAGACTCCATTTATGAGGCCCTCATGAAGCAAGTTAAATGAAAAAAAAAAAACTAAAGTTGGAGAGTGAATTTCCACAACTAATGTTAGCTTAACTTAATAGAGCTGCTAGGGGGAATTAGCATTATTTAGAAAACTCAGTGGTTTGGCTTTAGAAATAGAAGCCTGCCTTTTTCAGCTCGAGACTATTATTTAAAAAAACATCACCAGTTTGAATCTCCTACTATCATATCAGCATGAGGTCAGAGCTGCTGATCAGACCTTTTAATACTTTAACTTGAACTTGGCTTTGTCATGCTATCATGCCATTATTAGTTATTATATCACTGCTGCTATTGCTTTCTTATTGTTTCATATATGAGAGCAGACCAGTGTTGACGTGAGCCGACACACATATTTTCCCCATGACACTTCTGTCTTCTCTCACATAAGTCTCTGTCACTGACCCCTGAGTCAGGAGAGAGGTGTTGTGAAATCATGCACCCTCTTGCAGAGCTTCCGATAAATCTCCCTGTGAGGTGTGACAGCACCGGTCTCTTCTCAGAGTCAAATCCTGGCGGGCACAATTCTTCAAACTGCTTGAGACTGTAATCGCTTGGCATTTCCACACGCATATGTGGAGACACTGACTGATTCATTTATTGGAGTAACTTTCAGTCTCATTTTGAATCAACTGGGTTAAAATTTGGTGTCAAATCTGTTAATGCATTACATGAGCACTCACTTGGATTTGCACAGACATGCTTGGACTTACTGTATGATTGTCAAGATTAAAGGCTGTTGCAGTCATAATGTACATAACAAAGGCTTATCATGAAGATGTGACAACAGGAGAAAACAAAACTACAAGTGGAGACAGCAGCAAAAATTGTTTCGTTTTTGGTCTTTGAAATATTTTACCCACACTGGAAATCATTTGGAAATTAGAGAATAGTACATATAGTATCGTTCAATTCATTTCAATTTTATTTATGCAGCGCCAAATCACAACAACATTGGCCTCAAGGTGCTTTATATTGTAAGGTAGACTCTACAATAATACTTAAAGAGAAGAACCTAACAATCATATGATCCCCCCTTGAGCAAGCACTTTGGTGACAGTGGGAAGGAAAAACTCCCTTTGAACCGGAATAAACTTTTGGCAGAACCAGGCTGAGGGAGGGGCGGGGCTATTTGGTTGGAGTGAGAGAAGGAAGACAGGATAGAAGACATGCTGTGGAAGAGAGCTACAGACGCAGAAACATCCAAAGAGCTTTGAACGCCCATGAAGAAGTCTGGAGAACTATTCCTGAAGACTCCTTATAGAAATGACAAGAAACTGAGTTCATGCTGTGCTGAATAATAACAGCGGTCATACCAAACACTGATTTTCAAGCTGGTTAGAATTGTACTGTGTTGTACTGAATTGTACTCCTTGCATATTGGATTTCCATTTATGTTTGAAGATGTTGTAATAAATCACTGCACCTGTTTCCTAGCGAAATATAAATAAATACGGGGTGAACGTGCCTTTGGAAATATTGCATTGAACAATCTAATGTTATATTCAACATGCAGGCATATTTTCCAGTAATTGTGAATTTCCACTTTAGAATTCAACAAGACATGTATATAACTGTAAGACTGCACATAAGCACTGTGGAGATCAGTCAGTAATAGGTTACACTGGAGGATCAGGTACGGTCTAAATTTATTATGTAAGGTACCATAAACAAAAAAATCAACAACCAATTGTTGGAATAGTCCGATGATTGTTGCTGGTAGTCAAATTTGCGTCAGTGTTGCCTCAAAAGTGTCAGTGATGTCCATGCAGAAAATGTATCATGTGTGCATGTGCTCTGAATATAACTATCAATATAACCCTCTTACACTCCATACCTGCATCACACGAAGAGTGCTGCCAACAGCTTGAATAATAAGCATGTGTGGAAGGCCAAAGAGTAGGTGTGTCTTTACCGTCAGGACACACACGTCTGAACAGACAACAGCTCTCGTTTCATCCATGTACTATTAACACCCTGTCAATCGCACAGACTCCTCATTTCAGAAAAAAAAAAATAAAGAGATGGCCTAGATTGTTGCTAGTAGTAAAAGGGCTTGAACTCAATCTGCGCTGCAGAAATGCAGTGCCTCCACACAGACCATGATAGGGAAGGCGTTGTAGTCCTAGGATAGTAGATTGCTGCACATTTACACTGTTATCCCCAAAGGAGAAGGGTGAACAACAGGAAACTTGGGCTTGTTTGTAATTTTAGACTACGCATGACACAAGAGTGGCAAGCAAGGATCTCCGTTGCATCCAAAAACATGTTTTACATAACCTTTTCTAGTGCTTTGAAAACACAACAATGCCCCCTTGAGCAAAAGAATGCTGTTTTGAAGCAAAATGTAGCAAGGGACATTAGTGTGTGTTTATATCTCCTGGATGTGACATATATATATCTACATGTGCATATCAGTTTAGTTTGGATGGCGGCGGCAGCACAATCCCTGTTGTTGGAACCATAACAGTATCCAACCCCGAAAGAGCTAATGGTCTGTAACTGCCACAGTTACATAAAGGAGGTAAATGACACAGTAGACGCCGCTAATGAAATCAGATCCAACTGAAAAGTCTAGTTAGGGGGGTCATAGCATGATGCAACATACTTCAATGATGTTTCATAAGCATTTAAAATAACACTTTAACTTTAAGCAAGGTTTAAATACTCGATTACAGTGTTTGTTACAAACTAGTCTGGTGTGATTTTACAAAGCCTGAAAACACAGCAGTTAGAACAGTAATTACACATTCATATTTACATTCGTTACAAATGTTTATATTTATATTGTTGGGTCTGTGATTTTCTTTTAGATGAGTACAATCCCAACATTACTCGTAACTTAGTAGTTAGTTAGAAAAATGCTTCTCAGTTCACAAAATAGTAAATACTATTTTTAATTTTCCTGCTACAAAATGAAAAAATGCTGTAATCTGCTGGGAATTCTGATCTTTACTTAGATATTTATTAGGTGCAGAATAAAAAGGATTATTCCCACTGTGAATAAGGGAGCAGCCAAGTAACCTTCATTAATATGCTGAAATGATGTATAAAAATGATATAGTACAAACAATGTGTCACTGGTATTTATGTGCAGTTTGAGAAATGTGAGAAATGATACAGAGATGAAAGGTATCTGTTTGTCTATCCAGACAGAGAGAGAAACAATGCTGCAGAGATGCTAAAAATCAAAAAGTGAGAGACGAAACACTCAGAGCAGCCACACGAACAATGTTTGCCAACATCTTAAAATGTACATATAGATAAGGGAAATCAGCATTTCATTAGGGAGCATGGCCCCAAACCTCTCTTGCTATTTCAGTTTTTGGACCCGAGTATTTCTAAAAGCCAATGGTACATAAAATTAAACCAAAATACAAAACAATGAAGTCATGCAATCTTTTTTGTTCAATTCAAGTGACTTTGTACAGTTTCTGTGGTGATAATGAAGGCACAGATGATTTCAGTGAACTCAGTCAGAGGCACTTAGCACCACACAATGCTACGCACTACTGACAGGGGAGCTCTTAGCTTTTCTCGAGGATCGTCTCTCAGCACGTCTGGTAAATGTGTTTTTGTCTTTTCCAGAAATCTGGGGGGAAATTAACTTGAATGCTTTCATTTCCAACCATCCACCAAGATAATCCGTTGTTTTGAACATGCAAATTTAATTGTCGACGCATCTGACAAAGATTTCATTGTTCTTTTGAAAGCATGGTGCAGTTTTGGATTTTGGTTATCGAGGCTTTCAAATCAAATCCTGTTAAGAATTCCTGAAAAGCGACAAGGCGTCTGTAATTACAGTCCAACTAAAAAGACCAATTAAAGTTAAAACAAAACCTACAGTTTTTATTAAACTGTAGAGTGGTTGTTCTCGGATTAGTGAAACCAACCACGAAGCCTTTTCTGTATTGGCGATATGAAGATTTTGTGCCAGTCATACACTGACTAATAACCAAAGTGTCTGTAAGCATATAAATCAAAATATTACGTTTAGATTTGCCCGTTTTGAGTTTTGAATCTTTGTCGTTTTTTGTTATCCTCTGGACATTCTTGTGATAGTGTTTGCTTTGTATGACCTCCATGATGTTGTTTATTACATCCTTGCCTTAAAAATATAATTAATCTTGCCCCTTCTCATTATAGTTCAAAAGTGCAGCTGGCAGCACGATGCAGCGGGTATATGACCAGGACTTAACAAATGGAGAGATAATTAAAAAGGGATAGATCTCCAACCAGGGCTTGTACATATAATGACCCTTCACCAAAGACATAAACAACTCTTGTTATGACTGTGCCAACAGTATCTCCAGCAGGATTGGGGTATAATTAACAGGAACATCATTAATGTTAAAATCCATTGATCTTCCAGTTTTATCGCCCACAGCTGCCTGTTCTTGTGTACCCCGTGGGCTCAAACCATTAATCTTCTGACTAAAACATAATAAAAATAGCAGCTAGAAACTCTAAAGGAAATCTACAAAAAAAAATTAAAAAAAATTAAAAAAATCAAAGCATAAAATTACGAAGTTACAGATAGGAATTTGAGAGACAAGAAAGAAGCCAGCCTCTCTGGTTTTTCATCTAACCTCAAGCCCTTGAGTTAATGTTGCTGGTTTATTTGCTTTGAATGCTTTGAGATGAGAGGCTATATATATAAGTTGGATCTCAGGTTCTTCATCCTCAAACAAAACAGTCTGGTTTATTCTGGCGCTGAGTATCCAGGTGTTCTCAGTCCTTCTGAAAGGACAAGTGGCTCCAAGTTTGGACTACATACATTTAAAATACTCAAACTTCTAAACCATAATCTCACTTTTGTTTCTTTCTTTTTTAACGACAGTTCAGATCATATTTCTCAACAGCAAATGGAGCTGACAGAGAATAGAGGTCCACAGATTTGGACTCATTCACTCTCTGAAGCACAGCTTACCTCACAGGCAATCGTTTGAGAAGACCCTTTATGGAAATAGGAGAGTGGTCTGGTGGGAATAGAGTGTGAGAGACAGACACCCCCTGTAATCTTGTCTGTTGTTGAAGCCCTGTCCTCTGCCTGGTGCGAACGTGATGATATTACACGGGATGACCTGGCCGACCCTCAGTGGGCTTCTTCCATGCTATGATACTGAAAGCCTCACTTTAGACTCTGGTAGTCTAGTATAATTTAGACGTTAATAACAGACTAATGGCTGTATGAGATATTTTCATCAAGAAGGTTTTTTTTTTACTTTAAGATTAGAGTACATCTCCAAAATTGTTCGTTTACCAAAATACAGTACGTTCTGAGATACTGCCAATGATGACAACCCGTCATTGTGTTGTTTTTTTGTGTCTCACAGATTCATCAAGGGTAAAACATTTTAACAGGGAACCGGAATATTTCAGAATCTTTTCTAATCTCTGCTGTGTAAATAAATCATTCAACTGACAATAAAAGTCGAGCCTTGATTTAGTGAGAAAGTAATAAGTCAGAAATACTACTTTATGTTGTATTGAATCGTGTGAATGCTCTATGCAACACTGTTTTGTATTCTGTGGAAGAAAAAAGATACAGTACAAAAAGTCTTGAGCTACTCCTCATTTCTTTACATTTTACAAGGAAAATGGGAATGACATGTTCTGTTTCCTGTCAAGACGATCAAAATTATGATTATTTTGTCCAGGTGTGCTTTTACTGCATTGCTTGGTGGATCAAAATCTGACTTTTCTGTAGTCATAATTCCATCACCGGCTGGAACTCACCCTTGAACCATGAGTCTCCAACAAGCAGTAGATGAAACAACAGAAGGTTGAGATGCATCTCTTGGCTCCCGTCTCAGATCTTCGCTGGATTTTTTTCTGCCTTATTTGCGGTGGATGGATTCAACTGTTTTATCTTTGCCATTTTATGGCAATAAAAAAGTTGCACCATATCATGTGTTTTTGTAACAGGCTACTTGTAACAAAGTGCCTAAAGATCCAGTTTAAGGTTGTTTTTTTTGATAAGTCATGTGTAGAAACAACAAAGGTTTATACTTTGAGTTAGGTGTCTTTTTTATGCTTGAACGATTCATAGGTCAGTGTCAAGTGGCTTAAGAAAATTCCTCTGGAAATGGACTGGACAAAAAGTGAGTGAAAAAGTAACCAAAATCCAAAGAAAACTGTGTGGAAGACCTTCAGAAAGCCTCGGGAACTATTGCTCAAGACCAATTTAAAAATGTCAAGTGAGTCTGAGTCTGTGAGGCAAACAACAGCACTCAGTGAGCACAACTCCACCTGAAACGGCGAGGGCTAAACGACAACTTTGATGTTTTATGATGTTTTGTTATAGCATGCTGACGTCAGCCTGTTACGGTTGTTACATTGTAGGACGTCATATTGAAGAATAAAAAGCGTGTTGGACAGCTCTATACGTGTCCTTTCATATTATTTATATAACTTGCTGTGGTTTCTTAAATTCTTTTTTTCAAGATCAACTTTGAACAGTAGGCGCTAACAATGAAGGTCAAGATAAAATGCCTGGCCAACCTAGGTACTCATTTCCCCCAAGACCAAGTATATTGTGGGTCACATAAAGTTTTTTTCAGATTTTTCACATTTGGTGCAACCTTGACCACTAAATTACTAAATTAAATCAGCTCAAGAAGTTATTGGTATCTACCATCAAGCAGAGATTGAATGTGGTTTCTTGAAAACTGGACATTTGACTGCTAACAAACAGACAGACAAACAAATGGAGTCGATTAAATCCTCCCTCCCTTCAAGGGCAAAATGACTCAAGACTTTTGCTCTGTATTGTATATTATACAAAAGAATATGAACACTGGACTGAAGCCATGGGGCCATGTTCAGACTAGCTTCTCTCAATTTGACACAATCGTGCAGGTTCCTGTGGTTTAGCCTAGCATCCTTACGACAGACCAAGAACCCTTACAGCACTTGCTTAGTTGTAAATTAGGATGCTCCTGGTGAGTAAGTTCCTTGTTGATGAAAGAAATCACACTAGCTGTCTGATCTACAAGTCAATCTTGAGCTTATTTTATCAGGTAAGGTTGAACATTATCAGTATACATAAATATTTATGCATATTTATTTAAGAGTCATCTAAAAGCTTTGTTCCCCACACCCATTAGCAACTGTGTTCAAATGCAGCTTAAATTTATGGCATTTAAAACACAAGGCCCTCATTCTGGGAGAATAAGCATCTATCTCAACCTATAGATGTTCTGCTTTTACTAGGATTCCACAGCAGACCCAATTTTAGAAACAGAAGAGGTCAGCTGTCTGACCTCTGAGAGGATGACCACTGAGCCTTACCTATTAAAAGGATACAGGGAGGCTCTATTAGCCTCGCCCTCCATTGTTATGGAGGCTAAGCTTTGGTATTTATGCTCTTGCTCCAAAGTACATGTAAATCGACAGCGGTCAAATGTGTTAAAGAATAACTTGGCAAACATGATATGTGACCTTGTTTTACAAACATAGTTTGTACATGTGAGAGGGTGTGTTACAGCCCTAGCACGCCTCCTGTGTGTGGGTGTCCCCTGTTTCTCTCACTGATTCAGCTGCCACACATCTCTCCTGTGGAGCCAGTACTAGTTCACAGTTGCCTCCACTCAGCAATCAACCATGGAAGAGCTACCCAGTCTCTCAGTGTGGGCCACCTTTGTAGCATGGTGAGCTTTAGTGTTTTGATCATGCTGAGCTCCTAGTGGGTAGTTGCTGCCATTTCTTTTGACCATTTGTTAACCTTTATTCTGTAACCTGTACATCTGGTTTGTTGATGTCTTTGTTTTAATGTTTGGTACAGCTCCCTAGCTTCATTGACTTGATCCCAAATCAACGTGCTTGCCTGTTTCCTATTTGCATAAAAATGCTGTGAAATTTTAGCATTATATGTCAAATACTTTCAAGTCCATTCAACTGACTTTCAGGGCCTTTTATTTTCACATTTAATTTTTAGGCAATGTTTGAACATCTCAAAAAATATTAAAGATAGAAAAAAAAGCCTGTAATTTATCCTGGCCTTTCTTACTGTCAACGTGAACCAGTATATCAATGTATCATTTGGGAGAGTCTTGGCTATATATAAAAAAGTCCATCACTCCTGCAAAGTCCCATTTTATAAAAGAAAATTCACCTTGAAAAGCCCATATTTTGTATGCACAATGTTGAAACAGAAAATGTAACTTTGCTATAGCAAGCTAAAATGTAAAAATTTGCTGATGCAGGTGGAATGAGTATTTTAATAACAGTGTCTTCATTTTCAGCCTCCTTTCACTGAGTCTTTCTTTCACATAGACTCTTTTATCGTAACTCCCTTCATCCTCTAGCCCTTTTTAGGGACATAGCAATGGCATTATGGTTGGTTATTGCGTTTAACTCTACTGGGCTGATGCTCCCACATCTAATCTGTATCTGATTTTCGAATATCGAGTCATGAAAAAGACTGGGATTGTTTTCTGCTGGAGCTGCGGCCACATCTAGTTGCAGGTGACTGGGTAACATCTTGGCAAAACAATGCTCAGTCACAGAATCGAATAGGCAAATGAAGATAAAGCTCTTTGCTGGAGGAGAGACAACAACTCAGTCCATAGAGCTGAGTCTCTACAGCCAATCAAATGATTAGAAAGAAAAATGGAGAGAGAGAGAGAACAAGTTGGTAATGAACAATAACTGAAATTAACT
Source organism: Pundamilia nyererei (assembly GCF_000239375.1). Lineage (NCBI taxonomy): Eukaryota > Metazoa > Chordata > Actinopteri > Cichliformes > Cichlidae > Pundamilia > Pundamilia nyererei. Next base: position 1,302,434 of record NW_005187545.1, on the reverse strand, counting down.
GAAATTTACATTTAATGACTGGAGGAAGAATCTGGCAGTGCAAAGATTCATGCTTAACACCCATCAGTCGTCATGTTTCACTTTTATGCAGCAAAAAAGTTGAAAAAATTTCCTGTCTAAATAGATTCCACAATGTCTGCTTCTCTCCCTGCTGCTGTTTTTTGCAGTTGTTTTTGAACTTGTTCGAGTGCCTTGACTCATTTTTAAATAATGACGCCGCAGGCTGCTCCAGCAAGAGGCATCATTTAAACTTGCTCCAAATTCGCCTTCATGAGGTAGAAACTCAAAGCCAAAAGACTATAAGCAGATGTCAGTGGACCTTAACCTGCCTGCTTTAGTATCAGGAGGAACACTGCCCAGTTACTCTATTTTATCACCATGTTACAGGCTTGTGGTTCAGTGCTGGGGGGACTGCCCATCTGTGAAACTTAGTACAATGGGATACTTACTCTATCAGAAGATAGACCTGATCGGGGGCCAATGTCTCACTCAAAGCATCCTTTTGGTCAGTAGCCTATGTCAAGAGAACTTCTTCTATAACCCTAGAGGCCAAACACAATCTTCTAACACCTGTCACAGTCAGAAAATTTTCCTTTGCTGGAGCTGAGTGAGCAAGCAGCCTAGAGGTTCGAAACAATATCGCAACTCCAATGACTTTATTTATAGCTTTAATACAAAGATTCTTCCTCTCTGCAGCATCCCTGGGGCTTATGAGGTCGACCAGCAGTGTCATAAAATGTTCTGGCAAATGACATTCCCAGAGACAATGACCCGTGGCCTTAAAGCTACACTATGAACATAAAAGGGACCTTTACACTTTACACTTCTGCCCCGTGCCCACAAGAGTACTGTGTAAACGGTGAGAAAGCATGTGAGGTTCCTCCATATACGAATATGTATTCTGTGCATGTGCACATCCTTCATGCCTGAGTGCCTTCTGCTTTGGGTTTCACGGGACACAGTTTCAAGGATGAAATGATACATTTTTGAGAGAAATTGGCAGACGCGTGCTATTTTTATGGCGTCCTTTGTCTGCTATGCGTTTCTTCAGGTCATTCCCCACCATGCTGACTACTTAACACACAGTTTCGTATTATTCCTAGACACAGGAGAAGGAGGTTAAAATAAGTATTCTCTCATATCAGCAGAGGTGAAGATCAAAATAAAAAAACAGATACTGTAACTACAAAAAAACACAAAAATCCCCAAGCATGCTAAAAGGCATCACACCATCCAACTCCACGTACCACCTTGGCCCAAGTATGCGAGATGTCAAACTGTAGACTGTATTTAGCCCTTCTGTTTCACTGGCCTTTGACCCACTCACCCATAGCTGTATTTATTTATGCCTTTTAGTGTCACAGTGACTAATAGTCTGTCACTATAAAGGTTGAAGAAATATGCATGAGAGGATATTGTACTATGTTATTATAATTTTTATCCGTATGTGTTTCCTGTGGCTGTACGGGTGTGTCATGCACACAGATCATTTGAAAGATTAAACTTGCAAAGAGAGAAGAGAAGAGGAAAGAGGATACAGGCACTAACGGAACACAACACACTGAAAAGTACTGAATGCACACTTTTTCCAAATGTACAATATCAGGTGTGTAATATGTCTGACACAAAGCTTTTGATACTTTTATGTAAAAGTACAAAGCCATTTCTTGTAGTGGAAGAATACAATGTGCTCCAATTCAACCTGAACTAAAGGTACAGTTGAAGTCAGCACGGTTGGGGGGAACATGGGTGGTACAGGAGGGAAAAGCACTACAAAGAACTGTGTTCAGTGCCCAGCAGCAATATTTTACTCTATTGAATAAACCAGTAGTGTTCTCAGGTGAGGCTCTGTTGAGGGGGCCTTGTCCTTGTACTGTATGTGCTGTACTTCTAGTACTGTCCAATCCCCCGAGAGCCCTTTCAAGCCCCAAATAATTCATCCAACTTTCTACTGTAAAAGAGAGATTCGTATTGTTTTAATATATGTTTGGTAAAGCGGATATAGAGTGTCGAACATAAGCACACGTATGGAAAATACCAGGTATTTTTTTTCCATTCAATTAAATTTTATTTATACAGCACCAAATCACAGCAACAGTCACTTCAAGGCGCTTTATATTGTAAGGTAGACCCTCTTTACACAGAAGTGTGTAATCTGAGAGGAAAACAAATAGCCACAGGATTCTCAGTGCTATTTGTCAGCCATGTACAAAATCCGGTTGGTTAAACGCGTCAGGGCAAAAGTTGCCAAAGTTTTGATGACCAACTGTGGATTTAGGAAGCCAGACTGCAGTGACAAGCCACACAAGAGTAATGGAGACACCAGACACAAATAATTAGTGAAATCGTTTTTGCAGTTTGTGTCTCTTAAAAAAATGGACACAGAGGATCTTGTTCTTTAGAAGCAGCGATGCAAAGTTCTCTCAAAATGTTTAAAGTTTTGGGGTTGCAGGGTGGTGCCCTGTTACAGCAGGCAGGTCCTGGGTCTGTGTGAGTTTGCATGTTCTCTGCTGAATTAATCCAGTTAATACTACTACCAGTACTACTACTACTACTAATAATAATAATTAAGAATCACTAATTAGCCATTAGGTTGTCTCTTTGTCCCTGTGATAGATAGGCCAGGGTGGACCCTGACAACTGGCACAGTTCTAGAATACAGAGACACAAAATATGCATACATGTTTCTGAGAGTTTATGCAAACTTAACCTATATTGTTGGATGATAGACAGACTACAGCAAATTAATCAGCCTCAAATGATAACCTAAGCCAAACCTAAAAAGGCTTGTATATCTGACAGCTGTTCATTATTCTCTCATATATTGCAGTAAATGTTGTGCGTTTGTGCTTTAGTGTGTATTTTTAATTACTGCATTGGTGCTGGTATGTAAGTGTGTAGATCCTGCATTATTGTGTGTGGTATTTACTGATCATTCACAGCGTGTGCTGTAGGAATATAATAATTGTATGTGCAGGAGAGATAATATTATCTAGGATGTCCAAAAGACCAGGCAATGTCACTTGGCGGGATAAGTGTGAGCCAGCGATTGAATAGAGGTCCATTATTGCCAGCAGAGGATTTCTGATGATGTTTGTGAAAGCTATTGTAACGCATAAATTGAAAGAGCTGCAAGCTCAATGCAGAGTGCTTTCTTCCAGCTGTAGCTGTTTATGTAAAGTGCTCCCCGAAGGATAGAAAGCCAACCAGTGGTGTCTCACTTTGGACGGAGGTGCACAAAAAATAAGCAATATAAAGAAAACAAAGATACATATTCTTCAGATTATGAAATGCGCTTTCAGTAAAGCAGCGCCTGTTAACTTGGCTTTAGATTGTACAAAACACTCTTGATCCAAATGAGACACGACCTGTTACTGGTGGCACTATCATCTTTTTCATCTTGACTTAAGTGAAGTCCCCTTTCAGAGTTGCCACATTATAAAACCCTGTTACCATTTACCTTTTTTTGTTTATACCTCTCCAAACCTCTCAACCATAATAATAAAAGTGATGTGGATTTCAGAGGATGCCACAGTTATAATCAAGGAGAGCAGATGAGGTAACACTCTAAACCTCAACTTCTCCTGTGCTTCAGAATTGCTTCCTGTTAAACATCTGTTGCATGGTTCAAATGGGAATCCAACTTCTGAAAAAAGAACTAGTACACTCGTAAAACTTTTCTTCACCTCCAACCAGTCTGGCTCTGCTGGAGGGTTCTTCCTGTTAAAAGGGAGCTTTTCCTTCCCACTGTCGCCAAGTGATTGCTCATAGGAGGTCGCCTAAATGTTGTTTTTTTCTGTATTATTGTATTATTCTGTATTATTGACCTTAAAATATAAGGTCAACTTGAGGTGACTTGTGATTTAGCACTATATAAATAAAACTGAATTGAATTGAACTGAACAGTTTTTTTAAAAGTGTTTTGTACATTTACTCCAATATAGATATCTATATATATATCTATAGATATCTATATATCTATCTATATCTATATATATATCTATATCTATATCTATATAGAGATATCTATATATAGATATATCTATATATCTATCTATATCTATAGATATATATATCTATATCTATCTATATATATCTATATCTATATATCTATAGATATAGATATATCTATA
>NW_005187545.1:1269552-1288420 GCF_000239375.1 Pundamilia nyererei | reverse complement strand
ACCCCTCCCTGGGGCCAGCTCCCCCGCTGACCCCAGTAGGCACCCCCCATACTCTGCAACCTGCCAGGGAAAGGGGGCCCAGGCCCACCCGGACCGGGGCCCGGTTCAGCAGCGCCGCCTGGCCCCACAGAGCCCGGGATAGCCCACCCGACCCCACCACAGAGAAAACTGCACCCACCCCGTCATCCACTCATCTTCCAGACTACACAAGACAATAGACGCCCAGGCTGAGATCTTCCTCCACCTCTCCTGTATCTCCCCCTCCTGCAGAGTGAGTTCCTGAAGAGAGGAGACCTCCTGCAAGATGTAACAGCCTCCCCCACCAGTTGAAGAGCCCCCCAGGTGGCTCGATGCACCACTGGCACCCTGCGCCAGAGCTGGGCCCCCATACACCCACCCGCCCACAACCCCGGCAACACACCAACCGGGACCCATGCCCCCAAGGCACAGCCAGGGCCCCAGCCCAGAGACGGAGCGCCCCCAGAACCCCACGCCTGTCCCGGACCCACCCAGGGGCAGCCAGGCTACCAGATCAGTAACCCACGTCGGGCAGCAATGACCCTCAACATTCAAAAATTATGTCATGTTAGTTATGTAACATTATGTTTGTAGTGCAAGTTTGCAGTGAGATGGATATAACTGTAAGTCCAAACAGTTCTAACAGCAGTACTTGGACTCAATGAGTTTGTGTTATAATGGATTATTATAAACAAAGCAACCCTGCATTACATGTATCAACAGAATTAAAATAATCTCCAGCCCATGATATACAATTAACCACTCAAAAATTATGATCTAATAAGTTAAAGTCTATAATTCTCAGAAGGGCCATTCTGCACAACGAGTGCTATACGTATAATTTGATGGTCAAACATTTGTATTGTTGCTTAAGTAGAACTGTGACTTCAACATGAGTAAAGCATCTAAAAGCCTGTTTTTGTTCATTTGCAAAAGTAGGAAAACAATTATCAAGCAATTTTCAGGCCATTATGCTATTGAGTGTGAAAACTGTGTTCACTTTCAATGCCAGTTTTCTATACTATCATTATTTTTGATCAAATCCTGATTTCCTCCATGACAAAGCTGACATTGCTACATCGATTCGTGACACCAGTTTGCAACTTCTCACTTGTTTTCTATCTGGAATATCTTCAGACTATAAATTTAACCTTTAGTTTTCATGTTTTATTACATAATTAATAATATCATATATGTCAAAATAAAAACAAACACACTTCTGTGTGCCAGTGCTCAATATTCAAGTTATATAATGGTGTGGCTGCACTTAATTATGAATACTAATATATTACAATCCATTCAAGGAAAATACCACCTGTTCTTTTCTTTTGGAGGACAAAACACTTTTAAATTGTATGGCTGTATGTTTTTTTTTTCCTTCTTGGTGTATTTAGAGAAAGTGTCAGACACAAAATTTAAACATTATATTTAAGTTGTCAGCTAACCGTTATATACTTACATATCCAGCTGTCACCAAGCAACATTAGCATTCATTTAAAGGCAGTTTGTGGCTATGTAGCGAATTTAAGTTTTAGCTCTATTTTTTTATTTCTTTATTTTCTTATTTCTATTGAGATTTATCTCTTTCGCTCTCTTGATGATAAATGCACTACTGTGTTTACTAGATAGTTACTATGTCTCTTTGCTGCTTGTTAATGAGTGGGTGGTGTTTTAGAGCTTTTGTATTGAAGCAACTGTCTGATGCAGATGAACGTTAACCATGAGAGTGAAAAATGTAATCCACAAAGGTACAGCAGCAGAACAGATACTCAAAAATTACTTAAAAGCTTGTAATTATTATAATTCGATGCCTTGTTATTATACAAATGTGCATCAATTTGGCTTTAAGATCACACGTCCAGGGTACTAATGTAAGTGTTTTGCATTTTTATTACCCTTGCCGTTTGATTATATAACTAATGTAATACAAATAACTGCAACAATGATACCGCTACTACTAGCATGGCATAGCAGCACATAGCTGTAATGCAAAATGCTCAGTTAGGAATGTACAAATGAGGTCCATCACAGATTAGCAGGAAGAGTCACTAAGCTCCTCGTGTCCTTGTCTAAGTACTAGCAATTTCTTGATTGATCCTAAAGACCTAAGTTTGTCCATCTGTGGGAGTGAGATCAGGCATTTTTAAGAGAAATGGTGATTTACATTCCTTCCAGATGAGCGGTTTGGTACAATTACAGTTACACTGAGGCAAAGATGGCAAGTTTTCTTTTCTAAATCAGAACTGATGCTCAAAATATAAGGTGCTCAATAGATAGATAGATTTCTTCAGTAACTGATTTAAACATTTAATAAGCTCCTATTGGACAGGAGCTGATGGATATTAAATGGTAAATATTTTCTGATTATGTTTCACGTTGTCTTTCCAAAGCAAAGAGGACAAAAGAAAAATAATTCAAATAAATTCTTCAGTTTCTTCTGTATGCGTTAGACTGATGGATATGAGATGGATCAACTATACAGTGTTTTTGTCACTAATGGAAACAGATGTAGAATTTGCTTTTTTTGATTGATGTGTTTTTCCCCCTGTTTTTATGGCCCTTTGTGTGTTTACATGTTTATTATATTTCTAAAATGAAATATCTCTGAAAATATAATCTTAGAGGTTTTTGTTTGTCTGAACAAAGCTGAGGCTAGATGATGGTTGCGTGGGGGAATATTAAGTGTGCTGTACATTCGTAATGTCTCCGAACAATCCTGCAAACAGACATTTGTTACATAACCTGTGTTCAGTTTCACCTGCCCTGTCACAGCTCAGTGATGATGTGGAATTGAGGAACACAGACAACCCCAAACATTTCAAAACGATATATAACACACATTAATTTATTACATACCGACAAATTATTCTCATCATTTTGGTGGGTCCACTCAGTCCACCTTTCAGCTTTGTGATTAGCCACTACTAATAGCACATAGCATTGAATTGAAGGACACACAAAGAGCAAACAGATGGCTGGGTGAGGCTATTTTGCTGAACAGACCAAAAATTACAGCAGAAAACGATGTAATTTGGGGCCATTACCTTACACTGCACAACACTAGCTTTCCTTTTCAGATTACACCGATGCCTGAGGGGAAGCAGTGTTGATGAAAACCATGTAATTTGTCTACTCAGGCTTATTTTATACATGTTTGTTTGTTTGTACTGCAATAAAACAAAACCTCCTTTTTTTCAAACGAAAGAGCATTTAAAAATTACAACACTCATTTTCTTTGCTTCAGTTTAATTACACAGTAAAAGAAATAAAAAACATACATAAATTGTTAAAACAACTGAAAACGTGATACAACTCGATGATAATTTTTTATCCATTAAACAATAAGCACTACTTTTTTTATTATTACTTATATGAAGGCTACTGTTTGTATGGGAGTCAGTTATTTCTATAACTGTAAAAGATTATTACACTGGTATGTCTTAACTGGTTGTTCTGTGAAAAACAAACATATTTAACATACTGACATTTGTCACAATGGGGAGTATTAAAGATAACTGGTTGAATATTAAACAGAGTGATTTCTTTGTAATTGCTAAAGTCAGCTGAAGATGGCGCTTTTAATCATCCAGCGATGGCAATTTAAGTAGAAACAATTACTATAATTCAAACATTATTAAGAATTCAATGACACACACAGTAAGAATGCACAACTTTCCCAGAGAGGATGCACATTTCCTATTCTTTCTCTTTTTAACCTTCTTCCTTAACACACTAGAAGCATCAGCTCTACCAAAGACTCCAAGACACTATCAAAGCTCAGGTTTCCACTTAAATATTATTAATAAATGGATTTAAACTAACACATAAGTTTCATTACAAAAATATTTAATGACAGGTATAGTTACTTGTAGTGGTTACAATGATTAGCAAAGATTATGGGCTGGCTTACTCTCAAATTTTTAATTTAAACTGAAAAACAAAAAACTTACCAATTATCCTGAACAATAACAGCTGGAAACAGTGTTTTAAACTTTTAAAAACTTTGTCTCGTGAGATTTATTATCTAATCAAAGCTTTTGACTCTGTAAACCTTTTCAAGTTGGCGCTGTCCCTTCCAAACCAAAGGACGTGCCAAAGATCCTCTTTAAAATACCCAAATGGTAATTGTTGATTAAACTTACACTATCGTTTGTGTCTCTCGTTTGTCTCTGTCCCTTTAAAATATTTCAAAAGTAATCTATTGATCTCCTTTTTTTTAACCACCTATTGAAGTTGGTGTGAGGGCTGGAGCCTATCCCAGCTCTCAGTGAAAGGTGGACGACTTTAGAATCATCACCTAAATTAGCCCACTAAAGGTTCCTAAAGCCAGAAAAAAGACTATTGGGGAGTGTACTATCCTATGTGTCTTAATTCTATGCTTATTAGTTTTTGATAAGTGTTTGGCACTTTGTTTGAAAGCTCTTTATAAATAAAGTTATTATTATTATTAGTAGTAGCAGCAGCAGCAGTAGTAATACTAGAATGCATATCTTTGGACTGTGGAAAGAAACCCAGGAGGAAATCCGTGGAGACATAACATACAAACTCCACAGAGGCCCCACCAAAGGTACTTACAGAACAATTTTTCTCATTTCCTTTATAGCCGTCAGTTGTTACTTAATTTATTTTACTGTGTCTAAATACGTTTAAATATTAAATGTATTCCCTAAATTACATTCTGTGTATTTGTATCCGTCTCCTTCAAAAAGACTGTCAGCTCATTCGTAGGTAGAGGCTGAATGATATCACATGAATATTTTTATTTTATATCTTGGAAAACAGCTTCCTTTTTAGTTTCTTCATAGCTGTCTGCTTAGAGCTTACACCAGTGGATGTCTGGCTTCTTTGCTTCAAAAGAAGTTAATTTATTTTGACAAATATTGGCCAAACCAAATGAAATCTCGGAAAATCCTTTCATGTAATTATCCAATCATAACTTCTGATGCATGCTAAAAAAATGCCCAGTGACTCAGTAGTTTACATCACTTGGGGAGTAACACATTTCTTTATATGTATGTTTTCTGTAAAGTCATTACATTGGAATATGTCTGTGTAGGTTCTCAGTCACCCAGGTCATAGTAGTCAAGGCGGTTAGTATGAAAACGACTGGACGTTTCACCTATTTCTGAAGTTTCTGGAAGAACTTATAAGTCCTGTTTCTTTGTTTCCATGCTCCTTACATTACATAGGTATATGAATAAGCATGCACAGGAAAAAAGGGGGAAACAAAAGGAGATCAACTATGTTTAACTTGAGTCTCTTCACTTTAAATGTCTTATATTTAAGAATGTTGCAAAGTGGTGCTCTTGCTGTGGCAGACTGCCTTTGAAGTGTTTGAAAAATTAATTTGCTAGAGCTCGGATGTCATGGTCTGCTCAGTCCCAGATGTGACTTTGGTGTGACAAAATGGTTTCAGATTAAGTCAAAATGATAGGATTGAGGAGGGATTACTTTCTAATCCAGGCAGTTTTTGAAGCACCAGTTACTCACAGCATCTTAAAAACTTTGACTACATAACAAATTCTGATGAAGATTCAAAGGTAAAAGTAGATTCCAGCCTTTACAATGCATACCTCAACTACCTCTGGATTCCATCAGACAAAGTTTAATATTGTATTGAATTTTTCAGGCAGAGTGGCACTGGTTCATTCAAGTCCTTTTGCTCTGTTGGCATTCGTTGTTGGTTGACACTATTTGAGTACTCTGGCCATGAAAACAGATAACTTTAACTACAGAAAAAACAGAAGTGCTGCTAAAGGTTTGGTGAAAAAAAGAGAGGGAGACACTCCAGAGTTTATTCTTCTTGCTGGCCTTCTTTGAGCCATCCAGCCTCTGCTTTGCATGGTTTAAATCTGTGTGCTCTGTTATTCTCCCTTTCACACTCTTTTGTGCAACCTCCTCCACTTCTCCACCTCAGTCAGAACTCTATTCAATCCTCAGTCTTCATCTTCACCACCACCAGCGTCTAGACTCTGAGGGGTTCAGTCCTAAATCCTATCATTGCTGGTATTCCTGTTATGCCAATCGAATCGCCAAATACAGTAATTTCTCTATCTAAATAAATCATCCAAGTGAATTGCAATTCTTCTCTCATTATTGAAATTGAGGTTAGCTTGATTCTAAGTTGCCCATACTGTAGCGGTGAATGTGAGTATGAATCTCTGCGTTAGCCCTGCATCACATTGGGGACCTGTGAGGGGTGTACACCGCCCTATGTTAGCTGGGATAGGGTAGCCACACCCTGATAAGTGTATGCAGAAGAGAAAGCAATGTAGCCCTTATAGGAAGAAATGAATCATGGTAAGTGACACACTTATACTTACATTCAACCTGCATGCAGCAGCAGCGTGCTTTCTAAGAGGTCTGTTAATGTTGACATTATTAACATATCTATCTTTATATGTCTTCAACTGCATGGATCCAATGAAACATTAGCATTGAGAGGACATAGACAAGATATCGACAAGCATGCTGTTTTTAGGCTTTTTTTCCCTTTGTCAACACTTTAACTATTTGGGCCATTTCCTCTTTTAATGTAGACAAGCATAGAATTTAAAAAATAAAAAGACTTTGTTTCCCAACAGGAGGGTGGATTTGTGAAATGATCCTGTTTTTTCTTCATCGGCAAGAAAGTGAGCTACTATGATTTCTGAAATAAACAGTTGGTGGTGTGACACACAGTAGCTATGTCTGTTTTCTTTTGTTATTGCTCACATCCGTATGGCTAATGATAAATAAAAACTTAATAAAGCTTATTATAAATTTTGTATAAACGCCCCTTCTCACCATAAAAAGTGAAATAAAACATTATTATTATTTTAAAGTATTATTTTTCTCACATTGTGTGTTAAACTGCACAGATGGTATCCTGTCCATTGTAGAAAATAATTAAGAGGTACCTGTTAGTGATCAGTGCAACAGCCTGCAATCAGGATCTAACATGGACAGACATTGCATTGTGTCTTTCTGATAGAGATAAGCTACTGGCACTGCATCCTGCTAACTTTGCCAGTAACCACATTAGGGGACTTGTTTATCTCTGCAGACTTCTCCATAACTACACACTGATCTTAACAAAACTATTTTTATTTTTGTCTTGGTAAATTATCTTGTAATCTCATGGTGTCTGCTTTTTCTACAGAGATAAATTGACCTGTTAGTGTAAAAAATAATCTTTGTTATGCAGATTTAAAAAATAATTAACTTCTGACGTTGACATTGTGATAAAAAAGTGATTGCTCTTCTTTTTATGAAAACATTGATTACAGTATAGCTCACCCCTTCAGCACAATGATGATCTGTGCTACCTCTCTTTACACTCTTTGTGTGGAGGCGAGGAAGAAGGAACCCAAACGCAGGACTCGCAGGTAGGTGAAGACTGGTGAAGGTTTGTTATAAGGAGTGGATGAACAGAACAGAGGTAGAAAATGGCTGACTGGCTGGTTGAACGCAGGCGGAAACGACAACATAACATCAATGACACGACAAGGGCTGAAGGGAAGAGAGGGCTTAAATACATGACTAACAATGACAACGATTGGAGACAGGTGAGTGAACAGCTGAACCTAATGAACTAATGATAAATGGGAAGAGGACTGAACATAATTCACACAGACCAAGGCTAACACAATAAAACAGGAAGTGGAACAGGCAGTAGATAAACAGTGAACGTGAACTGAAAATACTGGGTCAATGACCCAGAAACCCTGACAACTCTGTGCGTTTGAAAGCTTTTAGGCTCCAACATGACGAACTCCAGAGCTTCTTAAGCCTGGTGTACAGCCCTGTGTATATGTTCATGTATTGATTTCTGTGATCAGGACAGCTCTGGCCAAGCTCAATTACAGGCCCACCTTCCTCTGTGTATTTTGTTTCTGAAAGTTTTATACAATTTGAAGACTAACAGAAGTAAAAGAAAATCAAATCAAGAGGTAAACGATAACTGTGTTGATCCCACTATCTGAGTTACAGGTCTGTAAGCAATCAGCAAACTTCAGTGTGAATTTAGACCAAAAGTGAGCTGGCGGCAGGCCTGTCAGGAGTTTATTTTAGTTTTGTGTAAACTAAGTGCTAGACCTTTGAAGTGCCTAAATGAGCACACAAAAACAGGGGAAAGAGCATGTATGGTCCCCCTCGGTAATGCATCCTGCCTTGGCAAATGCCAAAAGGATCAACCAGATGCTGAAACATCTGTGAGTTTAATTCATTCACTGAAAACTCCATATGGGGTTTCTCCCTTGGTGGTACGGGTGAGAAATAATTAATCCTTTTATTATTCATCATTTTCACACTGCTTCCCCTCATACGGTGGCAGTTGCAAAGGCAAACACTGTACTTGGAGTCACATATGGTGGCACACTGTTGATTCCAAAGTAATTTCCACATTATTGCACTTTCACTTTGACTTACTGTGGGACCGTCTCATTTTATCAACTGTTTTTAATCACTGTGGGTATATCTTTCATGTAACATCTATAATATATTAGTTGCAGGTTAGCTGCATTTTGCTCCAAGCATTATTGAGAAAATCCTGGTCAGAAAGAAACCAATACTTCATTAGCCTCTAATTACAAGATCATAAAAGTTAGATTGTCCAAAGCACTATTCACATTATTCACATTATTAATGTACAAACCTCTGTGTTGCCAGCTGCAGACCAAACTTTGATTCGAATACAGTCCATCATAACTGCTGAGCTGGTTGAAAGGCAGACATTGTTTCCTACCAAATGTGGCAATGCACATTTTTTATCCGACCATCCGGCAGACTTTTTGCACCTCTGATAACGCCATGGTCGAACTGGGTAGGGTTTTGTTTCAGGTGGAGTATTTGGACCAGCTCTGTTTTCCCTGTTCTATGACTTCCTCTAGCTCATGCCGTCCTTTCCACAGCTTTGAAGAATGGAGCAATCAATACTGCAGTATATCCAGGCTGATGGATGCCACAGATTTCTGCCAGATCAGGCTCTCTACGTTACCTGTGCCATTACGAATTCCTCACATTGTAACTCTGTTTCTCATTACTCCTTTTTCAGCTTTTGGAAGCGGCCCTGGAACTCGAATTGATTTGGAACTGCAGGCACCTACAGCCTTTCTCTCTCCTGCTCCAATCAGTTGTTCACATTCCCTGCCTTGCAAAGGACATATCAGCTCTGAACCTCCCTGCTCACTCCACACCTGTGAGCAGCTCCTTGCAAGTAAGGCTGAAATCTCAGATCACAAAACACTCAATAAGCAAACCATTCCCTCTGGACTATTCCCAGTTTCTAACACTCTCTCTTCTCTGACAGAGCTTCTGAGAACCAGTTACCTGTAAATACTCACCAGCTGCCCACTTGTTCACACCAGCCTTTAAATAAACACTTAGAAAATGCCAGCAGAGCCAAAATATGACAGTTACATTTAAGCTTTCCTCTTTCTAAAATGTGTCTCCAGGCTGTGCAAACCTTACTTAAAAAGTTGATTCTATTCATGTGGACACAGCATCCAGATGAGTAGAAATCTAGTTTTAATCATTATGCAAATGTACTGTTTATAAGGTTGAGGAAACCTGCATTCAGGTGAGCATGCATCAAGACAAGACTTACTTAACTTTCAGTGGGAAATACATTCAGGACTTTTATTTCTAATTGCCAATGGAGCCTCCATAATTCAACTACTAAAGAGAAAGAACAAAGGAGCAATGGGAAAATAAAAACAAAAGAGAAAAGTCATTCACATTCACCAAATATGGTCTAAACGTCTGTGTTTGGCAAAATATGCTAGGTATATTGCAGTGGAATGTTAGCATTAGCATTAGCATTAAGATTACAGATTATCTGCAAATATTACAAATTACTTGTGATCCCCAGGTAATAGTAGTCCTCCAAATAGGCCTAATATACAATGTTATTAGTCTAGTCCATATAAGGTTATGATTTGTGGCTAAATTGATAGTGAATACTGCTATTTCCTTTGGACCTCTTGTAATAATTTAAATAATTTGTACTCTTATGCACTTGGACTGGGAGAACAACTAGCCCTTTCAAAAAAGTTTAATTCCTCAGCAAACAGGGTAAATGCAGAAAGCCTTTCTAAATTTGCAGACTGTGTAACCCTGAGTAAGAAAAACACTGCCGACTACCTTCAATACTGCTGGTCTGCAAGCACCACTTCTGGGTGCCCTAGCATGTCTGGGCCCATAGTGTAGCAATTTTAGACCAAGACACAGCTGACAAGAAGTACTTGTTGGTCTAACAGACACGCCTCCCTGTCAGAGAACATGTAGCTACATGACAGATTAAAAGACTAGGGTGGACAGGGGTGATGAGCACAGCAGTGTGTAGTGATCTCTGTTCACGTACAAAAAACTACACGATAACCAGGGTCCCACAGAGATGATCACAAAGTCTGGTGTTTGGGATCAGGTTTGACTAATTGACAAAAACTGTTATTATCACTCAGTAGGGCAGAAAACACCAAAAGGTGTCATGAGACGACGCAATTATCACTCCGTTTTCACATTGGCGGTGATACCTCATGTGATGTGAACCCTGAGAGCGCTCTTTAGTCTTTCAAAAATGGTTTTACTTAGCATAGATCCAGTCCAAGGTAATTTCTTTCCGGCAGTTCATTCTTCCACATCAGTCAGCTACACTGCCGCAGGAAGGCAGGAAGAAAACAGCACAGCTGTGAAAATAGTTTGCATAGAGGAAATGGTTAATAAAAACAAACTGCTGAGAAACAATGGAACTGAAAACACCCTCAAACAGATGAATGTTAGTGGGAAATGAGCTCAATCCAAAATACAGTGTTTTTGCTCTTGTTTATTTAAGTTCTTGGATTATTTTTTAAAAACAGTCGCCTGCTGTTCAAACCATAAAGGGAATATTGGTTGAATGTTCAGCCTGATAAAGGCAGTCTCGCATACTCAGAAATATTTATTTTTCTTTTTTGTGGAGGTCCAAAAAGAAAATATTCAAATACCCTTTTATGTGCTGAATTTAACAACTCACTCAGCTGATTAAAATGAAAGCTCTTTTGTTTATTCAGCTATAGATGCAACGGGGAAAGATGAAGCAGACTTCTATAAACCTGAGTTTTTCAGGTGAAGATTGGGAATGTACAAAAAAGCCCCTTCCAATAAATTTGCATTCTAATCTCCACAGCCACATTGAAGGCCTGTGGGCCAACTTTGTGGATGTTGTTTATTTTCTGACTTCTGATAGACCTGGCAATATAAAAGCACAACATTTAATAATGTGAACCACTAACGCAGGGACAAATACAGGCACGAAGACTCCTGTTTTCTTGTGTGTTATGCTGAAAGTGAAACATTACTTAAGACAACTGTCACAAAAGCTCTGTTTTGGCTATCATTACATGTAGCCTGAGTCATACAAGATTAAAGAGTCTGTTAAGGCAACCACAGCATACAGTATGTATGGATTTTAAAAACGACTCCTCACCTAGGAGGAGCAGATTAATGTGCTCTATGTTGAAACCCTGATGGCTCAGTTTTATTTGAATGCAACTTTAGAAACTGTGTATTTTAATGAAAAAATGCACTGAACTAATTCATGATATAAAGGCCATTCTCTGGCCCTGTAGTAGTGAAATATTACTACACTAAAAACACAAACGAGATCTAAATGTATGGCATGTGTAGTACTTTGCAAAATCTGGAGCCGCCACTCATTTCTGTATATTTTGTTTTGATCTTTTTCAGATTTTATATTTGGTGGCTTTGTTTCAACATTAAAGAACAAAAAGATTCACATGTCTGAGTTAAGGTCAGAGTTCATGACCTTAACTCAGACATGTGTCTTCGTCTAATCTTTGTCTTTACACATCTCAGTTAAGGTCAGAGTTTATGATTCAACAATAAGAAAGGGACTGGGCAAAAATGGCATCCGTGGGAGAGTTCAAGGAGAAAACCACTGCTGATCAAAAAGTTTCATATTTGCCCAAAAACATCTTGATGATCTCCAAGACATCTGGGAAAATATTCTGTGGACGGACGAGACAAAAGTTGAACTTTTTTTTGAATCTGTGCGTGATCTCAAGCTTAACTGCGCTTGAGTTCTGCAGCAGGACAATGATCTAAAACACATCAGCAAGTCCACCTCTGAATGGCTTAAGAAAAATCTAAATGAGGACTTTGGACTGGCCTACTCAAAGATCTGACCTGAATAAGACTGGGATACTGTGGCATGCCCTTAAAAAGGTAGTTCATGCTTGCAAACCCTCCAGTGTGGTTGAATTACAATGAGTCTGCAAAGATGAGTGGGCCAAAATTCCTCCACAACTGGAAAAGGTTCATTGCCATTTATCGCAAATGCTGGATTGCACTTGTTGCTGCTAAGCGTGGCTCAACCAGTTATTAGGTTTAGGGGGGAAATCACTTTTTCACAGGGACATAGGTCTGGATTTCTTTTTCCCCTTAATAATAAACACCTTCACTTAGAGACTGCATTTCATGTTTACTTTAGTTATCTGTGTCCAATAATTAAATTTGTTTGATGATCTGAAACATTTAAGTGTGACAAATATACAAAAATAGGAATTCATGAAGGGGGCAAACACTTCAAACCATTGTACCTGGAACGTGGTCAGTGGTGGATTGGTCTCCTCAGAGTCCGGACTTCAACATTTTAGAAGCAGTTTGGGTTCAACTTGACAGAGAACAGAGCAAAAAAGAGCTTTCAATGTCTCTCAAATTAGCAGAAAACTTGCCTAAGATAATTATGGCTGTGCTGAAAAATAAAGATGTTGACATAAATTGACTTTCAAGTTTGTTAGAATTATAAACCATACTTTATATTTTATCCTTGATCCAAAGGACGTCTTTTTTAAAAATCTTTTTTTTAAAAATTAGAATAATTAAAGCAATGTAAATGCTACTGCTGGGCACGAAGAACACGATTACATTACAAAGTTGCACTTGTACAGAAACAGGTGAGAGGAGGTTTCATTTAAGTTAATATTAGATATAGTTTTGTTCTATCAAATAAGCACCATCCTCCTCACACCCCCTCACCGTTCTGCCTTTAAGTCTCAGTACCTCTCTTTTTGCTACTGTTTCTTGGCTCACTTCTTATCAGACATGTTCAGCTGTCGGTGGAACGTCCACAGAGACTGTCAGTGTACAGGGCTACTTGGCAGCGGTCGAAGCTTTTAATTTTCCTCACTGTATTCCTCACAATTTTTTAAATGTCTTTCTTCACTCCAATAATTTTCTTCTCCACCTTTCCTCACACCTAGGCAGTGGTGACCTGTGTCTGAAATACCTGATGGGAGCTCACACTATGGACAAGGCAGGCAGTTGTAACCAAGCGTTCAGTAATTACAGGTAGTCAAAAGTATGTTATGACAGACAACAGGAACATGGAATTATATGGTGTAATAATATGTGTGTCCAGGTATTGAATTTTAGCCATTACACTGCGATGGATCAGCATACATCAGTCTTCTTCCACTTGTCCAAGTTACAGTTGCAGGGGGATGGAGGCTGCCTCCAGGAACAGCATGCAGACTCCATACTGGGGCACCCCAGCTGGGCTGTGTATTCAAACCCAAGACCTTCTTATTTTGAAGTGTTGCTGTTAACCTCTATATTTGCGCCAAAAAACAAACAAACAAAAAAAGAAAAAGGTTTTTGGGTCACTATAAATTGAATCCTGCTTGCACGGGTAACAAGGAACCACTAAAGGAGTGCATCATCATATTAAAAAATAACCAGTTTCTAATGATGAACTCAGTGTATGTATGAGTGTTATCAGGCAGTTGCAGACTGCTTAATTTTCAATGTTTTTTGACATCAAAGAGGAGATTTTCTTAATGTGTCATCTCAGGCTCAGAGCTGTAGCTGTCAGCCTCAGATGACCACATTAAAGACAATAAGATAATGCTACATTTATCCTATCTTTGAGAATGTTTTTAAGGTGGTCTAGAACAAAAATCATTCTCAGTTTGTCAGTAAAATACGAAGCTGTTCCAGCTACAGAAAAAGAAAGAACATGAACTTATATCTATTACTAGGTTTGTATTTAGTTTTTATAATTTGGGAAAAACAGAGGATGTGATGTTCCAAAACACCAGATTGTGTTTACAGAAACCAGCTGAGAGGACGGCCAGTAAAAAGACAAGGGGCCTTAAAAATAAGGGGACTAAAATGACTTGTTTCAGGCAGTGGATATTGGTTATTATATCAATCCCCAACAACTGGACCCCCTAAAAAAGGATTTAAAACTCAATGCACTTGCACACGCTCTATTTTTGAACATTATCTGCACAAATACTCTTATCTGGCCTCTGATGCATTGTTTTTTTGTTACATCTGATTTTCTTCCACAAATTGTGGGAGTTTAAAAATATTTTCAAATTCCAAGTAATAATTCTAACTGTCTTTTTGGCCCTAAGAATCAAAAGAACCATTTTTAACAGTAACATGATGAGCTTTTCTGTGGGAAACTTGTCAAAGCAGAAGCGTATTCATCAGTGATTGCCATCTAGCATCTCAAATCTTAATTAATATTTATTTTTACGGACACTCGCATAGAAATTTGCATTAAACATAAAAGAACCACACCATATATCAGTGATTAACATTTCATTTGTCTCCTTCTGATTTGCATTAAGAACTGATATGTGGTAACGTGTTAGCATTAAAAGAACAATGTGTGATTCTTTTGCTTACATCGCAGCTTTTTATAGATGCGGAAGTAGAAATAATTTAAAATAGCCAAATACCTTGAAAAAAATAAATGATTAAAAAAAAAAATTTATACTTGTGAACAAAAAAAGAAAAAAAACGAGGACTACTACAGCGGCCATATTTTGGTTAAAAAGTGATTGCGTGTTGTTGCCTCTCTCTGCTCTGACTGTGAATATTTCAATCTACGATTAAAATAAAATAAAAAAAAGCCAAAAAATGACAACAAACTAGATTTGATGAAATTTTAATGGTCTCTGTGAAGAAATGAATAATTCACCCATTGTCACACTGGAGGAGCTTTCACTTCTTAAAGCCGTTCATCAATAATCTGCCTCTAATTTTCTCTGAGCAGTTCTCCACAAGGATGGAAAGGCTATCTCTGTGCTTCACTGCGCAGCAGACCCAGAGGGATGGACCCACTAACAGAGATCTGTTTATACTCCCTCACCTCAATCTGAGTTCATACCTTCTAACTAATGTCAGCCATGTTTAACAACCACCTGCCTTATCGCATGCGCACACAGGCATAAGGCACCAGCAGCAAAATCAATCAACCAGAGAACCTGTGTCAACTGTCACGGAAAAGTGGAAATAAGACAAAACACTGTAAGTTCAGATAGGATACCATCGGGTAAATGCAGAAGTTTGGGTTATTGGAGAATATTTCAACAGTGCTTTCTACAGAAGCAAAACTCCCAATCTGTATTCCTGTCATCCACCCGAGCTGCCTCCCTACAAGTCATTTTTAGTGCAGTGCAGAAACACTTAGTTCCCTTAAAAAATCAACAAATCTATACCTGTAATCCAAACCTTTTTTGAAAAATAAGACAGTAGCACCAGCAGATTATGAGATTTAAGTTCAATACTTCTTGAGTGATGCACCTGAAGGAGTTAAATCTTCTCGCATGTGCTTTTCAATCAATCAATCAATCAAGGCTTTATTCGCCATGTGCAGGTTGCTCTGCAGTGAAATAGGACCACCCCCTGACCTTACACACACAACACAGACATCACATGGGGATACAGGTCAGAGATCCGTAGCATTACAGAAAAGAAAAACACTGAAATATACACTACAATGGGAAAGTACAAGAGGGAAAAAAAAGAGACCTCTACTCATGCTGGGCTCCTGGGAGGACAGCATGAGAACAGGAAACAAAAAAACTCCTCTGCACAAAAAAGCACAGAAATGTCCACAGCACAACAGTATGGAACACGTGACAAGCCACAGGGTCGGATGGGGGGTGAGGAGCAATCCGAAGCAAACACAGCAGCCATCCTGTCCTGCGCTATTATTCCAGCGTGGGCTCAGACCCGCCGTGTTCCCAGGAGGGAACAAGCATTGAAGGCGTTTGGAAAGGGAGGGGGGATGAGTGTGTGCATATCAGTGTATATGTATGTGTGTGCGTGTCCAGAGTTCAGCTGAGACAGTGTCCTTCGCCCTGCCAGGCTAAGTAAACAGTCTTCCAGCCAGCCCAGGTGGCCTTGCATGGAATGGGAAGAACAGTCTAAACACAGTTGTTATCAGGGTGTTTTTGTTCGGCTCCAGCCTTGTGACCGCAGCTGGGCTGAGAGGGTATCCGCATGAAGTGATGGTGCTTTTTACTTTAGTGCGAACAGCTCATATGAATTTCAAAGCAGTTCTACAGTCCAACACTGGTCTCTCAATCTCCCGTTGGAGAGCCGCGAGCTTCGCCATACTTGTGTTCTGTGATGTTGTCATTCTTGTGCTCAAAGAGCCGATTCTGAGAACTCACGACAGTGTGCCTCCCCGAGATGTCATCCAATTTGCGCTCAGAGATCTTATTCTGAGTATTCACAGCAGCCGTAGCTTTTCCAAGATCTTATCCGTGCTGCACTCAATGAGCCCATTTTGAGAAACTCATGCCTCTTCCCATCGTTCCAATCACAGCGGGCAGCCTTGTGGGGGTTTGAACAGCCGGTTCCGCTTTCTTAATTCTTCGATAAGTCAGGGCCAAGCCAGCTCCGATCAGCCAGAACCCTGTTACCATGGTTCCGAATAGGTAGATATCTTCAGCACTCAGGCTCACCCAAGCCCAAACTTCTCGTTGAGAAAGGGGTGTCAATTGCATTTAGGGACCAGTTGATCAAATCCATAATTCCTCTTTTAGGTTTTAGAGAACAGACTCAGACCAGTCAGACTGCTTTCCATCAATCATTCCCGGTGGTTTAAAAAACAAACAAAGTACACTCACATGAAAGTAAATTCAAAGTCAGAAGGTATTTTTATGCGCACAGGTGACATACTGACTGCTTAAAAAGTGCCTGGCTGACTGAATTTTATATATATCCATGCTGAAGCAAAACTGTCAACATACTGTCACCATATTGTTTGGCTATGGCTGAGTGAAGTATTTACTGTAAATGACAGTGTGTTCCTATGCTGGGATGAGAGGTGCTCAGTACCAGGCTTATCTGAATCTCTACCCAACATTGTTCACTGCATTCAAAATGGCCCAAACATGCTACAGACAGTCACAAACGGGGCTGTAGTGTTAACAGTTTTCTAGTGTAAGAACTGATGTGTCCAGGTTTTAAAGCGTTATTGCTTTATTTGGTAGAGAAAATAAAGTGACCAGTTTTTAGAGGAAATTTTTTCCGATTAAGTGAGAAAAACAGAAAGCTGAACATACTGTTGCTGGCGATGCGTGGAGTAAGATTGATTGTTGGCATACTGACACTGAAATGAGCTCTTTAGAAATATGTCTAAAACACACAGACAGGTGGTAGTCGGGGGATAACAGGGAGCGAGGGGACATTTTTAGCACCAGAAAAAGATGTTAACCATGTGACCCATGTCCCCAACACTCTTTTACATTCATTATCTCACTACATGTCAAACACAGCCAGAAGCAGCAGCGAAGAAGCTATTAAGCCTTATCTATTATTGAACAGTCAAAGAGCTTGTAATGGCTGGGAAAAAAAATCGCTGACACAGAGATTCTTTCATAGTTGTATAATTTAACGTCTGTCGCTGCTTCAAAAGAACACAAACACATGCTCATGCACACAGACCCAAAGCTGAGGTTTTTTCATAAGCAGTCAGCGGTTTAGCTTAGCCTGTTCTCCCAGTTACTCTGTGCTGTGTGTCACATAGTTAGAAGTGATGGGTCTTGTGTCAGCCCAGGCAACACACGCTTTATGTGCCTATTTTATGCACTGAAGTAGTGATACATCATTTCATGCAGATAAAGACACCGAGAAGACAGAGACGGGTGGTCCTTTGCAAATAACTACAGAGGTTGCAATGCAGGTCCACTTTCAACTCTAATACTTGTCTGAGAGGTTCACTTTAGCACTGTGACCATCACAGAAAAATGTCTCAAGCCTCAATCACCAGCATCATATTTTGGGGCCATTTAGGCTGACCGGCAGTGGCACAGCTGAACGTTCGCAGTACAGAAGATGTGTGGTGAATAACAAAAGACCTTTTCAGTAGTGCCCATAAGTTTAAAAGGTCAGCAGTAGCACTGATAATTTGTGTTACGGTTTGCAGAGCAAACTTTCCTTACAAGCACATGTGCAGCATAGTTTCTATCTACTCATAATTTCTCTTGCAGAGTTGATTCCGTGACCTCTCCCAACAAGACATGAGTGGCTGAGACAAACAGCCCCAACACTAGATCTATTTACTAGTTATTCCTGACCCTTAGGTCAAAATTACTTGGTTTTTATCAGAGGATTGTTTTTGCCTGCATGTAACAGAACTGTGAATGTTAGCACTCACTCATTTTGGTCATTTCGTACACTGGGACAGAAGGACCACAGAGCAGACGCAGATGGCAGAAGCAGTATAACAGGTTTATTATAATATTAAATATTGCACTAGATGTTTGCACTAGATATGTTAAAGTCCAAAATCCACAGCTAAATAAATCAGACAGGGCGACTAATGAAAAGTCCAATCTAATCCAAACAGCTACACTGCTGAGTGGGCCTGCAGGTGAGTCTGCAGCATTTCCAGAAACTGAGTTTCACTCCTGACTCACAGGGAGACAGGTAGAGATATGAGATTTCCTGACAGTCCAGAGCTTTCTAAGGGAAGCCAGTCAGCAGCACACACACACACACACACACACACACACACACACACACACACACACACACACACACACACACACACACACACACACAC
>NW_005187545.1:1267069-1269532 GCF_000239375.1 Pundamilia nyererei | reverse complement strand
TAATAAGTATGATAGGGTACAGTCAATTTTCCAAGGCAAACACACACACACACACACACACACACACACACACACACACACACACACACACACACCGGGGGAATCCTGAGGGAAGCAGATGAGACAAAAAGGTAAGTAGACTAATACCAATATTTGAAAGAGATTAAACCCCAAGAAGCCTGATATTACCACATCGGCAGCTGAAATGATGTGGCAAAGCTGGAGAGGAAAGGCCGGTGCTTGTGTATTGCAGGTGAGTGGGATGATGAAAAACAGGTGTTTAGTGTGATCGCTGTTCCTCCTGGTGGACACACCCCAGGACCATCAGAACATGAGGCAGTGAGGGAGACAGAGAAGCAAACACCAGCTCGGGGCTGCAGGAACCAGGGCAAAATCTGCTCAAACAAACCACAGAAGCTCATATGGGACAATTAGAAGGGTTAGACATTGTGATGTGAGTGTTTAACAGCCCTTAAAACTCAAAATGACTCCAACTTAATGCAGTGAAACAAACGCATTTTCGCCATTTTATATATATATTTTTTATGCTGGTAATGTCATGCCATGCTATCAACAATTAAGCGATTATGAGGTGCGATCATTCATTCATAAAATGCAACATCTTTATATTATATAAAATTTTCCTTTCTCCCCTACTACAGCTCAAAGAGCATATATTAAAAACAATCTACAAATCAAATAATTGTTTTGTTTTAATAATTGCAGCTGTAGAACTTTTTAATCACAATTTTATTTGAACATTTTTAGTATTTTTTTATGGACTCAACTAAATGTTTGAGCCAGTACTTTTACTTATCCCTATACTAATTGAATTTAAACTGAGGCTATTGTTCTTAGCCGACTGAATGTGTAACCTGTGGAGCAAATTAGTCTGCCTTGTTAAATTCTTGGTTGAAGTTTGAGAGCAGCCTTGGTGTACGTTACAAAGAAAATAAGGCCCATCCTCAGAGTTAAATAATCAGCTTAAATGAAGGGATAGCACCTCGGGTCTCCTGTGTAACTAATGAGAAGGCAAAGCTAAAAGCGCTGTGAAATGCCTGTGAACAGAGCCCTGAATGGTAAAAGGTGTGAGCTAATCAGGACCTTTCTATGCCCTGACAACCCTGTATGACTCCAACAATTACAATGTCGAGGATTAGTGAGTTGCGCAGAAACACACAATATGTCAAGCTGCAACCATTAAATGATGGTTCCTCTTCGCTGCCTCTGCCAAAAATCACTTGGTGCATTTGCATGCAAATGCAAGTTATGCTCCTAGTATAATTTTCTTCTGTCGGGTGACTGCTTACATTTGATATTGCGGTGGAAGAATTTACGTCATTTGTTTGAGAGTGTAAGCTGTGCAGCAACACACACTATTGGCAAAATAAACCTGTTTACTAAAAATTCCTTTGGTTTGCCTATTTAAATAAAGAAATGAATAAATAATTATTAGTCAGTGATTCTTCCAGTTGAATGCCGAACTATTAGATTATGTATTATTTCTTTTGCTTTTTAGTGATTCTTTCTTTTTACATAATTGGGGAATATATGCTTCATATTACAAAAGGTCAGATAGGAAATGTAAGAGTTTAATATCACTGGACCTAGAAATAGATACATCATGTTAACCAGGGAGCATTAGCAAGGCGTTGACAGATTTTAGCGCATTTGTATTCTGCCATGATAGATGTTTAATATTGCATGTTATTTTTGTTAATATTGTATAGTCATGAAATCAGTATAAATCTTTGCATCTGTGTTTATTTAGTAGAATATTTAGTAAAGTGTTAGCTATTGTAGTGCAATCCTTTAACACACAGTTACAGTTCATCCAGTCTGTGTAATTTAAGCTAAATTCCCCCAAAATCTGTAAATGGCTACATGAACATTCATTCTGAAAAAAGTCTATTATTTTGACTCTTTAAGACAAAACCACCATAACTTTTAGCCTCGGTCATTAATGAAATGACTCCCAGATCAATTCTTATTGACTAAAGGCTCCATTATTGGCTTGTAAGACATCACAGTTGCACCATTGTCCCTTAATTATACTGAAGTCAGAGCACTGCTGTTTTTTCTCCCTCTCTAGTACAGTACAAAAAAGATGAGCCAGGATAGTAATCATCCTTTCTAACAAACATGACCACAGGTGTTGTCTTAACGGTTGCATTTGAATAGATTCATTAGCAAACAACAGTGATTTCTTTGTTTGAGGCAATGCATTTTTACTTAATGATAAGTGAATGGAATGATACACATATTTGCACTCAGTGAGCCTGAAAAAAATCCTCACTGTTCCTGACTACTATGCCTCATATTTTCAGGCCTTGTAAGATATTATTATTCATGTACAGCTTTGAAAAAGAATATTTTTGCATGACTCTAAGGAGTGCTGTAAAGTACACACACACACACACACACACACACACACACACACACACACACACACACACACACACA
>NW_005187545.1:1265622-1267049 GCF_000239375.1 Pundamilia nyererei | reverse complement strand
CACACACACACACACACACACAAACACACACACACACACAGACACAGTGCACACCAAATACGCATCATAATTCAGTAGCTAGTAGACCCACCTTTAGCCTGAGTATGTCAACAACTTGAAGTAATCATTTTATGTACAACTTTATCAGTCTCTCATGGTGTTGTGGAGGAATTTTAACCCACACTCCTTCAAAACGTTGCTTAAGGTCACTCAGATTTGCATTCACTTATGCTCAGCTCTATTAAGGTCCTGCCAAAGCTTTTCCATTAGGGTGAGGTCTGGGCTTTGGCTGAGCCATTGCAGCACCCTGAGTCTCTTCTTTTTTAGCCATTCTGTTGTAGAAATATTGTTGTGTTTGGGATCATTGTCCTGTTGCATGACCCAGTTTGGGGCAAGCTTAAGCTGTTGGATGGATGCCCTTACATTTGACTCTAGAATACTTTGGTATTCATGGTTGATTCAGTGACTGCAAAGTATGCAGGTCCAGTGACTGCAAACTACATCTCCACCACCATGTTTCATAGTTGGCATGAGGTGTTTGTGTTGATATGTTTTGTTTGGCAATCACCAAACATGGCACTGTACATTGTAGCCAGACCGCCATACTTTGGTCTCATTTGTGCAAAGGACATTGTTCCAGAAGTCTTATGGTTTGTTCAGATACAAATTTTTAAACCTATGTCATGCTGTCGTGTACTTTTTAGAGACTTTTTTTCTGGTGGCCAAAAAACCCCAGTCTGCTTTTTCCCATAGTGTCAAAAGTCTTGGACAATACTTTCTCCTTTATCATCCTCATCATAAATAATGTTTCACATTCACCGTGCTTCAGCCTACGTAACATTTCAACCACAATCTTTTCTTTCTGAACACAGCCCATAAATCCTGGTTCATGTTCTGGTCCCTTCTCATCTGTATTGTTTTACAGTTTTTTACAGACGCTAGGACACATTTCTCAATACTTAGGCTCACACAGTGAGCACAACAGAAGTCTATGTGGGCTAAACTGAGGACCAGTTATCATTGTTTTGGCACAAAATGCATTCAATGACTACATCTCTCAAATTAAATGAATTATCTTCTCACTCAGACACAACAACTGCCAAAAATCTTTGTACGTACAGGACATTTTGCATGTGCTTACATACTGTTTTCAAAACTGTTAAACTTATGGCCAAAACAATAACACAATGCAAAACTTGAAAAGACAGCAAAATCCAACAGCAATATTTTATTGAAACATATTTTAAATCTAAAAATGCAGTTTAACCAGCCACAGCTTATTCTCATTGTAGATGAACATCTACACAGGTGTTACTCCTCAATCTTTCAACTCCTTCAATTCTGGCATGCCAGAAGATTATTTCCTAGGTGTGTTGCCCTAGATGACATGAGATGTGATGTGGATGAGAACCTGTGGCCAAATGGAG
>NW_005187545.1:1237514-1243206 GCF_000239375.1 Pundamilia nyererei | reverse complement strand
TACTTTTATTTATTCACTCCACATAAAATGTAATAAATAAATTATAAAATACAACAAACAACTATTTACATTTCATACATTTCAACTTTTAACTACTTAAATTTTCAGCTTTTTCCTTTTAAACAAATTTAAAGTGAAACAACACAAAACACTGCAAACCACAACGCAATAAAATATGGAAAAAAAAGGGGGGGAAAGAACGCCCAGATCTTTAATTAAGGGAAAGGTTGGCATTTAGAAATATTAATATCACACTTAACTGACTGCGTTTTATCTTCCCATTGCACTGATGGGTGGACAGTTCTCAGGTGCCTGTGCATGTTGTTTGTGGAGCTCTATACGATATCCTTTTCTTGTAGACTCTACACTCTGCCTTTGTTTTGTCAATAAGATTGAAATGGTTCCAGACTTTGCTATTTTTCTTGGTGTCACTCATTTTCTTTACTGTACCTTTCCAATGTGACGGTGTTGTATCTTGTTGTTGCTCCCGGCTGTCTTTCTTTCCCTCTCCCTCCTGCTTTTGTTGTGTGCTACTGCTGTCTCGAGTGTAACTACCGCCCCGCCCCCTCAGCTCAGCACTGAGCAGAGGGGGGAGGGGCGCAAACACAAGGCTCTGTTTGCCGTCTCTGCTCAGCCTGAAGCGAAAAAAAGTGAAAGACAGGGGAAGAAGAAAGAGAGAAAGAAAGAATAAAACCCCACGGCTCCCAATAAGGAGCCGGCTCGCATCGTTCACTTCAAAGATCCGGCTCTAAGAGCCATTTCGTTCGCGACCGACCCATCACTAATAAGAATAGGTGGCAAGCTTTAGGCAACACTCATAACAAAGTGGAGGCAAAATACGCATGCATACATTGAGTTAGGTTCCCATTCTTGTGCTTGAATATTCATAAGGCTGTGTTAATTAACTACAAAAAACCCCCAAACAAACAGACAGATGAAAAAATATTCCTCTCAAAATAGGTACAAGAACTGGACTGAAAATAAGAGAAAAAGAAGCCAAGGTCCAAATAAAACATGTCCCAACTACTGTATGAAACCATGTACTTACTGAATGCCTTTTGGTTGATAGCTGATCTGCCTGTAGGTCAGAGCCAGATGATAGAAGGTGGAGGAAGAGGGTGCTGGTCCATACTGTCAGAGATAACACAGCCAAGAATGATGGAGCCAAATGGGAGGAGAAGGAAAAAGGCCAAATTATCTGATACACCAGAGGCTTTGAAGCAGTAGGGAATAAACAAGATACTCTACCATGCTGGTACCCTGCATGGAGGTCACCTCAACCTTTAGCTTTTTTTTTTGGTCACAGTTTGAGGTGGATGTCAGCTTTTGTGCAGTGATATTTTCATGACATGGAACACGACTGACTCCTACTCTAAGATAAGAGAATTTACAAAACATTTTATATGTTCACGTGATGCTTTGAACAGACTAGAGCATAATAAGGAATAATAATAAAAATTATAATGATAATCATCATCATCATAAAACTCTTTCATTTTTTGCTAAAGACCTTAAAAGAATGAGCGATGAAATGCTCAAACGTGGATTGATGTGTCTTGATTTTGTCAGATGGTATTTGGTTGCAGATCACCTTCTCTTCTCTCACTCCCTGTCATGGTGATGGTCCCAGTTGGTGTCTGATTAGGCAATGCAGGCTGGCATTTGACCTCTGAGAATGTTTCTGTTATGTGTGAGCGCGAGCTGACAACAGCTTAATGCCAACGTTAAAGCCTGCCTGCAGAGGAGAGAGAGGGAGTTTAGAGGACTGTTGTGACCAGTTCTTTATTAGAGCAGCTATCTGTCGCAGCAGAGTCATCAGCTGTAACTAAAACCTCCACACACTCTTCCTGTCCAAATTAATTTTTCTAAAAACCTGTCTCATTTCTCCCTGTCTGTGGTTTGTTTATATACACCTTTCTCTACGTCTTTTTCTGTGGCCTATCATCAATTTTTCTCTTTGGCCTGAAATTAATCTTTTTTTTTTTGGGGGTTGTACATTCAGTGGCTCACTTTCAATAGATTTTCAGTGGCATTAGTGAGAAACCAAATTCAGGCAACATGAATATGTGAACTGAAGACAAATCTCTCCTAATGACACACATGAAAGAAACGGATAAAAGAAAGGGTTTAATGTAGAAAACATTTATGAACTTCTCTGCTCCACTACCTTTGTTGAATACAATGAGAACTTTGGACAGAAAAATAAAATGACGTTAAATAAAAAGGAATGTTCGCTTTGATGATTCAACTTTTCCATGTTCAGTGTTTTTTCTTCTTTTAGTTTAACACTCAGCATGGCAGAGAGCCAAAACTGCTAATTAATCCCTGCTTTTAATGTTGAAAAAATAAAAATAAGAACATGCTTCTCAATATTTCATGTTATGGTAAAAAACAATTCAAAGATTTATACAATTTTCATGTTACTAAAACCTTCTTCTCTCTTTAGGTTCTCCACAGCAGGTCATCTGTCTCCATCCTCCTCTGTCACACCAACCATCTGCAATACCTCTTCACTGCATTCACGAATCTCCTGCCCGGCGGCTCCAAAAATTAACATCCTTTTTCAAAAATTTCCACTATCCCTCCTCTGCAGATGTCCAAACCATCTCAGCCTTGCCTCTTTGACTTTATATCCAAACTGCTCAGCCTGAGCTCTTGCTCTGATACACTCATTTCTAATCCTATCCATTCTGGTTACTATAAACCTGAGCATCTTCAACTCTACCATCTCCAAACAGAACATAATAGCAGGTCTCACAGGTATCATGTAGTGAGACCCTTTCACTCTTGCTGCTGTCCTTCAGAAACAAGTCACCTGTAATAGTCATCTCCACTCGCTCCACCCTGCCTGCACTCATGAGTTGGAATGGTTGGCCCCAGGTATCTAAACTCATCTACCTTCACTGTCTCTGCTCTTTACATTTCTCCACCTGTCTCCCTCTCCTTCACGCATGCATTCTGTCTTGCCTCTACTGACCTTATTCCTTTTCACTCCAGAGCATACCTCCACTTGTCCAGGCTTTCTTCCACCTGCTTCCCTACTCTCATTAGAGATCACAATGTTGTCTGCCAACATCACAGTCCATTGACACTCCTGCCTGACCTCATCTGTCAGCCTGTCCATCATCACTGAAAACAACAAGGGGCTCAGAGCTGATCCCTGATGTAATACCACTCCTACCTTGAATCCATCTGTCACTCTTACCACACACCTCACCACTGTCTCACTGTCCCCGTGCATGTCCTGCACCACCCTCACATATTCTTCTGATAAAATTAAAGTGGAAATAAAGCCATGTAGCATAACTTTGGCAAACTTTTCTAAAATAACTTAGCAAACCTTAAGGCAACAGAACAGTTTAAAAACACAAAATGGAGTGATACATATTGTACTTAAATTGTGGTGCATTTAATACAATCTTCTTTTGTAGACTTACAGCATTCACCAGAAAAAAGCTGTGATCGCTTGTAATTTACTTTGAATGTCAGGCTGAAACTAGCAAAGCTTTCATTTGCTCTCATAGAAATGTCATGGTGAAGGGAAAAAATATCCAATGTAAGGTGATCGCTGCTCAAGTTGAATAGATGTAATTTAAATTCACTATTATTTCTTTTTATTACAAAGATGCCACTTAAAGCAATCTCTGTTGCACTGCTGTGCCTGCACTCAGCAAGTGCAGACCTACACACACTGAGTTCCAGAAAGAGCATCTGAGGTCTATTCATAAAGAACGACCTGCAGTGGCGAGGTGATTACTGAAAGTCAATGCAACCTTACAACAACTGTGAGCAACAGTATCAGAAGGCAAATAGTTTAGGCTGATAAATGTGACAGGCTGCACTGATGCTGCCGTCCTCAGGTGCATCTTCTCTCATGCAGGCATTCAGAGTGAGATAGGGGTTTATTAGAAATACAAGCACTCTGGGTATCAGTCATAGTGACAGAAGGTCTGGTCTCTTACAGCAAGCACACAACCTTAGCAGTGAGTGTGACTTGGCTTACTTTTGCTCTGCTCTAATAAAGTCTGCCAACTAAAACAGTGTGTTTCTGTTTACCTGACAAATGTGCAAATAGAGTAGAAATACAGTCCAATAGAATCTTAGAGCTCAAAAACCCCACTGAACAATCCTTTACCAGTTTCAAATCATGCCTTTTCTTGAATTCAAAAGGTTTTTTCCCCGCTAACTTAGGATATGTTAATTCTAGTGTTAGACACTGTTACAATAGCTGATGACACAGTCACTGTCCTCTTTATTAGGCACATCTGTTTAAATGCTCATTAATGTTAATTTCACTAGCTGGGCCCACGTCCTCATTTTAGGTTTGGGAGCATTTTTTTAGTAGATAAAGGTGAATGGCTTAATCAAGAATTGAACTGCGATTTGGGGAAGGCCTCAATGGAGACTGGCGGCAGCTCCTGGGCCTGGCAGATCCCCATGTATTAATGAGAAGTGTAGAAGTGAAAGAATTGAAAAAAGGGGAGGAAGGGGGGGGGGAGGCACAAAAATGAGAACGAACAGCTTGTAGAACTGGGCGGTTGTATATAGTTAAGACCCAGAAGGGACATGTTTGGAGGTGTGGACCCGCTCCTGAAATTCAGATAATTTATCTCTAAGTCTAATCAGCCAATCAGACATCATCAAGACAATGGTCTGAAAAAGAGAAAATATCCCATGAGCGGTAAAAATGCCTTAATGTCAGAGAGGAGAATAGTTAGACTGCTTCAAGACAATAGGGAGGCAACAATATCTCAAATAACCACCATTATGCAAAGTATATAGACGAGCATCTCTGATTGCATGGTAGGACAAGCGTTGAAGGAGATGGGCTACAGCAGCAGAAGACCACACCGGGTGCCATTCCTGTCAGCTAAGAAAAGGAAAGTGAGGCTACAGTTCACACTGGTTCACCAAAACTGGACAATATTGGAAAAATGTTGCCTGGTCTGATGTGTCTCCATTTCTGCTGGAACATTTGGATGGTAGTGTCATAATTTGCGACAAACAACATGATCCATCCTGCCGCTCATCAGTGGTAAAAGCTGCTGGTTGTGTAATTGTGCGGGAGACATTTTCTTGGTAGACTTTGGGCCCTTTAGTACCAACTGACCATCATTTAAACACTACGATCTACCTGAATATTGTTGCTGATGATGTCCATCCCTTTATGACCACAATGCGCCCATTTCCAGAGCAGAATAATGCCCAATGCCACAAAGCTCAGATCGTCTCAAACTTACGGTGACGCTGAGAAATCAAATGCACTGCAAGTGAAGAAAACATCAGCAAATAGAAAATTGCACAAAACAAAATGGAAGTACGGGACGGGACAACGGTACGGGAGCTCGACAGATGGATTGGTACTGCGGCTGCAGTGATGCGGATGCTGTGCGTATGAGCGAAGAGAAGGCTCAGAGTAGAGCTGCTGCTGCTCCTTCACATCGAAAGGAGCCAGTTGAGGTGGTTCGGGCATCTGACAAAGATGCCTCCTGGGCGCGGTGTTCTGGGCATGTCCAACCAGGAAGAGGCCCCGGGGCAGACCCAGGACACGCTGGAGAGAATATCTTGTGGTTGTTGTTTTTGTGAGCTTTTGCAGCCTTTTGTTCTGCTTTTTGTTGTGGCTCAAGAGTTGGGAGTTCGCCTTGTAATCGGAAGGTTGCCGGTTCGAGCCCCGGCTTGGACAGTCTCGGTC
>NW_005187545.1:1234654-1236646 GCF_000239375.1 Pundamilia nyererei | reverse complement strand
ATGTCAGTATGCACCTAGTGTATTCTCGTCTTTAACAGCTGAATCAAATCTAACACCTTCCACTCCGGAGAAGGATTTTCACTTGCTGAATCTCCTCCAGGGGCTTTTTTTTTTTTACCATTTCTTTGACACTGCTGTAGGAATAGGTTTGAGATTATGTGCCAGTACTGATTGTAACTTTAGATTACAGCCTGGAATTTTTCAGGTCCAGCTGAGATAAGTTGAGATGGGGTTGACTCTGGTAAAAGTCTGTCTCTGCTGGGAATTTAAGCAGTCCGGTTATCTGATACTAAAAGCTATGATCAGGAGATACATCCACGAACAGTCTGAAGTGTAGTCATCTTGCGTACTACTCAGATACACAAAGGTTATCTTTGAACATCACAAATAGCTACTGTGTTGCTCCCTCGGGATGATGGTGTGCATGATTACGAGAAAAAAGTCGCTAGATGTTTTTTTCAAAATAAGCTAGTGCTTAATAAAAAACAAAGAACACACATATAGACAGCATTTGAGTTTGTAGCACCATGACAGTGGATACATGTCAGCTAAACATGTAAAATGTTGATAAGTCATTAAAGTCTGCCAGCATTTTTTTTTTCCTTAAAAGAAAAAAAGGTTGGGGGAGGCATATTTTTATGTGTTAACTTGAAGAGTAAGCTCATAAGATTAGTTAACATGCTTGTTGTAGATTTTGCTTAAAAAAATAGAAATATTAAAACGTTTAAAACCAAATACACTTGCAGAAACTTGTCATGCCAACAATGCCAGTGTTAAAATGCCCAACTAGTCCTTCATAACAGGGGCATATGCAGGGTGTCCCATAACAGTGGGACACATTTTATTGTTCGGTTAAATATTGAACTGCTGTGTACTGTGATGTATAAGCAGTGGAGCTCATTTTGATATACTTTCACTGGGATCTGATGCCTTTTTTTGCACCAACAGAAAATGCATACATCGTGAAATTATACTTCACCAGCCAAAGCTCCATCCTTAGATCTCACATCAAGATCTAGGTATTACCCCCGTGGACTTCTTGTTGGGTTACCTCAAGGGAAGTGTATGCAGCAAAAGCCCAGTGCAGCTTTGCAGCTAAAACAAAGCATCTGTAGCAAGACTGCCAATATTCCAGCTGATATGGTAGGCTGTGCTTGGATTGAGAGACGTGGCGTGAGAATGTTCTCTTTGTAGTGCTGAACATCTAAAAGATGCAATATTTAAATGTTACATAATATGACTGCTGCATTTTAGCTATGTAATAAATATATATCAATAAGGATCATTTGGAAGAATTGAACATGATAAGAATTGACTCTGATGACCTGTCATAGCAGAACAGCAGAACAGCATCCTAGCGGTGATAGGAATTAGAAAAGGACCCTGTGGAGTCTAGACTGGCTGTGATGAAGATGAGGATGGAGCCCTGGATGGAGCTCTGAGTGACCAGGATCAGGTGGAGTTGGAAAGAAGGTGGATGGGTATGAATGAGAGTCTAAAAAAGGCAAGCAGGAAGAAGGGCTAGAACAATGACGTCAGCACTGAGTTTGGCCACGTGAGAAAGTGGAAGTGATGTAAACTAGAGATGGCACGATACCACTTTTTAAGGTCCGACACCGATTCCAATATCATAAATTTGGATATCTGCCGATACCGATATGAATCCGATATAGCGTATTTTGTAATCAATAAAACTGTTTTTTGTTTTTTTATAAATATCTTGCTGCATTTTGTAGTAGTTCACACTCACGTTTTAAAAAAAACAAGAGACTGAAGCTATTCTGTTATACCTGTATGGAAAAAATACACTCCACCCAAAACATTTTAGAGTTCAGCAACACTGATCAATCTAATAAATTTAAACCTACACCATCCTCCCTATTCTGGTATTTTAATGAGTACTTAGTGGAAATATTAAGCAACCTAACTAATAGGGTTGCCAACTCCCAGCAAAAATATTAGGGAACCACCCCCCGCCCTTAATCGATGTAA
>NW_005187545.1:1232240-1234084 GCF_000239375.1 Pundamilia nyererei | reverse complement strand
CCTGCACAGTTACCAGCCATCAGCTAGCATGAAAGGATCCTGGTGTTATTTGTCTCTCAGAAACAGTTCATAACTTCCCTTCAACTCATTCATGTCACCTAAAAGGTAAACCTGTTTCTCCATCACCTGTTCAGTTCTGATGATTCAGTAAGGACATCTCCTGGTTTCATCTTCATGTTTCCCTCTTACCACATATACAAACGGATATCATGACCAGCAGCTTTTACAGCTGTGGCTCCAGCAAACATACTAGAAAGTAATATTAAACACATTCTAACAACAGGTCATCACGCTTAAACGTGCTGCTGTAGTTTATCCACTGGTCTCCTCTTTCTAGCGCAAAGTGGATGATAAACAAACAAGAAAGACGGGACTTGCGGCAGAAAAGCCGATCAGCTGATCATTGATCAGTTTCATGATTGAAGTAGCAACAGGAGAGGGAGGGGGAGAGAATGAGAGAAGTAGATGCAACTGCGCAGCAAAACCACAGAATAACTCCAGCTTTGTGTCTATTTTTTAATTCTAGCTGAAGTACAAATCGCTTCCTTTTCACCTCAGTATGGAACTCCGATGGCAAGTCCAGCTGTGGCTCAATATATCAGTTGTTAAGCTTAACGTGGAAATACTATGCAAACATTCAGGGATGAACTTACACACTTGCTTTACTTCTCTGGGATAGTTTTCGCCGAGATGAAATGCCGCGGTTAGGAAGCATGTAGCGAGGCTCCAAACGCTCCAACAGACCGCCGACAGGTCTCGCAAACAGCCGCTCTATCACGTGACACATACTGCTCTGATGCCCCTAGCTGGGTTACGCCAAGTAGCGCGTTTTGTGAGGTGATTTTGTGATACTTCGGATCGGATCACATTTTTTATTTCTCTCCGATATCCGATCCAGTAATTTAGGTCAGTATCAGACCGATACGTAATATCGGATCAGTCCATCTCTAATGTAAACAACCAGGAAAGCTACCAGATGAATTAGTACATACCTAGTTAGTACAAACTATAACCCAAGACACTTTGGTTGAAAGTGTGTCCTGTCATTATTGCGCTCACCTAATTCAGCTAATTTAAGTCCCTGAAATTGATTGCTGTGGCTTAGTGTGTTTTGAAGTGTTTTAAACTGAATAACTTAGCACAGATGAGCTTACTAAGGTTTCTCTCACTATGGCTCAGTTACAGTGGAGTAAAAATATGGCTGTGACCTCTTGTGACTAGGAAAACTCTTTAGTTGGCCGCTGATTGCTTTGTATTTTTGAATGTAACCGATTGCAAGTAAATAAAGTAAAGTGAATTTCTGTTTCTGCAGACAGCAACAGATTTGCAACAGAGAGGAAAATATTTGTGATTTTTGTCACTTCATAAGTTTAATTGCTGTTATTATCACAAACAGATTGCTAGCATAACCACATTCAATTGCAGACGGATAGCAGACTAGCTGATGACAACAGGTCTGCTCTCCATCTTCAAAGCAACCACTTCAAATCTCCCACTTTACTGCACAGTGGGAATAATTTTGGTCATAGTGTAGTCTTCAACCAGTGTTTTCCCTAGAGTGGTTGTAGCATTAGCTGATAACTTTTCTCTATATCGTTACTTCACCTTCAAAGAAAAGAAAAGCTTCAAAATACAAACTAAAGGATCTACAAACCAGTGGTTGATGTGACAGCAGCAGCCATCTTTTGTATACAATTGATCTGCTGCCATTGGTGTAAATAATTCATCATGCAGATGACTGCTGAAATTATTTTTTTGATGGATAGCTTGGCTCACCAAAACAACCAACATAGACATATTATATTATATTATATTATATTATATTATATTATATTATATTATAT
>NW_005187545.1:1202359-1231044 GCF_000239375.1 Pundamilia nyererei | reverse complement strand
TATACTGAAAGATTTCAAGCCTGACAGAGACTGTGGATTTACCTTGAGTGGGTTTTAAAGCATGAAAGATCTTTTGCAGATTTGCTGCTGAAAATGTATTAATAAAAGAACCTCCAGATGTTGTCTCAAAATAAAGTATTCCCTATTCAGGAACTGTTTGGCTAACAATATTTACCTAATTAACTCATTCGATTTAGTATTTAAACACTCTTAAAGTAAATAATTCTGGTAACATGGTAAATGCCATGCACTGCCTACTGCAGAACAAATATATATAGACAAGTGCTCTGCTACTCTACAACTACAGTAGGGACATTAGTATTAACCATAGAGCATAAGCCATAATCGACAAACTCCATTTAATGCAATAGATGCACAGTGACTAGTTAGGCTGCACTTTTGCAAATCATTTAATATTACCGTATTTTTGGGACCATAAGGCGCACCGGATTATGGGGC
Source organism: Pundamilia nyererei (assembly GCF_000239375.1). Classification (NCBI taxonomy): domain Eukaryota; kingdom Metazoa; phylum Chordata; class Actinopteri; order Cichliformes; family Cichlidae; genus Pundamilia; species Pundamilia nyererei. Next base: position 1,230,585 of record NW_005187545.1, on the reverse strand, counting down.
GCATTAAGCGAAACAAAACAGTCAGATAAGTCAAACTTTAGTCAACTCCAGCTTCACTGTTTATGTTATGCTAACATAGCTGTGTTGCTAGTGATCACGTAGCACATCATATACCAGCTAATCCAACTTCAGTGACCCTACAAAAGTCAGTCAAAACATGCTATATCTTGTTCAGTTTTTAACTCTCAGTGCTGCCGCCGCAGTGTTCGTTTGACTTTGGAACCTGAAGTGGATGGAGTTTTGGACCCAGATTACTCCACGAGGCTCCTGACTACAGTAGCTGTAATGCGGCTTCTTAGCTTACCAAAGTCGTACTAAAACATTTTTTGACAGATTTTTGAGCGCCGTGTACCACAAAAAAACAGTTAAAGGTCAGTAAGCACAACCAGAATTCATACATAAGGCGCACTATCGATTTTTGAGAAAAAGAATTTTAAGTGCACCTTATGGTGCGTAAAATACGGTAACATAAGAATTTAACCATTTCATCTGCTGAAATTCCTACTGTCCATATTTTAAATGTTTCCCCACAAAAGCATATTACCTACTGGCATTCAGAAGAAGGACAGCTGTTTCTGTCAGCTGCATTTTTTTATGTGGTTATGATAAAATGCTACTAACGTCTCCACACTTACAGCTACTTTGTTGCTTGACAGATGATCTGGAGACAGGCTCGAGTGTGTCAGATGTCCTTGTCTGTGAGAACAGAAGAGAGCAACGTAAAGACATGTTGTAACTCTGATGATGATGTATGTGTAGTCTGGTACGGAACACTGATGTGATGGGAATGCTGACCAGTGAGTGAAAAGGGGACATTTGTGCTTGTGCACAGTAACACACCCGATCTTGAAGCAGACTAAGAGTACACGTCCTCAGCGACATTGAAATGCTAAAAGCACTTATAACAATTCTGAGTTTTAAGTCTTGGCATTGGATGGATGGGAAAAAAAAATTCACATCAGATGAGTGGAAGCTGCATGTAGGAGTCTGGAAGTGGAGGTCAGTGAAGTAGAAGCGGCCCTTGTTATAGAAGGCTTTGTAAATGATGAGCACTGAATGTGCTGTATAACAGGGAGCCCAGTTCTTGAGGACAGAAGAGAAGTAGTCTCTTTTTTTCTCAGTGAGCAGGTGAGCAGCAGAGGTTGGGATGTACTGGCTGACTGTAGAGTGTTGTTCCAGTAAGTCTGGGCATAATGAAACCATGTATGAATCAGATAGAAAGCGGTGTAGGAGATGGAAAAAATAAGCCATTTTGATGATTAGATTTCTGTGGTGTTATACTCCATCCTACCACGTAAGGAGACAGAGGTACTACATGTTATCTGGCTTTAGTGCAAAGACGGTGAAGCTCCACCGACACTTGACCTGTGGAAAAAAATTCAAACACTCAGTCATCTACATCCAGAATATTTATCCACCAATGGACTTCTTATAGCTCTTATTGAAGACAAAGGCTAAAGCTCGTTGGTCCAGTAAAGCATCTTTAGACTCTTGTTCTTCTCCATGCACATTGAAAGTTAGTGAAGTTTTGCCTTCTTTCCAAGCTCTGTTTCCCTGGTTGCCATAGCAACCCACACCGATCCCTGCTGAAGAGGCTGCAGACATCAAATATACTAAAGCTCCCTACATTACTCATAAAGTCTTCCTGACACCAGTCACACAGACAACAAACAAACCCCTCGTGATGATTTTCTGTTATGCTGTTCATGACTGTGTTGGTGATCAAATTACATTTTTTTATAATGTAATGCATTACTTTACCAAACTGAGTATTAAATGTTATTACATTTTAACTCACCATGCTCTTATTTGATGGCAGTAGGGGTTTAATATAGCTGGATTTTCCTGTATCTCTATCTGTCTGAGTGGTTGACATTTAGAAAGGTAGTGCTTATTAAAATATTCTTCCCATGTACATGGTTTATGTTGGCTGCTAAAATTAAACTAAACATCGTCACTTGTAAGGTCGCACAAGGAAGGACTGTGAACACTGTGGACAAGGGAAAAAAAACACTGTATAACTGACTGTTAAACTCCTCCCCTAAAAACTATTGCGTGATTATGACAATGGCTGCCAAGGCATTTGGATCGTGGCTTCTTTTATCTTTTATTCCTTTTTCAGGACCAGATGACACAACTCACAACAAAGCATAAAAAAACAAATGAAAAAAAAATTGTTTACAACCATAGATGTATAAAAAATATACGTATCTGAAAGCCACCAGATGGGTATACTGTAGCTGAGGTTGCAACTGAACCTCTGGTCCTATAGAAGTCTATGGGAAAGCAGCTTTCTGTCTTGAGTGATGTAAAAACCTTCCTGCTGAATTTATGCTCTCAGCCTCTCCTTTTAGATCATACTGACTAAAAAATTAAATCTCTTTGTAAATCTTGGTCATACCATGTTTCAAAGTAGAGGATTATCAATGGTATGTTAAATGGACTCGTGCTTAAATACCACTTTTCTTCTCCGCTTGAGCACTCAAAGGGCTTCATACAACATATCTCATTCATCAATTGCACTTTTTTTTTTTTACCTAAATGCTTTTTGTCTAATGCTCACATTAGACAATGTGTTACTGAAGAGCAGCTTGGTGGTTCATGATCTTGCCCAAGGACACCTTGGCAGGCTGGATCAAACCACCAAGTGTCTGATTAGTAGATGACCTGCTCTTCCTCCTCAGCTATAGCCACCGCACTATGATCCTGCATGTCTTTTGACTAAAGAGATGACAATATTTTTTCACACTATCTGTGTTCACAGACACATGCATTGAGTATTAGTATAGACGCTGGTCCAAAACACTAATCTACAGATAAATAACCTTCTGCTTAGAGAAAAATAAAGTATAAAGAGGACTGCATCCTGATAATTTTGATTATTCTAATACATGGCATGACTTTTACCTTGGTCTTTTCACTAGTATGGGGTGGCTGTAGCTCAGGAGGTAGAGCAGGTCACCTACTGATGGTTGATGGTTTGATCCCTGGCTCCTCCAGTCTGCATGCCAAGTATCTTTGGGCAAGATACTAACCTCAAGTTGCTCTCCGATGCAGATGAGAGTGAATGTGATTGGGTGAATGTGGCATGTTGTATACAGTGCTTTGAGTACTCCAGGAGAGTAGAAAAGTGCTATATAAGAATCAGTCTGTTTACCACTATTAAACTGTTTTTAAGCTCTTATTAGTAGAAAACAAAAATGTGAAAATCAAATCAAATTTGAACCTGTTAAATTCAATTCAATTCAATTCAATTTTATTTATATAGCGCCAAATCACAACAACAGTCGCCTCAAGGCGCCTCATATATACAGAGAAAAACCCAACAATCATATGACCCCCTATGAGCAAGCACTTTGGCGACAGTGGGAAGGAAAAACTCCATTTTAACAGGAAGAAACCTCCGGCAGAACCAGGCTCAGGGAGGGGCGGCCATCTGCTGCGACCGGTTGGGGTGAGAGAAGGAAGAATTAATAACAGATATGATTCAATGCAGAGAGGTCTATTAACACATAGTGAGTGAGAAAGGTGACTGGAAAGGAAAAACTCAATGCATCATGGGAATCCCCGGCAGCCTACGTCTATTTCAGCATAACTAAGGGAGGATTCAGGGTCACCTGGTCCAGCCCTAACTATATGCTTTAGCAAAAAGTTTTAACTGTTCCCAGTTAACACTGGATGACAGGTGGACAAGCCGTCAGTCAGTCAGTCACAGCTGATACACCAAACTCGCTCTAGCTCCAGTCTATAAAATGTAAATAAAGTGACAGTTTCTTAAGTCATTTTTTATTGCTTTTCCAGTGTAAATAAACAGGTTAATAGATTTAAATTCAGCTCCCCAAAAACCTCATTAGTGTGGATGTTTGTGTTCTATAATGACACCCACAACCCACAGTACACAGCACTAACATACCAAAATAGAAGTGCTGGCACACAAAGGAGGGGCAGAGAGACTGGATGAGCTTTTGTGTGATGTTGAGGAGAAGCAGAGCCATTCCCAGTGCTCCCTACCGTCTCGCAGTCTATTCCCTTGACATTATACTCCCAAGATTCAACCATGCTTTATCTAAAAGATGTTGCCTCTTTGAAAGATCAACAGAATAGACCCCTGATGACATCAATAAAAACAGTGCAGCTGTGAAACAGACACAACAACAGCAGGAGGAGGAAAGGAAACTAATTTCTCTGCTGATGTTTGTGCTCCCACAGCGCCTCAGGTGGTCAATCTGTGAGCTCGCTGTTGCTGCACGTAATGTGGGTGTTGTTGGAAAACAATTGGTAAACAGCCACTAATAGATGAGTCTACGACCTCCTTCAACAGAGACAGGGAAGGCAAAAAAAGAAAAGAAAACATGACTAGTGAGAAGCAAGTTTCTTTCCCATTAAGTACGAGGCTATAAAAAAGAAAAATCTGTTGTTTTCTTTATGAGGATTTAGGAATTGAGAGGATTTTATTAACAAAATATCTCCTGCAAATGATATCCCACATGCTCTATTGCCGACCACGATGCTGAAATGTCTGATGTATGTCATTAAAATATAGCACAAAGAATACCAATGATTGTGGGCTTCGATATATGAGCCATTTCTGAGTTAAATCTCCATCCCCCTCAGGCTGTGAGCGTCCAGCCTCGGCTCCTCATTTTCAGAGAGGGGAAAAATAACAATGCCGGCTTGCTCCCGCACAAATAAAGTGCATCTGTTTGGCTGCTCATTTCCATGCGGCTGTCTGGGTCGCGGAGAGTCGATGATAGATCTGCTGACTTCCAAATGAGTTTCATGAGACCAAACTTCATTTTGCAATAAACATCTTATGTACAGATGCAGAAGATAATAGTACATATAACGGCCCATGTGCTTTCAAAGCAGCCGAACACAGCGGACGCATTACAAACTCCCTCTGTCCCCTCACTTCTGACAGTCTTTTGTGTACCATGAGCAAATTCACTAGTGCAGATTAAATTATAATCCTGATTCTGCTTTGTAAATATTAATGCAATCAGGTGTGGCGCAAGCATAGCTGCTGAAGCTCCTTCAGCAGTTGCTGTTGCCCTTAACGAATCCATCCTTGCCTTTGAATATTGAAAGAGAGGAGCGACCAATTGTGCTGGAGGAGAGACACAGAGTGTTTCTGTAAACACGCAAACACTGCAGCGCCGTTGAATTGCCGTCGCCTGCAGAACCATGCTGTCTACTACAGATGGGTTCACTGTCTGTTCAAACTGAACCGGGCTGGCTACACCCCTGCTATAATGGGCCTTATCTGACAGAAGGATTAGTGTTCAGCAGAGCAAAAACACCATTTAGCCATGGTCAGCTGGGAGGGTGCTGGAAACCCCTGTGTGATGCATTGGCTTTGTGATCTCAGCAAATGAAAGGAAACAGGGGAGCTCTGACTTTGCCTCATTACTGCAGCATGCATTTATTAGAATTAAGGAAGAATAAGGTGAATATGAGACACAGTGAAGGCTAAAAAAAACCTGACAGGATGGGAACAGTGGAGTTTAGTCAGTGAGGTTAAATATCTTCTCTTGCTTGTCTGGAGATTAAAATTAAACTGTGAGAAATCTCATAAATCTAGGTTTCCCCTGTTGTGTACTGTGGATTTGACATGAAATTATAAATGTAAAACTTCTAGCCTGTATAAATAGATTTTGAGAATAAGTTTGCATTGTGGATGAGCCTCTAAGATGAATCAGTGGCTTCTCCTTTGTCCCACTTTAAAGGAACGTGAGCCATTTACCAACACATTGGAATAATTTGATGGCATATTTGAAAATGCCACAGTAAGGCTTTAAGTGTTTCAATGCCCTTTTTTAAAAATCTTATCCACAAACTGCTGTGTGGAGAGGAAAATAAAGCTGGAATTTACCTTCTGCTGTGTATCTCGTTGTAATGTGTAACAATTTCAGGTCTTTGAATGGCACAACAGAAACAGAAGAAGTGTGTATCTTTTATTAAATAGGTGGAAAAAACGGAACAAGACAATGACAGCAAAAGAAAGAAAGCAGGGGTGGAGAGGTCAATAGTTACTGCTGGATAAAGTGATGTAGCTTTGTAAAACTGAAATTGCAACCTCGATCTCGACTTCAGTATTGTGAGGGTGCACTCTGCAGGCCCAGCCTTCATTTTGTATTTTAACATTTCTCTTGATTTAGTTACAGTTAGGCAAAATAAATAAAAGCAGATACATTTTATTACATGAAAATTGATAAATGGAGCTCTCTATGAGTTGCTTTACTTCAGCAATTACAAAATGAACCCTGGTGAATCCCGGTTGTGTGACAGTGGGAGGCTCCTGAAGATATGATATTAAACTGATGAAAATTAAAGTAAAGACTTTACATGTTTTTAAATAAATATGTATTAAGAATCCCAGTTCTTTTCATTTCCCTACATGTTATGTTCATTTCATCATCCCCCGGTGAATGTATTTAAATGCAAATCTCTGTCTGCGTGTGTTTCACATGCTCCTTTGAACATACGTTGCTTATACATAACGCTCATCAATATTTGCATCCATGACAGAACTTTATTCAAGTTACCACTAAATATGCAATGAACAATCAGAAAGAAAGTCCTTGAATATCACAGAGTTACAGCTTAACAAAACACAATTCATTTGGGTAAAACTGAAGATGTTTTTGATAACCATCAGGACTGCGTTGCAGCAAGTAGTGCAGAAGTTTATGTAAAATTTTGTTTTCACTATAAATGTTTCAGACTGTTAATTATCATTCCTGTATTATATACAAAAATAAATAAAACTGTTACATGTAAGGTAAAGATTCTACAATGTTGTTAAAAAATAATAACATAAATTAAGTATGTATCTCTGTGCCGTACATGAGCAGGCCCGGCAAAAACTCCGAGAGGCAGTTTTTTGCCAGTTCTAAAATGCTTGGAAATGAATCTTTATTCTTCAGAACAACCTGAACTATCTTAGGAAAGCTTTCTTTTAATGCCTTTAAGTCATTTTCAGGAGTGGTTCTCCATGTCATGAACCAAGGTGGATCTGGCCATAAGCATGGGACATGGAAATAAAAGTTAAGCTGGTTTATTGCAAACATCATTTGAGAGCAGTCACTAAAGGTTGAAGAAGGACTTGCTTGGTGTCTTCTCTCAGAAGGGCTACACAGTGGGGGCAGGCAGATTAATCTAAAAGGATTTTTCCTCCTACATGTTTCCTTGATTCTACACAGGTTTCCCAAGGCTCCTGGCATCTGCACAGATGAAAGAAAGGTAGGTCCAGCTTTGCACAAATAGTACATTTTGATACAGGCCACCGCTACCAATTAGTGGTGCAACAATCTAGCATTGACTGGGGCAAATCTTCAGCCTTAAGAAGGCGATGAGTGATCTGCAAACTACATGCAGGTGAGTAATTAGCCATTGCCTTCAAGCGTGTGGACAGAGAAGGACTCAAGTGGAAAGGAAAAGATAGAGGAGTGGGTTGAACTAGGAGGACCATGGCACAATGACACTCCAGGGTTCTAAAAGGACATTCAAAGTGCTTCTTGTTGACTGCATTTTGTTCCATTTGTCATCAACATTATCCCTCACTGCTTCAATAATGTCAAGATTCTGGCTCGGAGGAGGCCAATCTACAACTGATGTATTTTTCTGTACCTTTATCTGCAGTGTGTTTTGAGTCATTGCCATCCTTAAAAATTAGGTCTCTGCCAATCGGATGTTTTCCAGATGGTTTTGCATGATGGATCAAATTCTGATTGTACTCACTGCAGTTATAATTCTATACATCTTGACAGGATCCAAACATTACCAGCTGAATAGTTTTTTCGGTCTGACCCTTCTTCTGTCCTCCACTTGTACAGTATGCTCTGTTTTCATAGACACTGCACACAATCCAGAGTATGCCAAGTTTTTCAGCTAATAGTTTTTTTTGTTTGTTTTTTTTTTTTGGGGGGGGGGGTCACTTTGTTGGTGCAAAAATATTATTTTATGCCTGTCACACTGTGTTATCTTTGGAATCTTTCATATAATCAACTATGAATCTATGAAAAGAAATGGGAACGCATTATGTGTTTTGTGGCAGGCAGCTAGTAACAAAGTGCCTAAAGACATGGTTTAAAATTGGTTCTTTGCTAAATTGCCTGTTATGTGTTGACACAATGCTGGTTCACCCTTTGAGTGGGTAGCATTTTTATGCTTGAATGGTAGAGGATTAAAATGAAAATTGGTGAAAAAAGTAGCCAATGTCCAAAGAAAAACTGAAAGACTTTCAGAAAGCCTGGAAAACTATTCCTCAAGACCACTTTAAAAACTCGCAAGAAAGTCTGGATCCTTTGAAGCATTATAAAAAAATGAGGGTAGGCTCAAGACATTTGAACTGCACATTATTTGACAGATAGTGAAAGTCAGATGTTTCCCGAAACATCTGTCCATTGTATTCTTGTAGAAAATATACATTTCAATGCTCCGCCTATTTCTAGCGCAACATGACTCTGCTAGCCCTCTGGTTACTTTATTAACAAGAGCAAGTCATTTGAATGCATTAATGTTTAATGCTATACACTGCTATAAACCATTACATGTGTTCACAATTTGTTTTAATGTGAAAACAAATCTGCATATATTTACAAACTGACACTGGGGATAGAGTATAAAGTATTAAAAGGAAAAACATCTCCTTCGGTTTATTAAATCCCTGCAGCTCTTCAAAGGTAACAGGACAGATTGATAAATGTGCCACCTCCAACTAGAGGCGTCAGAGAGCAGTGCTGCTACAGATGCCATCCAGTGTCTTTGCCTTGATTAAATCACATGCAAATGATACCAGACTGCAGCTGTTTGTGTGGAAGACACGGGAGCCTCTCAGAGCTGTTGTATTCTACCAGTGAATTTCAACCTGCCCAAGAATGAGGTCCCGGTCACACCTATTGTATGGGAGCGAAGCGTATAAACTACCCCCTTTATTTTATCAGTGTTTCTATGGTAACAATTAACTTCAGACACTGGAAATGAAGACTGACACAGAGATAGATCTCTTTCTATCAGAAGAGTATCTGCCTCAAACAATGGGCTGCACCCCGTAGTTCTGCTCGAACTGATAATTTTGTGTAGCAGCTGGTGTTGCTTTGACCTCAGCACTGGCCTGCTTTGTCTATGGACAGAACAGCAGCGATTCATCTTCACATGTTGCCCTTTGTCTCTACTCCAGAAGAGGAGCTGCAAAGCGTGAGAACATAAAAAAAGCACTTTCCTTTTCAACGGGAGAACAACTTGTAGCACAGCAGCAACTGAGAAACGCCATGCATTTTTGCTTTCAGGCATAGGAAACTGTTTCTTCCGTTCATGCAGTTACTTTTGTGTAATACATGTGCGATATAAAAATAGATGCAAACACATTGAAATTCACTTTAAAGTTTATTTTTTCCCTTTAGTTCTGATTTAGCAGAATATCAAAAAACTTGTCTTTTATATTATTTTTATTTGCTGACTTACTAGGACTAGATTCTGAATGTAAAGTTCAATGGACAAGGCTTAGCTTTCATTTTCAGGTGTCTTTTTTCATTCCAAATAATAGCAATGCTTAAGACTGCTGCAAACATGTACTAATAAAATAATATATTGTTATATGCATTATGTAAGTACATGTTTGTAAAATAATTCCTTTGTGCAAAACTGGCAGTGTAAATATTTTCTATTGTGTCATAAAATCCTTAATTAATTATCCTTACCACCTCTATCATAGCTGAATGTGCACGGCCCATATCTGACTTTGTTGAGGTTTATGGCTTCTAATGTTTTGATGTGATGAGTGGCAACTCTAGCAGGTTGCTATTGATTTTCAGGCCCTCAAGAATCAATCATCTGCCTCCTGCAGGTACATACTGAGTGAATATAACACTCCTTTTTTTGTTGTCTCCCACAGAGTTCCTGCTTCCCTGAGCTTATCAGCCTCTCAGTGTTATCCATAGTCTTTCAATATCTAAAGAAAACTGTCACACACAATGCATGTCGTGCTCCCTGCACAGCAACATAATTAAATTCCACCTCACACGTTTACATACTGCGTAGTATACTGCAGCAACATATACAAACTCAGTTCTGAAAATGTAATATAGGCTATGCGATATTTAGATAAAATCCATATTTTTACCCATAATATAACATAGAAAACCTATTAAATGTTTTACTATTGCATGAAAAACAATATTGGCTGTTTTTGAATTTGATGGGATTAACACATGAGGACAAGAAAGGGCAATACGTGGCACTAAAATAAAATATCCTGTGGAACAATTTGCAGCTAATTAGGGACAGGTCAGTGACATGATTGGATTGAATAAGACAATTCTAGAGAGGCAGAGTTTCTACGTAGACTTTAAATTGCCTTACAACCTACTAATTGTGAGGCAATTTTAGAATAATGCTTCTTGGTGAAAAATTTCGAGGACTTTGAATATTTCATCATCTGCAGTACATAATACCATCACAATATTCAGAGAAGGAGTACAAGGAACAAGGCTCAAAGTCGGTAGTTGATGGCTGTGCTCTTCGGGCCTTTAGGCAGCGCGGCATTAAAAGCAAGCAGTCTGCTGTGGAAATCTCTGACCAGGAACACTACCAGAAATCACTCTCTGTGAACACAGTTCACTGTGCCGTCCACAAATGCAGTTTAAAGCCAGAATGAGTAAACTATCACCACTAGACATCAGTAGATTACAGTCCACTGAATTCTGTTTCCTCACCACTCCCAATTCAAGTGCATAATAATCCAAGCTCAGGAAAAAACAGTTCAGGCCACCGTTCATCTGTATTGAGTGTAGGCTGTCTGTCTGCTGTTTACAGGGGAATCTATGGTCCCACAAATCTGTCCATCTGCGTACACTTTCCAGTTGGACAGAGGTGGGAGAGGGGTTTGAAGTGAGTTGTTAAAGAATGTAAAGGACATCCTTAACTTTTCTGTTGGTAAGTGTTGTTGTTAGCTCTCATGAGCAAACATTTTCTTTGAAGTAGATGTAATATTGTTCGATATCTTCCATAGTCTATCCAGAACAAAATAAGATGGTATACGATTAGCCAATAATTGTATTTTCATTAAATTTTGCAAAGCTTTTAAACAAAAACTTTGTATTTTGTGACATTATATTATGATGTGAACATTATTTCTTTGGATGTTGCTCTTAAGTAAGATGCTGTATTTGTGTAGTGAATATTTGTTTTCTGCCCTGGCTGAGTAATTGTTCCTAAGTAACTATCAAAGCCGAATTGAAATGAATACTGACATTCATAACATAAAATCATAAAGGAAGACAAATTCTGTTTTCCCGGTAGGAGATAAAATCATCCCGCTAACCTCAGAAGCTTTTCTGGACTTCAACCACTTCAAGCCTGAACAGTATTTACCATTTGAAGTGGCTGATACAAACAATTATGGGAATTGAGACCTTTTTGGTTGTCCCCTTGTCTGACAAAATTTCCCAAAGGTGTTTTACTGTCGCAGTATGGAGTCCTTTCATCACCATTCCGGTCTGTCCCCCTGGGCTCTGACATCCCTGTGAAACAGCAGCCGTGCTGTTCAGACCATGGATGTGGCTGGATGAAATCAGCAGGGATCTCGCACGCATTAATTCCAGTCTGGCCACGACAGAAAAACAACAATGGCGGCCGACACCGAGAGGGGGCTAAAACTGCATGGGTTTACATGAGAGATCACTACGTGTCCAGTGAGAAAGTGTATGTAAAATGTCCAACCTTTCAGAAAGGCAATGGCAGGGAAAGACGTGGTCTTGCATTATGATTTATATCTAACAGTTTTATTGCATAAGCCTGAAAACAACAAACAGGAGACTTAATAATGATATAAAAACTGTCTAAAAACAGGTTTATTTTTAGGAAAATAAGCCACGGCCCCATCCTTCACCCCTGAGTGAAAGTTTTGCACCTCACAAGAGATCCTACTGTTGCTAATATGAAAACACTTGAGTAATTGCATTCAGACTCACATATGTCATTTTTTTAGGAATCATTGGCAAACTATCTGTTTAGAAAGGAGTAAATGTTGGAATAATTTCAAGAGAAAGATTTCACAGGCATCCCACAGTCTCCTTATAAAGAAGCAAAAGCTAATTTTATACAACATATATTTGAGCTCGTTTTCCAAAATGTTTCCAACAGGAAGAAATAAAATCTCTAAAAAAAAGCGCTTTAAAGCAGCAGTTTCCACACAACAACACAATCAGAGCAGAATTACTTTGGCTATCTGCATTTTACTTCTCACGCTGAGCTTTGAGGCTGGTTGTAAACAACAGAGGTTATCAGGTACCTGTGCCTGGAGAGCAGAACGTCCCTCTCAATAGCTCAAGGCAGAGGTGCCTGACACAATGCAGCAGATGGTGCAGGTGCAGCACTTTACCTCTCAGAACAAGAGCAAAAAAAACACACTCGGACTGGAAGTCCATATGGGTGAGGACATGAGCTTGTAAATTTAATCAGTTGCAGCAGCTTATGACAAATGCCACCTCCATTAAAAAAGAGGCTTCATTCCCAGGTGAATGTGAGACACTTCATCATGGTTTACTCTAAGATGGATGAATCAGAGCAGAAAAATGAATTGCATGATACCGTGGAATGTACACACATTATTCACAGTGGTCTCCATGTAGGCCTATAATTTACATGCAAGAGTACAAACCCCCTGATAGGATCAGAAAGTTCCAAGTAAAACTTATAGTGCCCTGAAGCTGTTGTAAAGCCATTTTCTCACAATTCACTAATATGAAAATATGTAGCCCTCACCGAATACGTAAAGGGATCTTGCATTCCTATTTATTCTTTATTGTTTATTATGAGTGGGCGGTGATCAAATGCAGCAAAGTGTCACATGGGTTTGGCCTTGCCAGGAACCGAGGAGCTTGTGTTGTCTTCAAAGCTGTTTGGATGGAAACACAAATCCTTCTAGCCTGTGCTGCGTTTGCAGGACTTTTCCAAGACCAAGCTGATTTTTGTTGTTTTGTTTTAATGCACTTTATATTTTCATCACTGCAAAAAGCTGATTATCAATGTGTTCATGCATTGCTGATTTATATAGCATTCACATCATCATGGTATTTCTTTAGATCCATGTACAAAAGAGGATTAGGGCCACAAAAAAGTTATGATAAACTGCAGTGTTTTTTACGTTTTTCATCGCTGCAAAAAGCTGATTCTACTGTTTTCATGCATAGTTCACTGCCCACTGTCTGTCAGTAAGAGAGTGTAAAACATGCTGCACAATCTCTATCACATGCTTGCATTCCTCCAACAAAACCATCAGGGTACTTGTAACATCTACGATTTCCAACTTCACATTTGTTCTCACTGTTGTTTGGCACCTTGTCAGGGTGCTATTCACATTCACATGTGACTAATGCGTTACAATTAACGTTACCAACATCATCTCTTGTGAGCGACCAGTAAAAATAACATGAGCTGACACTGAAGTTCTCTCTTCAAAGGAAACTTTACACACAACAAGTAAAAGGAACTGACATCGAACTGCTATGATCAAATCACTGCCTCTGTCAAATATGATTTCTTTAACACAACTTTGTAGCTAACCAAAGATTTTTTGGGGCATTCTTGATTCAGGAGCTCTTAGCAAACAAACAGTTCATTCGATCCAGGTTGATGTATTGGTAATTCTGCTCTCATTTACAAGACAATTGGAAGTCTGCAAAGTAATCATCACTCCATTTGCAGAGCAGGACATGCTTGAAGAAATTACTGACAAACAGCATTGCAGGAAAATGAAATTCCACACAGGCGAGGATTTAAAGGGGAGTTCCCCTGAAGGGTGGCCTGCATGCAATGCCCTTGGCAGTTAACTGTGTATTAATGACTTACAAGGAGACAGCGCTGTTTTTTGCTGCTGTCCCTGGCTAGTCTATTGGCTCTGATTACTGTTCTGCCTTGCTGAACTATATTTAAACTCCATCAAGAAGCACATGGGTTTTTACAAAAAACAATATTTGTCCTCTAGTAAGGAGATTCAGCTCTCAAAGGGGAAATAAGATCATAAGTCAAGGCAACAGAAACATCCCAAAGCACAGCTGTGCAATGTACTGTTAATACTGCAGTGTATCTCTGTATGTAGATGTTATACTTCAGCAGAAACTGCTGCTTCAACATGAAATTCAGTAACTTCATTAGTGAAGTCCACTCCTCTGAGGGGCAATGCATTGATTACAATTAATTAATATTGATTGGAATGAATCTTGCAAAACAAGCCTAATGTATCAGAGCTTAGATGATGTCCTGTGAAGAGACAGCGAGCAGTGAGTATACTAGGATCTACCTGGGTCCAAGTGACAGAAATGTCTTCATCATAAGGTGAATGTACAGCTTTGTGCTTCATTTTTTTGGCCATCCAGACAGGCACTACATTATTGAAAGACTTAAAAATATAACAGGAAATGCATCTTTTTGGATGGATGGATGGATGGATGGATGGATGGATGGATGGATGGATGGATGGATGGATGGATGGATGGATGGATGGATGGATGGATGGATGGAAGGAAATCTTGTCTGTGATGCCCAACATGGAAACAACAGAAAAATGCAAGTAAGTGTAATTCTGACTTTAAGACTGAGGCTATTTTCACCACCTTTAGATTGTTTGCTCTGGTCCAAATTTGTTAAGGATACTGCAATATTGGAGATTTTTCCCCTTTGGTTAGGTTCTTTATTTTTCCACACTGAAAAGACCAAAGTAAACCAGTATGAATCTCTACTAACCACAAAAGTTCAGCCTGCTACTTAACTTGTGAGAAAGCTCTGCTACATACAAAATGAATAATAGTGGGCAATTCATTTTCCTAGGTGGCCACATTATACGTTATAGATAAGATTATTATGAGATACAACACATATTTACCATTTCTTCAGATGTGGGTGCATCCAGCAATAACTTTGCACAATTTTACATAGCAACAGCACATAGTAAAGTTGCTGCATCCATGGCAACATCTGCTTCCTTCAGGTTTACAAAAGTGCAGACTTAACATGACATTTAACTAAAATAATTTGTTGCGCTTTCCTCTTAAGAATTGCAATTATTGAGAACCATCACAAGCCATCCTTTATTGTAATTACCACAATTACTTTAAAAGGTCTCAGTTTTTTTTTTTATTTGTGATTGCAACGTGCTTCAGTAAACGTCTCTTTATATAGAAAAATATCAGCTTGTAGGAAGTGTCACATGCAAGGTTGCTGATTGTTAAGCTGGAATACTTTACTCTGCCACTATAAAATTGCCTAGTGTTGTTTATTGTTCACTCTTTTTCCCCTGCTTCTCAGTTCTTCTTCATTTCCTTTTAATATTGATTATTGATGTTTTACAGTTTGTAAAACATCTCATAACTTGGTTTTAAAAAGTGCTGCTACAGTGAAGTTTCTTGTTCTTATTGAACGCTTTATTCTGCTGGGTATTGTGGAAATGTATGAGGAGAGGTAACAACAAATAAAAAGTAATCGCAATAGTAACAGCAATGCTGTGGCTGGGAATTTTTCCACTATATTAGAAGGTTAGAGCATTAAGTGGACCCACATGAATCTCATTCCTGCCCTAAAACTTAATTCAACTGCAAAATCCATCCCTGAGTAAAAGCTGCTTCCCTCAAAACAATGTGTGTGTTCATTTCACCAAGCAAACACACCCTTGAGGACGTCCGCAGTTATCAATGTAAATATATCCTTTTTTTTTACCCTCAGAGCCAACATGGCAGAATTAAAGGTTCAGTCAGGGGACGCAATGGTGTATGGCCAGCCATTACTTATGCTCTGGTAATTTGATTATGCTGGCTCTGGGCAGCATGTTGTGCCATGCTCCTGGGGCTGGGAAATATCAAATTAATAATTGCAATTGACAGGCAGTCCATATGTCAGTGTGTCGAGTTAGGTGGTTGGGCTGACGGTGTACTTGCATCACTTCTGTTCCCCCTATGCTCAGACATCTGTGCAGCCAACAACCAGCAGGCCTGGCACAAGGAAACTGCTGGGGAATGTGTTTCTTTCTCAAACTAAATATATAGTATATAGTATATATCTATATCCATATGAGTAATACACACTGGACTTTTCTCACACTTTTTCCACTTGAAAGGAAACTAGCTTCAACTTAAACAAAACAGCTGCACTTAATCCCACAGAACAGCAAGTGAGACGCAATCCTGGGAATAATTAGGCATCCGGGTTCATCAGCTATAATGTATATATGGTACATGAGACTAGGAATGTGTGCATTAATTGATCAAAACGTAGAATTGTTCATTGATTTTGTATTCAAAATAGTGAGATATGTTTGATCTCTAAATTGCAGGAAATGAAACTAAGCAAGTGAAGCTTATTGACTGAAGATCAAGACAATAAATGCTTTCTAATGCAACCTGCTGATTGCTTCACCTTCTGTGCTCCTACCCATTAACTCATTTTTTTCTTTTCTTCACTTGATCTTCGATAAGGTCTGGAGATGCTATTCAAACTGCACGGATTAGGGACAGGGTCGTATTTGTGACAGACTTCCAACGGGGCTACACAACAGATCCCTTCTACTGCTGCCTGGTCTCAACATAACCTAAACTCTAGTTTATTAGCATCTATGATGCAATGGATTTGACTTAAAATGAAAGTTTTTGTATCATATTCTTTCTTCATGATGTTTATAGTAGTCTTGAAAGACATAACCATTGGAATTATTGTTTCTCTCATGAATTTTAGCTAATTAAAATAAATGCTTAACCCTCTCAGGCTCAAATTAAGTTTTTGTTGCTAATGCACAAAAGAATACCTGCAGTGGTACTTCTGAGTAAAAAAAACTCATAAAATATGTATGTGGGGTAATCAGGTTGTTAGTTTTTAACTGTTGCAAATCTGCAACGCCTGCCTTGAGAGGGTTAAACCTAAAAATTCTAAAATATTATTATTACTTATTTATTTATTTACTTATAATTATTATTATTATTGTGATAATATTTTCATCAATATTCAATTTTTTATTATTTGTTGTTTTTTTACTTTATAACAGAATAATTTCCATGCTTGCTGAAATTCCTTGTATAGCTACAATTTTAATTAGTTTATGAACACATGAGCATCAGGTGCAGCTGCTGCCTTTTTTGTTTTTGTTAAAACCTCAAAAAATACATAAATAACTAGTCACTGTTTTATTCCTCTTAGGACTACTTTCAGAGTAGCTGCTAATTTTAGATGCCTTCCTCTCTGCGCACCACTCATACACCTGTGAACACATCAACGTTTACAGAAAGCGTTTACAGAGAGTTGACTTTGGTGTCAAACTGACCTATTTCTTGTTTGGAGGACAGCTGCTTGTGCTCAGAGCTGAGTCATCAAATACGACCTAGCCGTTCAGAATTTAAAACTTTGAAGCTTCCGAGCCTAAAGGCAGAACGTCACACCAGGTGTCCGTTCTTTTTTTCAGCATGCACCGGGGGGCACATTGGAGACAATCCAGCTTTCATTGCAATTATAAGAGAACAATAAAGGATTTAAATGAAGCAGCCGACAAATCCATCCATCCGTTTGTCTGTAAACCAAAGTGCTGCATTTGCATTGTAAAATGGACTACAATGAAACTATTAGTGACAGAAAGTTTAAGTTGTTTCATCAGTGGCTGATTTATCTGTTGTCATTAATTTTAAGTGCCTGTGACCTTTTTTCTAAAATGCCAGTCAATACAGACGAGTCTGATGTTGAGAAAGGTTGAAAAGAGGAAGAACCACAGACAATGAGCACTGAGACAAGATCAGCACTTCAGCAGATCCTTGAACCGTAAACAGATGTTTAATGTAATGAGGAGATGCTCAATAAATATGTCAATGTTAAGAACTACAGGACACTAACAACTAAAATATCGCTTCATTCGAAGTTACTCTGTCACTTAACATTGGAGAAAAAAAGCTAAAATAACAACAAATGTTCCACTCCTGCCCTGCTTATAGCTTAGACAACCAAAGAGGTCCAGCCAGCCAGTAAAATGTTGGATTTTTCAACTTGCTGAAAGAATTTTACTTTGTATTTAAAGACTCTGAGAATGCTCAAAACCATACATTTCTATTGTTAAGCAAACAAGTAAATACGTAAGTAAATACTAGCTGTCAAATGCTGTCAAGTACGTCTTGTACCACAACCAGTTAAATAAATAAATAACTTTAATAACTTACATTTCTAAAACGATAAAAAGACTAACTAGTTTCATGCTAGTTAAATTAGCAAATTCCTCCAATGACAAAGCAACAGCTGGAATTGATAAAGTTCACATTTTGAAGTGATGCATCCTAAACCAGAAAATTTGGCAAGTTTTCCAGCATACACAAAATTCTATTTAATCACGAAATACAATCAAAAAAACACATCGATTTGGGTGAACACCTTAAACTAATCCAATATGATGCTTCTGTCATGGAGTAATCATATCACAGAAAAAGGAGAATTTTTGTGCTGCTAAGACAAAATATCTATAAATAAATAAAAACCCAGTCTGACATAAGACATTGTGCATCGCTGCCCAACCTACTCAGAAACTACACAATAACACACACGGCAGTGGAAGAAAGGAGTGGGGGAAAGTAAATGCCAAGAGGTGGTAGTAGGTCTTTTTACTTGATTTGAGTATAGGCAACAGCGATTCCTCATGATGTGTCAGTCAGTGCCTGAGAGTTGCCCCACTGTTAAAATAAGCTTCCTGATTTCAGAACCCTCAACTCACTAAACTAATTTATGGTTTGCTAAAAGGCACTCAACAATGTGTAATTGTAAACTGGAAAAAAAAATGAAGAATGAAAACTATCATGGAAATAAATCGCACTTTTGGTAATTGGTAATAATTTTGACAGCTCACAGGCACGAACCACACCAAATGAAAGCTCTTGTCCGATTTCAACTGGGGATAAAACTCCTGAAACATATCAGTGTTGATTACAGCGGCATTTAAGTAAGGATGAAGTCACTCGTGTTCATCGTGTGTCAGAGCTTAAATTTCCCAAGTTACGTAAAATAAAAGTCAAATGTCAAGACTGTCGCTGTCAATTTTGTTTCAGCTTTGTTAATGCAGCCATTATTTTCATTTGTGTGACATTACAAGAAACATATCCTGAAATCATTTATAATATGGTTTTAACATTTAAATTTAAGTTATGAGGCCTCGTTATTGATCCTTACAGCGAGATTGTGCTGCATGAAACTTTGTTTTACCAGCGTAAACTACAAGAACGATGTAAAATAACTGCGATGTATAAAGGTTTTACAGTATAATACTGTCTCCTGTTTGGTTGCTTTGTCTGGAATTTTATTATTCTCTTTATTATTTATTAGTCAATATCTTCACATACAGTAAATTATAGTAAAATATAGGTGCATGTACCTTGGATTAATTTTCCTTGTGTCACACTGTTACGAAAAATCTGATATATTTACATTTTAACAAACGCCCTGGTTGTTTGTCACAGAACTGAAATAACAACAACACCATTATTAAAGTTATGAGATTTGAAACATTAATTTTGCAGCAAAGAACTATTTGCATAGTGCAAAATATAGTGAAGAAATGGTGTCCTTAGCAGAGAAATGAGAGCCATTCCTCTTTAATGCTGTAAATCCAACCTTTTCAGTTTCATGTTTTGATCGCTGATACATGCGATGCATGCGATGCATTCCATGTTCATAAAGAGACTGTGAGTGGAGTCCAAAGTACTCAGCTGGTGGTCAACTAAGAAAACTATTTTAAATAAAATATTTCATGTTATACACTCTATAAAGGTTTATACTTGTAAATAGATAGGAAAGATTTTATCTAATGATATTAGACACTCATACCTTTTTTTCTATGTCTGAACAGAGTTGTATGTTACAGGCAGTATAAAGTAAAAGTCAACTGGATCACATGTCGAAGGTGTGAATGAGGTTACCATGGTGACAAGTGTGTCATGTGAGTATTTTAACCATGTTTTTGCTTTGAAAGTATTTGAACAGCTGTCATTAGAGGAGTGAAAAGTGGGTAAAGTTGTGGCAGGATTAAAAAATAACAAAGGGAGAATGTATTATGCACTGTGCTAACCTTGTTCTACGCTTCTCAAATAAAGCTAAGAAACTGAGGAGTGCTTTATAATATTGCTTTTCCTGCCCACTGCCACTACTGTGGTGTTGTGTTATGCATTCAGTGTTACAGAAGAAACTGGTCAGATGACACTTAATGAACGTGAGAGCAACGCTGCATAATTTAACACTTCCCTCAATATTGTTTTGACGCATTGCTGCGATCGCTTTCATTCTGACAGCCGCAACACTGGCACGTTAATTATTCAAGGATCTAAACACGGCTCAGATCAATAATTAACCAGAGAAACTGAGAAGAATCACCAAAAGCACACTAGACTCAAGTCCTAATGCATTTACAGCCGCTTTCAATTCTAAACGAGTGGGATTTTCTACATGTTCTCGATACACTTTCTACACCGTGTTGAGTCAAAGAAAGGAAATTTGAGCCAGGTGGTTGTGTGTGCCTATGCTTGTCAGACACAGCGCTGTGTTAGCTTTACCGTACTGGCAAAACACAATCAGTGAGTAATTTGCTCAAAGAGAATGCGCCTGCCAGCTGCTGACTCTTTTGTGTTTTCTGGATGCACATGGTTCCTATAAGTGTGAAAGATATTTAATACAGATAACACACAATTGGTACAACGACAGCATGATTCTGAAAAGGCACCTGTGCGTATCAGTCGAACTCCCAATTGTGCAGCTGTGTGTCTTACTTATCTGTGCAAATATGAGGTTGATGACTGTAGAAATAATTCACCCACCACATAAACAGAATGTAGACATCAAGGGGTTGGGATGTCTGCTTTCGTGGTGTTTGTTTGTTTACCAGGGAGGGGATAAACAGGAGGTAACTCCTTCTCTGACACGGTACACCTACTACCATCAAATCTGCTAATAACTCAACAGGCTTATCATTATCACATGCTGAAGTAGTTTTCTGAAGCACACACTGGTGTAAAAGGTGACTGTACGCTGCTTATGTTTAAGGTTGCATAATTTGAACCAGTTAAACACTATTGTTGGATTGTGATACCAGATTTCTAAGAGCTTTGTGTCTATATTTTCCATATTTTTAAT
The DNA here is from genome assembly GCF_000239375.1 of Pundamilia nyererei. NCBI lineage: Eukaryota > Metazoa > Chordata > Actinopteri > Cichliformes > Cichlidae > Pundamilia > Pundamilia nyererei. The sequence goes on along the minus strand of NW_005187545.1, from coordinate 1,209,447 downwards.
AAATAAATAAATAAAACAATTTTTGCATCAAACATGTCAGCACAGTTTCCTTCACAGCTCTCTTTGCTCTCAAAATATGTCAGCCCCGTTGACTGATGTAGATCCACTCTGCAGCTATCAGTAACAAATATGCCACCCTGCTTATACCTTTGAAAGAAGCATTTGTGGGCTTGTCTGTGCAATGCTGAAAATCCCAGAACACAGTGAGGAGATGCATCATGCACCCATGGGATTTTAAAAGTGCATCTAAAATTTCCTGGGCCCATATGAAAGACAGACAGTGTGAGAAAGCAATGCAGACTGAGACAAGAATTAACTTTAAAGCCATATTAAGATGTTTTAGAAGTGTGGAAAGGATTTTTTCCATGGAAGATCAGTAGGTTTCCCAGCAAGAGCTTCATATTATGTTTATTTTCCAAGTTGCAGTTCCTGTAGAGTACACTGGGTTGGTTGTTTGGTTCTTTTTAATCTGGCTCCATTGTAATGGTTAAAATCTAAAGCATGATTTTTCTTTTTCTATGGCAAGATGTGTGAATATCAGTATCACGGGGTCAGCTGTGACAGAGGATAGAACTGGTACCGTGGATATTTGCGCTTTTTCTGTTAATTCGCTGGAAAAAACATTTTAAAAAAGTATTACTTGTTATGAGGGATGGCAGGTCGAAGCGAGTTATAGCATATGCAAGGTCTCCTTTTTTCTACATTTTAAAACCAGGCTCATTCATCCTGAAAGAATAGATTCAGTTTTTAACATTAAACGTGAAATTCAACATTCAAAGAATTCAAAGCTATGACAATGATTTTGCAATTAGGCCCGGACACAAGAAGTGAAAACTGTAATTTTTTAATGTGTTATATTACAAAAAAGCTTTTTCATATTTGGTTGGCTGGACACAGAATGACTCACGGGTGATTTTAGGCATAAGACACTTTATAAAACCCCTCTGTGTTCTTTTTTCTCTCACTTTATCTGACAGTTATAGAGATTATGTATATTCAGATTTTTTAATTTTAAATTTTGTCTATGAGCCATTTCATATAGTTGTGTTACTATGTGCAAAATCAGATTTCTTTGAACCACCTAGGTAGGCTGTTGTTCATTTAATTAATTTTACTAATAACATGTTATCAGCACAACCTGACATGATACATTAAATCTGCATTTGCACAGCAGAACCCAGACGCCGACTAATACCAACTGTGAAATATTTTGTTTTTTAATATAACGTAGCATGACAGCAAGCTGTTCCTTCTTGTAATGATGCTCTAGCTTCATCTGAGAGGCACATGACTTACTGACTGACTGCTAACACTTTGCACTGCAGTCTTTGATGCAATTGTGCTGTAGTTTGGGCAATTTTGGCCACTAATCTGGCAGAGGATAGCATGCTCTGTCCGAGAGCAACCATTGTACCCCCAACCTCCTGCTGGGCAGCTGAAAATTACACCGAGGCACAACAGTCACAAAATGAAACTACACTGTGAGGAAAGTTGCCCTTTTAGTACAAAGACAGTGACATGTGTAAGCAGCGTTGATTTCATATACGAGCTGGGAGTGACAGAGTTGCCTCAGTATTGTCTGGTGCATCAGGCAGTGATGAAAAAGAAAACCTTGTGCATATCTCTGAGACAGCACTGGCTTCGACAAAACTGCAGTATTTGACAACCTTGGAGTGAGAGTGGGCTGGAACGCTACAATGCTTTTGGAGCCAAACCAGCACTTTTGACTGACATTGCATTATGCTTCCTGTTTTCAGTCTATTTCTCAGTCCGACCTGATGTAGCTGTCTGTCTAAAACCTATGAATAGAATGAGACCATAATAAACTCTCACACACATTAGACAGGAGCTAAGTGCTGTGCTTACTAAGCTTGTTCCTTTTTTACCTTATATCTCCGGGGCAGTAACTCTATACCCCCTCTTATCTTATCACAGGGTTGCATTCAGAAAAGCAGCACACCACAGAGGTCACCTTGGTGCTATGCCAGATGGAAGCACTCATCCAGAGAGGCCTGTCATGACGTCGGCACGTTTGGTATTATTTTTTACAAAGAGACAGTTTGAATAGCCGTTCAACTGGCTGCCATACATTTTCACAAATGAGGTCTGAAAATGCTTTAACTGTTAGATTATCTACAGGATCAATCAATAATCATTATGAGTTTTTTTTTTTTATCTGTTACCTTGCCTTTGTACTTTTTAAGGTTTTGCTAAGTTTGCTGAGCACTGAATGTCACTGTGTTTCATTTCCAACATCCTTATTTTCCATTGCTGTTGACTTCTTTGTTCAATAGAAATTTGCCAAAATATAATACAGTGGAATACAATAGCCATTTATTGTCATTGTACATATTCAACAAAAATTAGGAGTGCTCCATGCCAACTGTGCAGGAGAAAAGATGAAATATATATAAATAGTAAAGAGATCAGGAATGGATAGCAAAAAGAAGAGAATTATACAGTCTAGAGGAATATATATATATATGGAGAGGAAAGTGTTTGGAACCAGTGGACAAAGACTTGGTCTGAGTCTAAAGTCCGTGTGTGAGTGGCCTGAATGATGAGAGTTACTCAGACCATGACTCAGATTGGTGAGGTGAGTGGGCGGAGGTGGGTTGTGGGGGATAGTGTTTGTTGGCAGTCTGAGTGGCCCAGGGGAAGAAGCTGTTTGTGTGTCTGGAGGTGTGGGGCCTGATTGTCCTGAGGGCAGCGGGTCAAACAGGTGGGCGGGGTGCAAGTGGTCACCTGTGATGGCCCTGGTTTTTTGAGACAGGAGGATCTGACGATGGCCTCCGGGGGTGGCAGAGGGCAACCAATGAATTTTTGGGTAGTGTTAATTACCCTCTATGCAGCCTTCCTGTTCTCAGTAGTGGCCCCTTCAGTACCAAACACCCAGACAGTAGGAGAGCATGCTCTCCACTGAGGAGCGGCAGAAGCCCAGCGGTAGCTTCTGGCCCAGTTTATTCTTCCTCAGGACACGGAGGAAGTGCAGCTGCTGCTGGGCCTTCTTTACCAGGGCGTTGGTGTTGTGGTTCCAGGTGACGACAGCAGGTGAGCCCAACCACGGTGGTGTCATCAGCATAATTGACAATGATGTTGCTTGGACGAGTTGTTGTACAGTAATACGTGTGCAGGGCGAGTGGGGGGGAAGAGATGGGGGCTGAGTCAGCCTGATTGTGGCCGGTTTGTGAGGAAATCTTGCAGGTGGCAGGAGGATCTGATGGTGGCAGTTTATTGGTGAGGTTGGCTGAGCTGTAGTCCACGCAGAGCATCCTCACGTAGCTCTTTCTGTTCTCCAGATGGCTCAGGACTCTGTGAAGTGTGGTGATGACATTCTCCTTGGACCGATTTGCTCTGTAAGCAAACTGGTGGGGGTCGAGGGAGGGGGGTATAAAGTCTCTGATGTACTGAGACACTATCTGCTCGAAACACTTCATGATTCCATGTAATCTGTAATCTGTAGTCATTGAGGCTGTCTATGCCAGTCTTTTGGGGGATGGGAATGATGGTGGAGGCCATCAAATGACAGACATAACATGTTGGTTGTAAGAGATGGTAACGCGTTACTGTAATCTGATTACTTTTTTCAAGTAACGAGTAAAGTAAGGGATTACTATTGCAAAATCGGTAATTAGATTACCGTTACTTTCCCGTGATTTTTTTGCGAGAATGTCTCATGACAGTGACGTAAGCGAGTGCGACGTTAGTGACAACAGCTGTGTGCAGATCAACAATGGATCATATATCGCGTGCGGGAGAGAGTACAAGCGTGCAGCGTTTAAAGCGTGGAAGTACTGACCTTACTTTGAGTTTGAGTCCATAAAAAGTGACAAAATCATAAGCATCCGTTGTGCGTGGGAAGAAAACTTATTTTTACACCGAAAAAAACCCTAAACAAGCTCCGAGTGCGCAACGACGTAATGGGAAATTCACAGAGAAACTCGCGGATTCTTCCACTGACCGCTGCGGCACACCTGCACCAGAGCACACCTCCGCCTACCCCACTCCTGCTTTACAGGTGAAAATAGAGCAACAGGACCGCTAGTCTTTGATTTTATCTATTTTCTGCTGTGTTTTACTTGTATCTATTTGAAAGACTGAGTGTAAACACAAAAAAATTTTTATGTGCTGGAATGTGCAGAAAATAGGTTTAAATGTTAAACTAATTTCTTCAAGTCAGAGAATGGTGCATATAATTTAATTTTTGCTTGATGCATAAAGTTAAAAGATTAAAACTGATAAAGTTTTTAAAAAGAGACTTCCATTTCATTACATTTTGTATGATGGATTATGCAGAAAAATTTGAATTGGGCTGAAAGATCTATCGCGTTATCACCTATTCAGGTTGTAAATCGGGTTTTTAAAAAGTAACTAAGTAACTAAGTAATTAATTACTTTTGAAAATAAGTAATCAGTAAAGTAACGGGATTACTTTTTTGAGGAAGTAATCAGTAATTAGTTACTGATTACTTTTTTCAAGTAACTTGACCAACACCGGTTGTAACACCTTCCAAACTAACGCATTACTGTACATTACATTTTTTTAGTAACGCAGTAATGTAACGCATCGCTATTCTAAATGTATTAATTTCATTGCCATTTCTCGTGTTATAAAAGTTCTTGAATTTTGTCCAGAACACGTGGATAGAAAAGGGAAAAGAACAAGTCGCTTTTTTTCTTCCTACATACTTGTGCAATAATCAGCTGATTTCAGTGTGTGTGGAGGAAAGGGAAAGTGGTGGAGCTTCTTGTGGTCTACAGTGGTCTACAGCTTCTTGGGAATAGCACATTTATTTTTATAGCAGAAAACGGCATGAGCACGGTGGTGAACTTTAAACTGTTTCCAGGACAGAAACAACTGCATTATGCTGCTAGCACAACTTCGGCTCTTTGCAAACATCTGCACCAACAGCATGCTAACACAAACCTAGCCAAGAACCCAGAGTGATGTTAAAGCTGAGTGCAAACTGACCCCAGCCCAGCAGCCAGAGCCTGAGTTTCAACAGGTAACAAAAGCAGTGATGAGCAGTCAGGTTGCAGCTTCCATTTCTAACTGTTCATAACTCCACAGTAGAATCGCCATGGTGACTGATCTCCTTGTGATGGTTTTCATCTTTGCTATGTGTTGCCAGCTTTGCGTTCACATATAAAAACTAAAAGAAAGAGTGTATGTCTGTCTTCATTAGGATAAGGATTTCTGTTGGTGTGTGAAGCTGCAGCCTCAGGTTTATGTTGTTCACTGATAATTGTGTGACAATGCATTTAAGGGCTTTTTACAGGATTACATGAAAGTAATAAGTGGTGTAATGAATTATTTTTTCCACAAGTAATTAAATTACTGTGTAATATATTACTTTTTTGGAGTAACAATCCCAACACTGCGTAAAACAAACCATTTAGATATTTTGTGCAAGAGTTGCCAAAACAGGGCTTAAAGAGCAAATAAAGAGCAGACTTTGAGTAGTTAAAATACTTTAAATATAAGTACTTTAAGTACCCATGCTACCCCATTACCCCATGATATCAAATCTTTTTTCCTCTTACTGTATCCGGTCTTTTAAGTCTGACATCATTAGACGTGCCTGGGCCCAAACTCCGCTGCAGGTCCCTAAGTCAACACCATCACTGTGAGTTAAAAACTGTCTAAATCCTTTCATCTGTAATAAAATGACCAGCACTGCTGCTCTACCAGGTGTAACAATTAAGTTTAACATCCAGGCATCCATGAAGACCAAATTTATGAAATTTAACAGAGTTAGAAGTTAACAGGATCCATCTAAATATATGCCATGTTCTGACTGAGAGATTTCCCCAAAAAATTAAGACGTACAGCTCTGCTATCACTTCAGACATAAATAAATACAGGAAAGTGTCATGTTTGGGCTGTGTACAGGCAGGAGAAGGACCCAAACGCAAAACTCACGACAACAAAATTAAACTCAAAAGGTTACTTTATTGCAGAATGGCATGGAAAACTAAACTGGGACATGGATAAACTGACACGCAAGGATAACGAGGGAATGAGACACAGAAGGAGAGCACAGCTGGGAGTAATCAGGCTGGACGAGACAAGGGAGGCAAACTAGAAACACTCACATGAGACATGGACCTTCAAAGTAAAACAGGAAACTGACTGAACTCTAAACATGCAAACTTAACAGCAACTGAGAAGACAGAACATAGGGACCAGAAACATGGTACAAAAAGGTCACAGTAGACACAACATTGAACACAGGGAAGCCGTATTACAAAGCCAAAGAACTAAACCTATGATAACCATAACTGACATCTAGGGAAACAAGAAACAGTACAACAAAGGACTCAAAACATAATCCATAATATAAAAACACAAGATCTCTTCAAAATAAAATGGGAAACATAATGAAACGCATACATGACAACATAAGAAACACAGACATGAAGCACATGAAGGACAAGGGAGACTTAACAGGGGTTGGATACACAAGGGGAATCTAATAAACAAATGAACTTAGATAACCTAATGAACAAAATAAACTCAAACTTAAAACGCTGGGTCAAAAGACCCAGGATCATGACAGAAAGTAAACAGCAGTGACATTTGTAGGGTAACTGAAATTTGACTAGCTGGTATATAATGATGTGCTACGTGATAGCAACACAGCTATGTTAGCATAACATAAAGACAGTGAAGCTGGAGGATGAACGCTAACCTTTTTCCACTCGATAAAAGTTCACATGAGGGTTCCTGATGGTTAGGGACAAATGCAATCGCATGGCAGGATGCTGTAAACGGACCAAACTTCAGTCGGGAGAACAACTGAGATAATCCATCCCCAATACGAGGTTAGTCATTAATATGCTGCTGCATGGGCTGGGCTGTAGTTACATCGTAAGGATTTGAAAACTGAACTTTAAAATGAACAGTGGTAATAAAAACCGAGAAAGGCCAACAGTGATCACTGACTGTTTTTAGGGGCTTGTTCAGATTAAATAGACAAGATACAAAGCATTAAAACATGTTAAAAACACAACAGCCTTAATAAACGCACAGTAGTTTGGGCCCGGAAGCAGGATTTATCACGTCATCACTTAAAGACCGGATATCT
>NW_005187545.1:1171358-1193901 GCF_000239375.1 Pundamilia nyererei | reverse complement strand
CAAAAGAGCCAAACGGGACAGGCCAAAAAAGAAAAAAAAAATGATTCGAAATGAAATGAAAAATAAATTTTTTCCACAAATATTACATTGTTGTCAATTGATGATACACCCTCTGGTGCCCCTGGACACATCATCAGTGACGTAACCTGGAGGTCATTGGGGTTTTTGGGTCTTTTAACAATCAAACCCCCTCTCCCAGGCGACCCAGCCAGGGTTGATCAAGCCCCAGCTTGTGTACAGGTAGCGCTACCCTACATGCCATACCTCTACTCTTTTGATCCACAGCCACCTTGACGCTGCTTCTGCTGCGTTGGTGACCAACTTGATGGCTCTTCGCTGGTTAGCCCCTACGATGCCTAGCATTTTGTATGCCCTGCAAAGAGATATTAAAAAATATGTAGTTTTAATATTAATAGTACATAGACAACTACCACTGCCGTCATCCAAACAGCTTCTCTATCTAGCGTACTTAAAGTCTGTATTCACAGACCAACATGATTATCAGCACAATAAAGCCACGAATGCTATTATAGGTTGATTTTGACCATTATCTATTAAATAAATGACTAAAACAGCATATTTTGAACGTTATTAGATAGATGGATGTGTCTTCCTATTTCATATCGTCATTATCAGATCAGTATCAGAGTATCAGTTTGCATATATTCTCCACACAGAATGCTTGCACATTATTATTGAGTGTCTGATGTAGCAGACAGAATAAGTGAAGACAAGAAGAACGATGTGAATGGGGCAATTGCATCTTTTATTGTTTTCTTTTCTTTCGGCTAATTAAGCAAATAAATCTTGCAGTCAGTTTTGCTCCACTGGAAATTGAAGCATCTGTGTTCTTATCGATTGCCATTCCGTGCATGAGTAAGGATCATTGACCAGCAGAGGGAGAAAGAGACGTCATGCGCTTCTTGTACTAGCGGCCATAAAATTAATAGTATCTCTAGGGTGATATCAGGTGTATCTGGTTTGTCTGTACTCGCCAACACTTCATAGTTGAACAAGAGAGGGAGCACTCTCGAAGATGACAGCAAGCGTATTGATTACCCTTTCATGCTTTATACAGAGCAAACTCTTAATTTCATGAATTACACAGAGCTGTTGAGGCTCAGGTGCTCGTTGGCAGAAAAACACATGGATGAATATTATCCCATTTAGTTTTAACTGCTTTCACAGGCCTGAAAACAGCCTCCACATGCCATTAGAAACCAGTTCTTTACATGCTAGTCAATCCGCTGAGTCGATAGCAAAAGACAGTGATGCATGCTTCAGATGCTTCAGCTGCTAATAGCAATAATTAAGAAAAAGCAAGATGTCTTGCAAAAGAGCTGGTGCATTGATTTATGTTTTACAGAAGAATTTTCGTGCTCACATAAATCCCTATTGCCCCTCAGCTGAGGTCATTTAAAGTAAGCTGACTTCCACTTAGTTGAATGAAATGATAAAATCTAGAGTGACCAATAACCATGAGGCAGCAGGAAATTGTCCCCAAGGTACACCGACAAGGTTAAAGTGATAATCCATGCTTTAATAATGTTTGCTTCTTGTGAACATCAACAATGGCTGTTTCTATGCTTCCACAGAATCTGTCTCGCAACAATAACGACTTTGTCTGACTGCTGAGCCTGAAGAAGCACAGAGAGGAAGAAGGGCAGTAAAAACAGGTAAAATGATATTAGATCAACACGGAGACAACATATAGACAAAATATCACCAGTGAATGGAACCTTTTCAAACTAAAGTATATGAGCACTGCATGTTAATGCAAGATATATTCAATATTAATTGTTAAAAAAATGTGTGGGTGTATGTAACCGTACCAGAAAGAATAGAATAGCACAATACACATACATGACCACATTTCTCAGTGAAAAATCCAAGATTACCAGACTTGTTAGTTTACCTTTTAAATGGCAGCTATAGACTGTACAGAAAGGATGGACAAAACCACTACATTGTCATCCACAGCTACTGCTTTGAAACTACTGGTTTTGAATTTTGTCGTCTTGGTTTTGTTTAAAACAAACACACCAATAGTTGTGCTCAGGAGTTATCAGTTAATAATAATGCTGCATAGTTAGCCTGGTTTGCAAAGTGCATTCAAAAGTCTCTGTCTTGTTTTGGCTAGAGACAGTGGAAGAACTGAGCAGCTCACTCCTTGCAGTGTGTTTCAGTGCAACTAAACAGAACAACAGGACACTCACAAAGTGGCTATTTTCCTAACACTATATAGTTACAAGATTGCCAATGCAATTTCATAGGCTGGATTAGTGTATATAACATTTTAAAAGAGGAATTGACTATGTTAGCGGCATTTTTTTTTGTAAATTTCTCTTGTAAAGGTGACTATTTTAATATGAGAGGATTGACTAACTTTTAGTTTCAAATGCATTTGAAGGACTTGCTGAATTTTTTGCACTTCATGTCAGATGCCAATTATAAATCACCAACTGGTTTTCTGAGAAAAAAGTTCCAATTATAGTGATCACAATGTTCTCGAAATTGAGCTTTGGATCTATGTAATATATAATTGAAGAGAATGAGAGAATAATATTATGCGGTGGCAGTGTGGAAGCAGGAAGAGGGACCCAATTGTTGGATTCCAAAGAGAAAAACAGCTTTAATACCGAAATTTACAAGAACTGAAATACAAAATTCTGGCATGGAAAGATGCCAGAATTGAACCAAGAACTAGACACTCCAGAGGAAACATAGATCATATAGTGTGAGGGGACATATGACAACAATGGGAAAAAGAACAGAGACACAAGATATGAGGGACTCTCAAAATTAGACAGGAAGCATAAACACAGGGACAGAGACCCAAACTCAAGACATGCAGCTTGATGCAGGGAAACAAACACTGAGACTTGGAACAACTAAAGAGCAAGACCAGACAACTACAGACCCACAGCATAATGCACTTCAGACTAGAAAATAAAATTCTTTTCACTTTTTTTCTTGCTGTTGTGTAAAAAAACACTGCCTGAGACAATTATTGTGATCTAACTGGTTTTAGACCCTCGGTTCGTTATATTTAGAGATGTTTTTGATGAGGGAGAGGTGGGAATGACAATTTGTCTTATTGTGCCAATCAGTATTTGAAAAATCAATCACACAACTCTGAGATGGCAAAAAAACAACCTGTAACACAAAAGTCACTGTCAGTGTCACAAAAAACACTGTGAAACTTGTTCACCTGGAAATCTTCAAACACATGTAGTAGCACTAGCTGGCCTCTTCATTTAACGTGCCATGTTCTACCTTCTAATTATGGTGACAAGATTTATTTTAATGAGTAATTGAGCCTGTTCCAGTTACTGCGACCTCTGGGGTTTCAGGTTGAACACTGCAAAGAGACTTTTTTTTGGACAGTTTTATGATGTTCTTCTTAATTTTAAATGAATCTATCAAGTGAGGAAAAATACACTGAGATAACCAGGCTTTAAAAATGGCTATTTCACACACTCATAAAGCATATTAAGCACCTTGCATAAAGTTCATTACTGTACATGATATGTAAAAGCAGTGCAAATGGCTGTAGCTACATGCTTTGGCACACTCTTACATGAAGTAGCGCAGATGTGGTGGGAAGGCATCTGAAAGTAATGTAATGTCATAGCAGGGAAAGAAAATCACAGGTAAAATGAAAAACAGGAAAAGAGACGTTTTTCTCCATTTCAACTTTTGGAGTTTTTAGACAATTTCACCCACTCTCTGAAAATGGAAATGTTGATGATAATGGACTAAAAAAATAATCAGATTTATAGACTATGGTCGGAAAAATTCTCTAAAAGCTAGGTGGGGAAATAATTCCATTAGGTAGATTTCCAGTTTGTGCAAGAACAAAAACAAGTCTTGTGCATGTCCTTTGTAAATGCCCTGTCGGCTTTCGGATGTGAGATTATTGTTTGTTTTGATCTTTTTTTAAGGCCTGGTCAGGGGGAGGGGAGGGGGGCTTGATCGTCGTGACAGCTTTCTATTCATCTGGACTCCACCGGGAGTTGTTTGATGTTTTCATTAACCTGCGCCATGCTCGTCTGGAGGCCGCAGGGTGGCTTCTGGACCTTGGCGCTCCATGGCTCTTGCACCTCACATGCGCCCCGGAGAGTTCAATCACATGCCCTGCGTGGGGCCAAGATGACTGGTGGGATACACTGCAGCCTTGGAGAAGATTAAGCTGTATCTTCCAGCTCAGAGTGTGCAGAGGGAACAGTTCGGTTACATGCATACACTGCTGGTGTGTGACGGGAGTTATTTGCATTGATAAATAAATCTGGACATGTCTGAAAGTGACAAATGAGAGAATGTGAATATGACCACAAAAAACAGAAGAAAGTGTTTTGATGGGTTTTTTATTTTCACTTTGACATTTTCATATGTAAGATGCACATTTCCGACTGAGTGTAAGGTACAGAATCAGTTTAATATTTCAGGTTAATAACCTCTTCCAGATAAATGAGCGTACACATTGTTCATATTAGTTCATTGTGAGCACAGCATGTCTATTCTTTGTTTTACTTCATTTTACTTAAGAAAACCAAACTGATTAACATATCTGTATGTTTCACATTTTATGAGATTCAGAAATACTCTCTGAGCATCATTACTTTATACATGCATAGATGTTTGTGTTTGCTGTCTGCTGCTCATTACCGATTCTCTGTTAATGTTTGAACTTCTCTCATTCTATTATTGCAGTTCAGTTTAACACTTGAGTAAAGAACCCTCTGATAATGTAGGTTTGCCTCAGAGGGAGATGAAGTGGTTAGGTAGTTGGTTTTATTATCATTGGTTTTATAGAAGCTTTACTTCGCCTTGCTGCTTTACATATTAACATAATATAGAAAAGTCAAAAAATAAAAACCAGTCAAGAGTCTATTAGAGAAACTGCAGCCTGAATAAAATATTTTCCCATATCAACTATACAGACTAGATGCTGCACATCCCTCAGCGAGATACAGTATATACAGAAAGCGAGCGCAAAAGGATATGATTCCCATTGTCCTGTCCTCCTGATAATCCAGTCACAGAAAAATACAGTGTATCCGTGTGCTCGTTCATCAGTAGCTATGATGCTGCTGAAGCTGCAGGCTCTTTTATTCGTCTCTGCTTGCCTGTGTTTTTTTTTTATTGTTGCCATTACATATGTAGATATTTCTCATGTGTTTCTTAGTTTTTACTCTGTCACGAAGCATATTTTAAATTAAAAGGTAGGAAAGGTGACAATGTTCACAGTCTATGGCAGATGGCATTGTTCTAAAACATTGCTTTTAAACCTCCTGAGACTCTTTGTTTGCAGTCCAGGATTTTCTTCCGTTACTTATGTACACTATGTCAGCGGTCCCCAACCCCCGGGCCTCGTACCGGTACCGGTCTGTGAGTCGTTTGGTACCGGGCCGCGAGACTTGAGGCTCAGGTGTCAAATGTATGAATTTCAGGGTTTTTATCGGTTCAGCGTTATTTTGTTATCGTTAACGTGTGTTATGAATAAATCTTCTTTTTTTCGGTACCGGTACTAGTTTTATTTTGTTGTATTTATCCGCAACACCTTAAAGGCCGGTCTGTGAAAATATTGTCGGGCATAAACCGGTCCGTGGCGCAACAAAGGTTGGGGCTCGCTGCACTATGTGACATAAAGTCTACCTAGCAACTAGTCTGGCCCAGTTTCAACAAAGAATGAGCTCTACGACAGCTCGGTACATATGCAGCCAGCTGCTTTGAAGTCCAGCGATATTTATTCTGCTAACCATAAACCTAGAAGTAACCAATCCCTATATTTCCGAATCAGTCAGTTTCCATTGGCAGTCACTTCAATCATACTACCTCAGAGCTGAGAGTAGTTCAACTGGAGTTTTTTTTAGCAACATTTATTTCAATGACTTTCCACGTTTTTGCACATCCCTGATTCCTCTCATGACTCCTCTCCTCATGTCTTAGTCCTTCTGAGCAGAATATATAAGCGGGGGTATTTTTAATTAAATTCAATACATGGCACAGTGTAATAAGATGTTATATTGTTTTCTTATTTGCAGAAACAAAAACAGAGAAACCCAGAAAATCTGATCACTTATTGTAAAGTCTATGAACACATATTAATAATAAAAAGAACTTGCTGTATAAAGAGCCATCCTTTCACCATGGTTTCTATATTCCAGCTGTGTGACATGTGTCTGAAAGTAAAAATACTTACAAATGCATCTGTGTAGAATCAAAAATGAATGGCTTCTGGTCATCTGGAGATCATTTCCTGTGTGTATGCTTCTTAACTCAAAAGTGACCACACATCCACTGCAATCTGATCTTCAGCATCTCTCTTCCTACCGCTATACCTAATCAACTCTGTTCCCTTCACCTACATGTCTATCAAAATTTGCTTCAATCAGGGGCAAAGAGTGTCAGTTTTTTAATGCAAAACCCTGTACCACTTCATTCATTTTACTACAACCCATGGAGCATATGCATTGACAGCATTTAAAGTATCCCTTTCAATTTCCAGGTTCAAACACACAATCCCGTCTGACACTTTCTTCACCTCCACGTACCCATTCGCACACTACTCTTTCAAGATTACCTTTATTCCATTTCTATTCCTACGTACACCATGGTAGAACAGCTTGAATCCATCTCCAATGCCGGCCGTGATTCCCTGATCTCCTGCACACAAAAAATATCCTTCTTCCTTCTCTCCATCACATTAGCCTGCTCTCTAACCCTACCAGTCAAAGTCCCAAAATTTAGAGTCCCTACTTTCACCACACTCCTGCCCCAAAATATGTCTTTCCCCTTTCTTCTTCCTTTGCCTTCAGCCACCAGTAGAAAATTTTAACCTGGATTATGAACTGTTAACCCAACTAGAATGGAAATCTAATTCTTTGATCCACATGTTTGATTTGGGAAAGATTTTATCCCTGATGCCCTTTCTCATGCAACACTCCCCATTTATCCAGACTTGGGACCAGCACTAGGAGTACACAGGTTCAGGCAAAATAGGTAAACCAAACAGATAAGGACAGCTTTAAGTATCCACAATGTATTTAATCATATTAAATGTATTAAAAAGTGAAATTACTAATATGTTACTGCATGGATGCACATAAAGTGGAGTTGTCAGCACAGGAAAAAAAATTAACAACAAGCCAAACTCAACACATTCTTGTTTGCTGGGGAGAGAAGAGAGAAAGTTAGCACCGAGACCTTTTCAATAACAATTAGCCTCGTGCTAACAAGTTTGTCCCCTCTTGGGATCCACCTCTCACACTCTGCCTGCCTTTGATAAAATACCAGGAAGACAGAGACAAGAAGGAACCGGCAGAGTAGCTGGGGTCGTCATTATCTACACCGTAAATTAGCAAGTATATAGACTGAATTGATTTACTGCATTCTTTGTGAAGTATGAAAAGTAATACTCTCACATTTTTAATAGAAAGTTTCAAAAGTCTTTAAAAGTAAAACACTAAATTGGTAAAGTTCACTGGTAAGTCAGCGTGGCTTTTTTTCTACACTCTATGCCAACCCAACAGTTCACATGTGTGCTGACGGTTCATCAGCTACCAATCTACTCCCATTTTAGAAGGAGGTATTTTTGTCATAATAAGCTTTAATAAAATTATGATTTGTCATAAGCTGCTTGCTATAAATCTGGTTCATGCAGGAGTTAGAGTTACACAAGAAGGACCACGTGGCAGCTTTTACTCAGAGCTCACAGCAAATTCTATTTACTTATCATTGACTTCTGTACACAAAGCCAGTTTCATTATTCTGCATTCCCACTCACTGCTGAGCTTGTGTATTTCGGGGATGCTGAGACAATCAGGGCCTAGATGCTAAAACTGTAACCTGTATATATTCTGTAGTCACATCATATACCCAGTCCATGTGTTTTGGCTCACCATACCAGAATTCAGCAAAGTAGCATGTAAGTAAAAATTGTTAGCATCCACCAAAAATACTGCATATCTTTCAGTGAATACATTGGGTAACTGTGATGTCCAGCCTTAGTTTTCCCTTCTGATCTGAAGTGTGACTGTTCTTTTGTGCTGCTTCTGTTTTTGTGCAGTGGCTGCAGAGCTGCTATGTTTTTTATAAATCAGAAAAGAGACTGATGAATAAAAGGTTATCATTACTGTGGAATTTTAGCTGAAAACATGAAAATATGGTTTAAAAAAACTTTTTTTAAACAGAAACAAAAACATGCGGAGCTTCTATCGCATCTGTTGGATGAATTGATTAAAAGCAGCTCTGTATTTCTTTCATCTGAGTGAAGCTTTCACTTATTGTTTTGAATGTATTTCCGTTGATTGAAACACTAAACTGCATTAGAATGAAAAGAAAAGCAGCAGGAGAATTTTGACTGAAGAAAAGATCCAGTATTATTCCTTCCACTATTAAGTTGTCAAATGTTGAGATGTATAAATGTGCCTTGTTAAAGGCTGACAGAAATACTGTTCACATTATTTATTTTTAGCCTTTGTTTACATTGATTAGCATAATGTGTTTTGAAAGACATGCTGAAGAGTATGAAAATGTGAAAACAAAGGCTCTATGTTACATTCATGAGAAAAAGTAAATGTCTTATGTTGACATTAACTTTGTTTTTTACTCTCTTTGAAACAGATACGTTATATACATACATGTACACTACTGTGCAAAAGTCTTGAGATTATTAAAACCTGTACAAACATTCATTTGTACATTGAGTTTGTACATTTGTAACAATCTTGAAATCAATGTTTGGTACGAGAAATATTATTCTTCTACATCTTCATTATAGCCTAGACTCTGTTGGGCAGGTTTTCCTGAAAATTCTTTAAGTAGTCTTCATGAATAGTTCTCCAGGCTTCTTGACAGATATGCTTTTACTGGATTGGGAATGTGTTTACGATCATTGTCAAGCAGAAAGTAGGTGCTGATAATCAGATTCAGATTCCACAGATAGGGGTGCAACGATACACAAAATTCTCGGTTCAGTTCGATACTTTGGTGTCACGGTTCGATATTTTTTCAATACAAAAAAATGTTCATGCCTTTTTAATTTGTCATTTATTAAAATTATAAATATATATTTTAACTCAAAAGTACAGTTTTTAAATTTAATGTTGCTGAAACAACAAAATAAAAAAAAATAAAAAAATCTATCTGATCGAGAAATCACTCATCTTTGGAAAAGAGAGTTTATTACAGAGAAATGGCTCTTTCCAAAATAAAAGCTATACTATACGCTTCTTCTGGGGTATACTCTCAGCAGCATATTAAACATATCAGGTCCCCATAAGGAGAATCATGTGCTAACGGCTGTCTAAATGACTCGAGTAAAGTCTGTAGCATGCGTGCTTGTTGTTTTTGTCTGCTTCCACTTGTCTTTGCACTAGGATGATGTCGGAGTAAATGTGCAGTGATATTCGTTGTGTTCCCACTAGTGCTGTCAGCGTTAATCTCGTTAAAATGACATTAACGCCATAACGCAGCAAATCTCCATTAACGGGTTACCGCGGATCGCCCCGTGCGTGGGGCTGGACGGCGTCAACATGTTAACAAGCTAACTGCGCTAACGCACTAGTTCCCACCAATTGAGCATTGCGTGGCACATCCGACATACTGTTTTACTTTTGTCCGAATGAGGGTGGGGGAGGTTCAGTTTTGAGCTTAGCTTCTGTCTTGCTAGCTTGCGCTGCGCTCAGTGGATCTGCACTCGACAGTGCAGCCAAGGTGGAGTAGTCGAACGCAGATCCACTGAGTGCTCAACACAGACAGCTTCGTCAGAAGAAAAGTTGATAAAATAAATAAAATTTTTTGTATTGTTCGATACATATGCGTACCAAACCAAAAGCACTGTATCGAATGGTTCAATACCAATACAAGTATCGTTGCACCCTATCCACAGAATATATGTTTTGTTGTTTTTGTTTGTTTTGTGATAGGCTACTAGTAACAAAGTACTTAAAGATACAATTATAACAGGTTCTTTGTTGTCTGATTTGTCCATTATGTGTAGACACTGGTTGATTGCTTGAGAAAGGTGGGGGGTTGTTTTTATTCTTTAATGTTACATAGGTCATAGGTCAGTGTTAACAGAAAATAAAAAACAACATTACTCTGAAAAAAGTCAGGTATAAGAACTACAGTGAAAATGAGTTAAAGATGCAGCCAGTGTCCAATGAAAGACTTTGAAAGTTCTTTAGAAAGCCTGGAGAACTATTGCTCAAGACCACTTTAAAAACTTACAAGAGAGTCTGGCTCCTTTGAAGGAAAACATAAAGAAATAAGTGATGGCTCAGAAAACATTTTCTCATTCCATGTTGTAATTGTAGGTTTGGACACTTAAAAAGAAAGTGTCAGTCAGTCAGTCAGTCAGTCAGTCAGTCAGTCAGTCAGTCAGTCAATCAATCAATCAATCAATCAAGCACAGCTGGTTATTTGTTTAAAGTACACCTGTGTAAAAATTCAATTTCTTTCATTCCAACCTCTCCACCACCATGGGTAAGAGCGGCCAAAGGAAATCAGGAACAAGACTGTAGACCTGCACATGGCCGACAAGGCCAGTCAGCATGAATCTTCATGAGAAGGTGACAACTGTTGGTGTGATTATTAAAAAATGGAAGAAATATAAATGACAATGAATCTCCTTCAGTCTGGAGCTGCTTACAAGCTCTTGCCTTGTGTGCTGAGGATGATCATGACAAATGTGATGGGTCAGTCCAAAACTACACGGGAGGAGGTTGTTAATGATCTGAAGGCAGCTGGTAACACAGTCACCAAAAACACCATGGGTAAGATACTACAGTCTAATGGACTGAAATCTTGCAGTGCGTGGATGTTCATGTAGAGATCCATCATGTGTTTGTGAACATCTAAGTGATTCAGAGAAGGTTTGGGAGAAAATGCTGTGGCCGGATGAAACCAAAATTGAGCTCTTTGGCATCAACTCGCTAAAGAGAGAGCAATGCTAGGTATGACTGAAAGACCATCATTCACATGGTCAAGCACAGAGGTGCCAGCATTATGCTTTGGGCCTGTGTTCCTGCTAAGATGGGGCCATGTACCATAAAATCTTACATGAGAACCTCCTTCCTTCAGCGAGAACACTGACCATTGGTTTTGAATGAGTCTTTGAGCGTGACAGTGACCTAAAGAAGAAGCAGATTCAGGTCGTGAAGTGGTATAGCCGGCCTTTAGACCTTAGTCCTATAGAGATCTGTGGAGGGAGCTGAAGCTGTGAGTTGCCAAGCAGTAGCCAAGAGTGATGTGTTGGTTGCGAACGAAATTGCTCTTAGAGCCGGATCTTTGACGTGAACGATGCGAGCCGGCTCCTTATCACGAGCCGTGGTTTTTTTTTCTTTCTCTCCCCCTAGTAGTTGCACTCAGTAGCAAAGGAACAGAGCAGGAGGGAGAGACAGAGAAAGAGCCAGGGACAACAATGTCACATTAGAAAGGTATAGTAATCATCCACAACTATTTTCAGTTGCGGATGATAAAGGATTCAGAAAGTTTATTCATGCAGGTCCATATGACAGAGAATATGCATCTTCTTTTTGTTTTCATATTTTAATTTATATTTAATTGTGTTGTGGTTTGCAGTGTTTTGTGTTGTTTCACTTTAAATTTGTAAAAGGAAAAAACTGAAAATTTAAATAGTTAAAAGTTGAAATGTAAATAGTTGGTTTTTGTATTATATGATTTATTTATTACATTTTATGTGGAGTGAATAAATAAAAGTATATTTACGGTGACCGCTACAGACAAAGCACAAACAAACACGTACAAACTCCAAAACACGTAAAAACTCAAAACACATACAAAACACAACAGAAATGGTCCAGGATGCTAGGGGCAGTGTTGAGCTTTTGTTACCTTTTGTTACCTAGTGGCTACACTACTTGGTTGCAAGTAGCAACGTCCTGATTTGGTGTGTGGTAGTAACAGGCAAATGAACATTTTTTTTAAATTATTCGAATATATATGAGTGCTTGTGTATAAATACACAAACAATACACATATGCTTTCAATTGTGTAATTTAAGTGATCTAGGTAGCTCTGTTTTGGAAGTTCAGTTCATGCTAGAAATATGTTTTGGAGTTTGTACATGTTTTGTCTCGAGGGGCCACCGCATATATTTATATATAAACATATAAATAAAACCACTTTTTTTTTACATTAGTAACTCATTTTGTGCATAATTTTATATTATTGTTAATAATAAATTAATTTAAGCAACAAAACAACCTGAAGAGCCGGTTCGGAGCCGAAAGAGCCAGCTCGTTTTAGTGAGCCGAGCCGAAAGAGCCGTTCTCTAAAAAGAGCCGGAAATCCCATCACTAGTAGCCAAAAAATGTAAAAGATTTAGAGTTTCAGTGAAGGGGATTGGGCCAAAATCCCTCCTGAGACATGAGCAAACCTGGCGTTCAACTACAAGAGACAGTTTACCATGGTGCTTACCAATAGGGGTTTTTCCACCAAGTACTGAGTCATGTTTTGCTTGGGGATTAAATATTTATTTCACTCAATAATACACAAATCAATTTATAACTTTTGTGGAATATATTTTTTTGGGAGTTCTCCATTATGATGAAACTTAGTCTCTAGAAATTAGAGACTGTTCATTTCTTTATAAGTAAGCAAACATATAAATTCACTAGGAGATCTCACAATTATTTCCCCCCACTGTAGCTTCTCTGTCATCAGTTTGATGAAACAATTGCCCATGTTGTGATGCAAAATTCCTGTATTTGCAAGATGTTTGTTGGTTTTCTTCCATCTACTGCCTTTTTGAAATTCTCATAAATTTATAATGTGATGCAAGCCTGGGATTCGACTCCATACACCTGCGTTTTTCTTCTTTTTGCATCATTCCTTGGTGAATTTTCTAGGTTGCTCGGGATCATTATCCTGCTGAAAGGTCCTCTTCATCTTTCTGACAGATGGCCTTACATTATCTTCAAGCACTCTTTGATATGATGCAGACAGTTTAATCAATGACCACAAACCACTCGGTCCCCAAAGCACCTAAGCAACCCCAAATCATGTCCACCACTATTCTTCATGGTGTGAGGGTCTCCAGAAAACTGGTCTTGTTCTGTGCTAAACACGTCTACTATTACACGGCTGAATCTATTTTTCAGTTCCTTGTCCAGAGAACACATACTCTAGTTTAAAAGAAAACCTGCTCTAGTCTATATTTTTCAAACATCAAAGGCTTTGTTTTAAATTGCTTTATGTGGAGTTCGTTAGAGACCATTTTAAATTAATTGTCATACTAGTGCATTTGAGTATGCTGATTAAGATGCATTACAATAAACAGAAGCGGCGCACTTCGCAAAAGTGTCGAGCAAATACTTTTCCCCACATACATTTCCCCTCTCGCTTAATTAACATCACATTTTTCTTTTGGTTAACAGAAAAAACTTCACACTTAACCCCCTACGGATGTGATTTTGTAGCCTGGATTCGAGTTGTAATGAGACTCCATTAAAGTTATCGCAAACTGTAACCAGTGTGTAAGACTAATGTGGTACTTTTGTCATGTAAAATGGCAATGCTTTACTAAACAGTTTCATGGTGTATGCTAGTGTTGTCGGATCATTAACATCTGAGAACTTCATAAAACTGAAGTTTGTGTTGTAAATCATTCAGAGCTGGCCGGAGATTGCAGTGAAACTAGAAATGCAGGCGCACCCTCACGCCCAGTGTTTTGTTTAGCGTGCCCTAACCTTCTCTCTTTATGGTCATTGATGGTTTTAGTAACACCTCAGTCATTACGCCATTTTTGTTTGTTTATTTTTAATTTGGTTTGCCATGAAGTTGCTCCTGAAACTACAGTTAATTAGTGACAGCAGACATGAGCTGCCACTACATAACTCGCCACATGCCACATAAAACGAGTTGGTAGAAGTTATTGTCTAACTTTTGTAAATTTTGTCTTCCTGGTTGCCAATCACCAATGTGGAAAAAAGCTATTAATACTCATACGATTTCATTTTCTCTGTGTGCAGTGAAATGCTTTCAGAAAGCCCAAATGCAGAAAGCAACACAACACAAAACAACTTTGAGTTCCTGGTACTTTTAATACTTTGTATTATATAATAATTCCTTACATTACTTATATTATTATTTCAATAGCTGCACCAAAGGAATGTATTTCTGGATCTTATCATTGTGTATGTGGTCTGGTTTGTTTATGGTTATAGTTAACGATGTTTGTAGGGATGGAGGAGAGTATTATAAAGAGAGGACCGGATTTTAAGTGGCTCTTTTTTAGGCAATATCAGTCCATTATTATAACCATCGCTTGTGTGAATGCCATCTCTTAGAATTGTCTTGGGATATCTCCAGTGACATCCACGATTATGCACCATGCGACATTCTTTCATGCATCCAGAATAACTACTATGACAAACAGGGCATCGTCACCTGAATGAACCTGTATGTTGTCTTTTTAAAGCTTCATTCTTGGGAGGACAGTCACATAAATTCATGGTACTCCACCTTAAGTATTCAGCATTAACTACTGAATCTCAGAGGCAATGTTCACTGACAGTGTGACATTTGTACAACATGGGGAAAAGCGAGGTCCCCCCATAGAGTAAGGGCCAAATGTCTCTTTATTATAGCTCCAAAAAATTACCTGTGTAAAGCAGCCGGTAAATGTGCAGAGACAACAAATGACAGCACACGCTACACATTCACAAAGTCATATTTCAAATAGCTGAGAAAATAAAATTCATGCTTCATAAAACTTTTAGTACCGGCATTCAAATCACTCTCAGTTGCCTGAAAATTACTCCCTCTTTTCTTTGTGCTTAAGTAAGCCTCTGTAAATAGATATAATGTGAGTAGGTGACATTTTGCCAGTGTTACCTGACTCTAGGTTAAATCTCATCTCCCGCAGTCCCTGGTGTGTTGCGGTTAACTGTACTCTGTGCTCAGTCATCTTTTGCAGTTGATTCTTTGCATATTGATGCCTTTTGTTTCATTGTTAGTTGGTGAAACTAATTAGAAACCATTTGT
The DNA here is from genome assembly GCF_000239375.1 of Pundamilia nyererei. Taxonomy (NCBI): domain Eukaryota; kingdom Metazoa; phylum Chordata; class Actinopteri; order Cichliformes; family Cichlidae; genus Pundamilia; species Pundamilia nyererei. Next base: position 1,178,886 of record NW_005187545.1, on the reverse strand, counting down.
TGACATTTAATATGTTAAATCAGACTGCCAGTAGCCTGTAGTGGGTTTCTTCTTTGTGAGATTAGATAAGAAGGAAAAAGAGGGTGAGCTTACCCTTCAGTTTGAGTAATTATATTTCAAGAAAAGTACATTTGCTATAATATTTTAGCAGGGTCATCCGGAGCTTATCTCTTCTGAATGACTGATGGGATCCGAGAAAATCTCTGAATTCAATTACTTGTGTTTTATAATTCTCTGTGTGACCATAGTCTGGAATGTTTAATGGTACATCACAGACTCTTGTATAGTTTCCCAGCAGGGCACCAACTTCCATCGGTTTTTGCTCTGTGTGAGGCAATGGATGCACCCATTGTTTTGATTGAAAAAAATAAAATCCCCACCCCTTGCAGTTCATGCATGCCGATAAGTGACAACTTAATAGAAGGCTATTTCCTTGAGGCCAACCCCACTGAGGAGACATCGTGCTGTTCGCCAGAGCTATGAGAACAATTTCAATTAGACAATTTAATTTGGTCCTACACATGAGGGAGAGGGCAAACACAAATTAACTGAAGGAGACAGATAGCCACAGTTTGTAAATCAGTTAAATTGAAAAGCAGCGGCCTTTTTTCTTCAGCTTGTCAACCAATACGTCATGGCATATAGAGTCTTTCGATAAATTATGACGACGACACCACTGCCCCCACTCAAGTGCCAATTAAGCAATTAACGTTATGCCTGTGCAGAGAAAAGGAAAAGAGTGACTGCAGTGCTTTGGATGAAACTTTATTCTTCTTTACTTTTTTCAGGCACAGTGGAGTTTCTCATTAGTTTATTTAGGGTTTTAGAGCAGTCTACATTCTGGCATTAACAGCACTTCTGTTGATGTCAAGTCCATCAGCAACTGTTGGATAAATTCCATGGATTATAATAACATGCCCATCAATTCTAGCTCCAATTTGCCCAGTATGCTGAGGGTTGAGCAAATCTCTAAAAACCTGCTGTGTCTTTCATCCTTTGTGTTAAGTTTGTGTGTTAACAGTGGCATAAAACATTCTTACATACAGAATACTCCCAGTAAAGCTGTAAAACAATTAATAAGGTAGGTGTCACGGAAGCCCCAATGTATGCTTTTGTCTCTTTTTGTTACATTTGATCAAATAAAATTTAGAAATTGCAGAAAAGTCGTATCATGCGGTGAAATGTGCAGAGACCCAGGAAGTCAGATAGAGCTGTAATGGCCCACTGATTTAGATTCATGAAATCTCTTTTTTTTTTCCTTAACACATCTCATGGTGAACATATTATACCCGCTTTACTGTGTGAGCACTGCCACAATCAGCATTTAGCTACCGCAGACGCGATACCATGGGTGCACACATATTTATAAATGTATGTGAAATGTGACAATATAGTAAATATAAATCTGCTTTGATAGTTAAAGCTAATTTAGTGAAACTTTATATTTTTTAGCAGCAAAATGCAGTCACAGCAGTGAAGCGAATAAATCTAAACTTTCCTTTTTTGCTTCTCTTTGCAGCTAACTGGAGGGCAATCCAGAAAAGGTCAGTACTGAACACACAGCAATATTTCTTAATACAGATTGGCAGTCAGTGGATAGTTTCTGCCTCAATCACAGTGTTAAAGCCAAAATATCATTCTCTGCTATACACAGATGCACATGAAATAAAATTCCTTTAAAGATGGAGCACTTTGAGATCCACGGGATCTTGGGGGGAGGCTGACTAACCATCACAAAGATATGTGAGGAAAAGGCTCTGAGCTGTCATTTGATTGATATGTCATCTCTGCTTTTCTTGCTCTTCCTATCTGACAGTAATAACTTCCATCCAAACTGGACACTGCATATGTGAAACATTGTCTACAGTATAGTTTAGGCGCCCGTCTTCCTGATCTGTCTTTCTGTGGTGGGAGCTGCCTCAGTGTGCACAGTCATAATGTCAAAAGAGACAGCAACATTTTTTTTCTCTTCAACATCTGCACATCTTATATTATTATTTGCATATGCCACACTCAGATATTAACTCTAGAAGATTGGGATCATTAGAAAAAACAGAAATGTGTGAACATATTTCCCCTGCTAGCTGAACCACTCAGAGGCAAGGTGCCTTATTTTGTTTTATTAAAAGGAAATAAGTCATAAGCAAAAAGTTTCAGACATGTCAGTGTTTTCTGGGTGTAGAACATGTTTGGCTTGTCACAGAGGTGTAGTTGAAAGAAAACCAATTAAAATTGCATCACTTACAACGTTTTAGACTTGGCATGTGAAGTATGTCCTGATATAAAGAATCCAAAGCAACAGGCCTCAAAGCAAAATCTCAATGTCACAAAAGCGAATACACTGGCATGCTGGCTATAAAACCTATTCACCAAACACATACACAGTATTTACCTCATCACAATGTGCACATTGAAAAATTGTCCATTTAATTATTAGCAGCCACCCTGCACATCTGTGAACAATGCCAGAACAAATGTATTGGTCAGCAGACGCACTGCTCCAGAAACAACTAACAGTGAGACAGACAGTACTTCTGGTACAGTCTTCTGGTGAGTAACAGAAAGAAACATCCATCCATTCACTTTAGTGTTTCCAATTAACCTATCCCCGCTAACTGCATGCCCACGCAAACACGGGGAGAACATGCAAACTCCACACAGAAAGACACCAGCCTGATGGTGGAATTTAACTCAGGACCTTCTTGCTGTGAGGCAAAGTGCTAATCACTGTTCCACCGTGCTGCCCGAGAAAGAAACAATTCAAATTAAAATCACAGGGACGAACAAACAAATATATTAGCAGTGTTGGGAAGGTTACTTTTAAAATGTATTCCACTACAGATTACAGAATACAACGTATTCCGTTACGTTACTCAATTAGCGTAACATATTCTGAATACTTTGGATTACTTAATGTATTATCATGCTTTTTACAACTACATGAATGTACTATTGCTGTGTGATCTATTACTGTTACTGAAGGCTACTCGCCATACCAATACCAACTAGAATTTTAAATCTTAATGTAAAAGTAGTAACAGAGTAACAGTAGGGTGGACATTAGGTAAAGCTGCACTTTTTGCAGCGATCTCATATAGAAAACTATTGCGCGCGTATATAAAACAGATCCGCGGCTCCGAAACGTAGTAAAGGGACTTCTGGCTAATACGTCGGGTTCCGTGTCGGGCTTGTAGCTGAAAACTAGCTTTACTATTAGCGAGAGACAGAGAGAGGCGTTGAAAGGCTGCTCCAGCAGAACTTATTGTTTCAGAGGAAAACACGAACACGGTGTACAGTCGAGTCTTAATAGCTTACTTACAACTGGGCTCGTCAGGCACTCTTTTTGGGTGCAGTGGTTATTATTATATTTACATGCTTCCAGCTCCCGTTTCTGCTCGGTGACAACTCGTGCTTTTCCACTTCCTTTTTCTCCCTCCTCGTGCCCACAGACACATAACGGGTATGGCAGTCCATTCAACCTGCAGCACGGACTACACTGCCCATAAGGCTACATTCTTTACAGTTATGCCTTTAACACTCTGCCTATTGCCTTCATATGAAATCATTTTTTGAATATTTTTTTACAAATATTTCTTCACGTCATTATGCGGGCCGCAAGTAGAGGTGACATGGGCCGCCAGATTAAGACGCAGACATTAGAGCCTCTTTATGCGTGTTTTGTTTGGGTTTCCACCGGCGTGGAATTACCAAAAATAGAGAGAGCATAGCCTAATATATGAAACAGGTAAAGACCGCCGTGTAATCCATTTATTTCAACAAAGTAACTGTATTCTGAATACCACTTTTTTAAACAGTAACTGTCACGGAATAGAGTTACTCATATTTTGTATTTTAAATACATAACGGCGGTACATGTACTCCGTTACTCCCCAACACTGTATATTAGTCATGCTATCTTGTCATTCAGGGTGGCGGACTTGTTGTAATAACTGCTGGTGTACTTCAGGTATTTTTAAGCTCTGTTTTTCAGGGCAGCCATTCACTGATTTAATGCTTACAAACCAACTGTTGTACAAAGCCATTAGCAGTAAACTCTAACTGATAATGTTAGTGACTGGCAGATTTATGGAGTGGGAAGACAACTTTCCCCAGACCCAAAGGAAAGAAGAGGGACCCTCCTGCACTGGCTGTCAGGATTATTTATGAATGTAAATACCGATTCCTCTGCCTAGTAATTACTTTAAGAGTGCACTTCAATTAGAGTAGCTAATTAGTGTTTATCGAGTTTGTTTCTCCCCCCCCCCCCCCGTCCCCCACCCTTCCCCCTCTCTTATATATGTTTGTGTGTCCCTGTCTGTAGACATGAATTTGCTGTCATCTTTAACATCTGCTGGTGAAAACCCTGCCCGTGCTATGATTTGCTTTTTTTTGTTTAATTAATGATGTGCTACAATTTAATATTTAAACGAGTCTGCTTTGAAGTGTGCACGTCATTAGGCTCATCTGCTTTACTCTCCCTGAGACACGGGAAGACACTGGGGCACAATCTGCTGTTCCACACAAAAGAAGAAAAAAACACACAAACTAAAGGTTTTGACCATAAATCCAGGACTTCACCAGTTGTAAATGTGCTTCACTATTACTGAGGCAATAGTGCAGGTTTTATCTACTAATTCTACAGGATACCATTGTGCCTGGCCATTACCTTGCCCTATTATTTCCTCTGAAAGGATAATGGAACTTTAGGTCTGTTTTTAGGACTGAGCCTGTCCGTATAATGAGTTGTGAAGATGCTTGTAGGACTCACAAAACATAATAGTGCATTAAATAATTTGGCGAGGTTAGGTAATCACCTCAGAGTCAGGATATTATTTTAAAAACTATTTTGTAAGAAATGTAATGCTTTTCATTCTTTTTTAAAATAATTTAATAATTAAGATGTGTTTTATAAACAGAGCTGAATGAGATTGGATTTGTTTGTTAAATTGCAGAGTTAATACTTAAGATTAAAGATAATCTTTTTAATAGTATGTGCTAGAAAACTCCAAGGATTTTAACTTTATTAGGCATTGGGATGTAAAGTTGTTTATTTTTATAATTTTGATAATTCAAAAGTATTTCCCAAGAAGAATATTGAGGCGTGATTTAATGTATCAAAATAGCTTTCTTTTGTGATTTTTCTTATTGTTAAAATCATCATCTTAAAAAATGCTTTTATTAAATAGCCTGGCCTTCAGGCAAATGCTGTTTTCTTGGAATTCATATAAAAAAATCAGCTCCTAGTTTCTGGGAATCAGAGTCATGGAGAGGCTAACCTCCTTCCATTTAATAAATATTGAGTTATTTTGTAAGCTCAGTCTGTGGAGCTCATTTTATTTCATGTTTTGATCAAAAGAAATAACAAAGAAGCAACGTTTTGTGACATTACAATGTGTATGTGCACATGTTTGGGTGAGGTTTTAGGGTCAGAACCACAGATAAGGGTATCGCACTTTCTAGACAGACCCTATTCTCACAGCCAACCTTGGAGGCTGGATTGCTCTGATGAAAACAGCTCGTTGTCTGTCTGATTACGATCGGATATTAGAGACACATGCAGTGTTCACGTTTTGTAAGAAAGGTTGTCCCGCTGTGCTAGCTATCTGTGTGCAAACTTATCTCATGAGTAAAAAATAAATCAAAACTCAGGCGCTAATTTGAGTTTATCCTGAATTGAATAATATCTTGGAATGAATTAATCAAATTCAGGTTATCTCAGGCAAGAACTATTGCTGCGTTGATTAATTTAAACGGATATTGTTTTGTTTTGCATATAACAACTTTGACAACTTATTTGTACGTTGAATTTTTTTGCATGAATCTTTTTAACAAAAAATATTTAAACAACACTCATAAGCCATTTGCATTCATCTAAATGTAAATTCTGTCTCAGTTGTACAGTCCCGATCAAAAGTTTAAGACCAGAGACGGAGGCAGACATTTGATACACTCGGGGCTTAGCCCTAAAGGGTAGTATGATGCATGTTAGAAATAACTGAAAGATTAATAGGCTCTGTTTTGAGTCTTGTTCAAAAAAGAATGACTTCATATAGGGAAAAATATATATCACACATGCAGGACACCTTAAACTAGTTTTTTAATTAAGCAGCAAGGCAGAACAAAATCAGGGCTGTATCAAGACACGAGGACTAAACCCCAATTCAACCAGACCCAGAACTGATCCGGAATTAAAACAGGACTACAACAGTAACCAAGACAGAACCAGAATCAGAACTAGATGATAGTAGCACTAAAATCATCATAGACCTGCACTACACTTATTTTTTAATTCTACAAAAGTCCACTATTTAGATTGAGAAAAGTTTATATAATTATTTCGCCTTGTTGTGCAAACAAGCCTGCATAACTTAATAAATAGGGAATTTGAAAAATAACAAACCTAAAAAGAAACACTAGGTACGAGATACATGAGGACCTATGATACGGTAATACTTTTGGTAAACAACCATTTGACTAACATGTGTGGCTCACCTGCTCTTGTTCATCTCTGTTCTGTCCTCATTCTCCATCTCCCTCTCTGTTCCTCTCTCTCCCTCTTTGTGCTGACAATCAAGCCAAACACCAACATCATCAAATATACAGTTGAAACCAGATATTTACATACTCTTCAGATAAAAACACTTTTTTAAATTGTAACATCAAATCAGACTAAATGTTTATTTTTTAGGCTGATAAATATAAAGAGTAAAGAGAGAAACTATCTGTAAATAAATGATGCACAAAACTCAGACAAACAGATTGACAGAACAGAGTCTGAACGATATCCCAAACGAAACAGGAGAAGGCCAGATTACCTGAAAGACTATGTCCAAACAGCAGAAGACGACCAAACATCGCTGAATATAGATTACTGTTACAGGGTGATGTATGACATACCAAAGACATTTAAAGAAGCTATGCAGTCATCGAACTCTAAGTGTTGGTCAGATGCTATGGAAGATGAAATGAGATCCTTGAAAGACAATAATACGTTTACTCTAACCACACTGCCAGAAGGTAAAAATGCAGTGGGGGGGACGTGAAGACTGCTTATTTGCACGCCCCAGTCGATTGTGAGGTGTATATGCAGCAACCAGAAGGTTTTGAAGTAAAATCAGACACAGGTGAAAAATTGGTCTGCAAACTAAACAAATCACTATATGGTTTGAAACAATCTGGCAGGAACTGGAATAAGATGTTACATGACCATTTATGTGAAAAAGGTTACAAACAAAATCCTGTAGACCATTGTGCATATTCCAGACAGACAGCGAGTGAGTCAGTGATTCTTATCATCTGGGTTGATGATGTAATCATAGCTGCCAACGGTGAGGACGCTATCAGAAATGTGAAACAAATGTTGGATGAGAAATTTAAAATGAAGGATCTTGGTGAGCTCAAACATTTCTTGGGTATTGACTAGGGCTGAACGATATATCGCATTTGTGATAATATCGCGACATGATCAAGTGCAATTTTCTAACCGCAAAGGCTGCGATTATACTCTGGACATGTCCAAATTCATGGG
>NW_005187545.1:1162134-1169042 GCF_000239375.1 Pundamilia nyererei | reverse complement strand
CCGGTGTGTGTTTGTGTACAGAGAGACAGCCAGGTTCATAATGGATATGAGGAAGTTTTTTCAAAAAAAGGAGCCACATTCAGGTAAAAGTGTAAAATTAAATGATCTGTTAATCAAGAATAATGTTGGATCAGTGTTTCAATATTTATATATTTTATTAGATGTTCATGTGGTTTGGTTATTTGCCTCTTGGTTGAAAGTAGACTGAGAGAGGACTTTTTGTTAGTGATATTAATAGTATTTTTTTTATATTAATTTAATTTTTCATCTAATTGAATACAATCTATTTGTGTATGATTGTCAGTCCAAAAAGGGAGCGAGGAAAGAGGGGAACCTGAGGAGAAAGTACAAGGTCAGGAAGAACCAGGTAAGAAAACAGACAGGGAACAGTGACAGGCACAACAGAAACTGTTAAACTGACAAAGACAAAAAACCTGATTTTACTCACACAATCTGGAAGTTGTGTCCTCCCTATATTAAAGCTGCTATACAGAATCTGCGAAACAAACTGGGTTGAAACATTTTTGACCCTCTTTAACAACATTCCAACATAACATTATCATTGATTGGGGTGATTAAAATTAATGATATATTTTTATGTGGTTCAGCCACAACTCTACTGAAACCTCAGCCAGTAATAGGTAGGCCAACGTTTGGACCGTCCAGTTGTCTGTATGACTGCCGCAGTACGTACATCACATTTGCACACTATCAGAAAGTGCCAAACAGCCCTGGTGGAGTGAGGAGCTGTAAAGAGAAGCAGAAGCTCTGTTTATATTCTAAAAATGTTTTAAGCTGGTTTCAAAGATTCTGTACTGCAGCTTTAAATGTTTTCCAAAAGCACATATACGCTTATCAGTGTTTCTCAAACTTTTTACGGTGTGTACCACCTGATAAAATTGTCAAGCTCTCCCAAGGACCACTATGAAAGCATGAAACTCATAAATCTTACAACACAAAATTAGTATCTGCAATAAAGATTTTTTCATGCATTCTACCACAGGCAAAGTTGCCTCCATTTTTATATTCTTTTTCTAATATTTTGTAATAATTTATTTGTAATAATTTATTCTGTTTCCGGAGTGTTTTTTATGTATCTGTATTATATTATACATACACATTAAAAGTGAATCTCTGTCCAAAAAATGCACTCAGTTTACTTTTTACTCACTATGAGCATCATTTATTATTCTCCCCCAGTAATTAAGGTTAGGAATTTTTTTTAAAAATTCCAGTCCATTCTTCTTTAGCAGCATTTAAATAACCTTTATCAGATTTGATGGTTTTGTTACAGACTTTTCAAAAAGTATTTTGCTTTTCTTTCACAAATGTGGGGGTTAAATTGTTAAAATGTACAAAACAGTGATGTCATGTTTTGTGATGAGGACCCAGGCACAGAGAGATGGATGAATTAAAGAATCTTATGATTTAATAAAGAAAATTGCAGACTTGCACAGAGGTGGTGACTGATGAAGGAGACGAAGACAACAGACGATGAGGACAGGGAGGATGCAGGATGAGTAAAGTGTATCTTAGCTGGCTGGGCAGCTCTCTGGGTGCTCAGCATCCCCAAAGCTCTGATCCTAGAATCGCCCCTGGTTTTTGTTTTATACAGTTGTCAGCCAGGCATCTAACTATGAAACAATTACACTCCAAAAGACTTCTGAAAAAACAATCCGGGCTTAAGCCCAGTAAATGGCAAAACATCCTATTTTGCATGGTTGGATCTTAACAAGGTTCTAAGTAGAGCTTCAACACGCAACAAGAAGAAATGGGAGTGAGACAAAACATGTTTCTGAGCATGCAATTTATTTCACAGCCTGTTTCAGTTTATGACCACGTGCCTTTAAAAGGCCAAATCTGTGCAAAAATGTGGATTCATTGTCATTTTCTGTCAGGTAGTCACGCTGTCATAATGTTCTGATGGCAAAGGCAAAAAAACGTTCCCTTTTTTCAACGTGGTTGGGTTGTTGAACTGCATAAGCCGGGTCTCTCGCAGTGCGCCATCGCTGATGAGGTGGGATGCAATAAGACAGTCATTTAGAACTTCTTAAATGATCCTGAGGGTTATGGAACAAAAAAAGTCAAGTAGAAGACCCAAAATATTTCACCAGCACTGAGCTGGAGGATCTAATTCGCCATAATGGCCTGGGGTGCTTTTTCCTTTAGTAGAACAATGGAGCTTCAGGAGGTGCAGGGGTGTCAAATGGTCGCTGGCTATGTCCAGATGTTGCATCCCTCATGACTGAGGGCCTCGTCTGTGTGGTAACGACTGGGTTTTTCAACAGGACAACGCTACTGTATACAATGTCCACAAGGGACGTCTTCCAGGAGAATAACGTCACTCTTTTGGACCATCCTGCGTGTTCCCCTGATCTAATTCCAACTGAGAACCTTTGGGGATGGATGGCAAGGGAAGTTTAAAAAAATGGACAACAGTTCCAGACAGTAGATGCTAGGGCTGCTCGATTATGGCAAAAATGATAATCACGATTATTTTCACTGAAATTGAGATCACGATTATTTGACGATATTTATTTAAGCCTTTAAGACCTACTATAGAACTATAGAATAACTTCTGCTTAGCTTTCCGAGCTTCCCTCGGGTCCTCTTAATTGTTGTGACGCGTGTTCGAAATGGAGAGCGGTGCACTTGATTTACCACACGGAGCAGCGCGAGAGTAAAGCATGAGGGAGAGGCTAATAATCGGCTCAGCCATTTTTAATGATCGTTGAAAGCCCAGATCGTAATCGTGATTAAAATTCGATTAATTGAGCAGCCCTAGTAGATGCCCTTCATGTGGCCGTCTTCACCACTTGGAAAAATGTTCCCACTCACCTCATGGAAATGCTTGCATCAAGCATGCCGCAACAAATTTCTGAAGTGATCGACAATAACGGTGGAGCTAAAGTTTGAAACTATGATTTCTGTTTTGAGGGGTTCACAGGGTCTTTTGGAGATGTGATCCTAAACTTTTGATCAGCTGTAAATCAGCCTGTTTCAGTTTAAGCCTTGTTTTCAATAAATTGCACGTTCAAAAAAATGTTTTGTCTCGCTCCCATTTCTTCTTGGTGCATGTTGAAGCTCGACTTGTAACCTTGTTAAGATCCAATCATGCAAAATATGATTTTTTGCAATTTTTCAAGCGGTCTTTTGACAGCAAATTGCTTTTCTGCCTCCTGATGTCAGTATTACAACCTTTGCACATCTAGTGTCTAGATGTTTTGGTAGATTAAGAAATAGTTTCAACTTGATGGCAAAACATGTGATAGACACACCGGTCCAGCGTATCCATTTCACGCTTCAGTGAAATGGGCATGCATGCAGAAGTTGCAGGACCAGCAGGGGGACATAATTTATTTAAAGCCAAGAAGTTGGTACTGATCAAAAAGATGTACGAAGGGCACTGCAGGGTCCCTCTGTGCCAGAAATGTATGTAATATATTTTCATGTAAATGTGTTAATAATGTCTATTTAAACACTTTCCCGTCATTATTTTCATGTTGGCTTGAAATAAAATATCTCCCTTTGTCGGTAATGCAGCTTACTGCGACTTCGCATGCTCTCCATTTCACGCTTTGGAGAGGCAAAGCGTGAAATGGACATGGCAGACTGGTGTGTCTATTGCACGCTTTGTCACGATACTAGGTTGATGGGTTTTAGATTGAGAAGTCAGGAGTTCAGTTTGCCCGTACAGTATGTATTGTTTATCACGCTCGTCTCAATCAGGATTCTTTTGCCCATTTCACTTTATTGTAATTGATTCTAAAGAATCAATATAAGATATTACTGAACAAAGGGACATCAAGGATCTTATGTGTTTATCATCTGCAGCTTTTGAACATTTAATATACATCTGTTGGCATTTCTTTTTCTTGCAGAGCTTTTATGCATTTTATAGAATAAAATGTAGCCACTGCATGAAAAAAAAAATCACATTTACAGGTTTGTCAACACCTGCATAACTCCAAGTAGCTGTGAAGTTTCACAGAAATTTACAGATCTATTTCCTGACAAAAATCCCACTTTTCATGCAGTGAACACTGATATTTTTCTTTTTATCCATTCACCATATTATGTGGTTCAGTGAAACCATGTGAACATTAAAAACCCCTAACATCATTAGCATCATTATCATTCTCGTTGTGGTTTTACTGTTGGTGAGTTGGTGTTCGCTGTGGCTTGTTTCAAACTTCGGGGAGACAGATTAGCAAAAAGTACAAGCCGAGCAGATAAGCAAGAGACAACAGACAATGCGTCACTGGCACAATGCTTTTCATACATTTGTACAAATGCACCTGAAATTGGTTGCAGATATGTATCAATATGGTGCATTTTGGCCACATACAATAAAGTGACTGGATGAGGGATGAAGGCAAAAAGCTGTTAAAACTGGGATGTGTCTGTGAACAGTATGCTCCCTGTTGGCCAGACGGTATCTGTCACTGTTGTGTATTTCTGTGAGTGATCTCTCCACAGTGGCTGGCTCTGTGTATATGTTGAGTCAGCATCCTTAAATGCACCTCTTCCTGGAAAAAAAGACATTTTTTTAATGAATTGTAATCTACATAGAAAATCAGAAGCAGCTGGTGAAGTAGAATTTATTTATGGAGCTTTTAAAACCACAGTTCCAAAGTGCTCCACAAATACACACAACCAAATCGACTTAATAATAAAATTGCTCCATTAAAGAAGGATATGAACAAGACTGCATAAAATGTAATATATTTCAGGTAAAGGACACTAAATTGTTCTGTGCTTAGGATGAAAGCGCTGAAAAAAGCAGGGATATTGTGCATTAAGTGCTTAGCAGAAATGCTTTAGATATCATTTAAACTCTGTTGAACCTGATTTATAAACAGACAGTCAGTGTACCACTCGCAGGACTGCACTTCAGCCTTTGCATTAATATTAATATTAATCTGTAGCATATAAGTATATAAATATGTTAGTACTACAGGGCTATACATGCAATTATGTGTATTTCAGCACTTTGTTGGCAACAACTAAGAAAACATTTTTTTTCCTATTTGACCCGCCCCATTATTCAACACTCATAAACACTTCTGGAGTCTTCTGAGATCAAGGAAACTGTTGATGAGAACTATCGAAAAGGTTTATCCTGACCTTTGTAGACTCTGTTTTTATGTTTTTTAAATGACTTTTTATGATGTCAGGGGAAACCTTTGAAGGTAAATGATCCTAAAAAGCACTTGTTTCAAGGAGTGGTATACATATATATACAAGAAACTTGAATTTTATAATGTTTATTTATCGGATAAAATAAGTTAAATGTCACCGTTATTATTGTCCGGCCAGAAACAGCGGGGGTGTCCAAATTCAGAAGCTGCATCCACCTGAGGACCCGGCCTTCGCAGTCTGGGCTGGGTCCTCCGAAAGCTGGGTAGACTGGAAATGAGCGACTGTGAAATTGGACGGTCTAGCCTTAGGATTACGTCACGAGCTCTCTCGGTGGAGTGAAACTCTGCCGTCTGCTCCTTGCTATCTAAAATATAACCGGACGCTGGCGTAAATTTTCAACCATCTCACACTTCTGCTTAATCAGTTTTCTGTTTGACGTTTATTCAGCTGTGTGAAAACCCCCGGAGTGATTAATCCCTCCCGAGGGATTAATAAAGTTTTATTTAATCTAATCTAGTAACTTTAATCTCAGCCAAACCGATTTACTCACGAACAAATAAAACACTGAAAAAGGCCCAACAATAACATGTTTAAGTTATTTAAGTGACTTATATATCATGTTTAACCTGAGTAGCAAAAGGCCGCGGGGGTTTGTAAATGATGTGCCGGGATTTTGCTGTTCTCCCCTGCTCAGGTATTTGAAGTTTACACAGCTACATTCTGAAAATATGTTTAATTTGCGACCCAGAAAGAGTAATAAGAGTAGTATTAAAAGTAGCTGCAGTAGTAGTAGCCATTGTTGTAAACTGGAATTGGCTTGGCCAATCCGGGATATGGTTTTTCAATTTTGTTGTCTGTGTGGAAAATCGGGAGAAATTCGGGAGAATGGTGGCTCCGGGAGATTTTCGGGAGGGGCACTGAAATTTGGGATTTTCCTGGAAAAATCAGGAGGGTTGGCATGGATGGCATTTCCATGTTCACTGTATTTATGTTATGCTAACCATAGCTATGTAGTTAGCCACCGCATAGCACATCATTATATACCAGCTAGTCCAACTTCAGTAACCCTACAAACATCAATACTGTTTAGTTTCCTGTCTTCATTTGTGTTGGAAGTGATAGCAGAGCTGTACGTCTTCATTTTTTAAGAAATCCCTCAATCACAACATGGCATATTATGTTTAGGTGGAAACTAGTGAGCTAACTTCCTGCTAACTTCTAGCTCGTTAAATTTAATAAATTCTGCTTTTGTGGATGCCTGGATGTTAAACTTAATTGTTACACCTGGTAGCGCAGACACACGGATCATTTTATTGCAGATTTTTATTTTATTTTATTTAACCTTTATTTAACCAGGATGAAAGGATTTAGACAGTTTGTAATTCTCAGTGATGCTGCAGTGTTCGTTTGACTTTGGGACCTGAAGCAGAGTTTGGAATCAGCTATTGACATCAGACTTAAAGACCGGATAGAGGCAGGGTACACCCTTAAAATGTTGTTCTCCCTTTTTCATAAATATGTATTCATTTATTTAGATTTATTTTGATTGTTTGAAAGGAAAAGTCTCAAACAATATGATATACTTGGCTTTTATGGGTTGAAATCACTGATTATCACTGATGAAATATTAACAAACTTTTCATTTCGGAAGGAATTTGTCAGCTTTCAACCTTTTGAACATGAACCAGATACAGGTTAGGATTTATGGAAAGTGGAATATGGATTATGAATAGGTAATACAAGGACTGAATGTTCTGTTTATAAAT
>NW_005187545.1:1150244-1161738 GCF_000239375.1 Pundamilia nyererei | reverse complement strand
AGGTGACTAAACAAGATTTGCAGGATTTTTTCTTTCAATTCAATCCACACTTTCACTATTTTGTGCTGCAGGCAGGAAGCACTTGTCCTTATAGCAGTGGAGCAGTGCACTGCAGAGTTAACTTATTCCGATTATTTTCTCTCTTTCAGTTTAAAGTGTCCAAAGTATACAGAATACAAAAACATAACAAATGTTTAAGCACAAAGACACTGGTCTGCACACAATAACGAGAAAATGGAACATTAATGCATCGTATTTAAGAGGCAGCAGTGCTCACTTGTGCCTCTTATTCAATAATGTATAATTCCCATTTTATTAATTCTCGGACTCAGTAACATAAGCATGTGGGAGTGCTTCATTCGGACACCCTGGCTCTCTCCCTTTGTACAATAATTGTTTGTTCTGGTTGAGTGAGCCCGTGTATCTCCCACCAACAACGCTAAACACAATTTCCCCCAGGATCAGACTTTACCGAGAGAAATCTGTGCAGTCCATTTCCCAGTAAAGGGCAAATTGACTAGGAAAAGAAAAACAGGGTCCTCCAAATTGAGCACGTTCGAGTTTTAGGCATTTTGTATCATTCATATCCCTAAAGGACAATTCAAGGTTATCTTTTTAATTACATTCTGGTTTTACACCATCGTGCCATTCACGGCTCCCTGACTTAACCTTGACCGTGCCCTTGTGTTAATCGTGCATACACTTAGCATTTTTCAACAATTTCCTAAAAAAAAATAAAAATAAGAATGATAAACAGGAATACCGGGAGGGTTGAGTGAGTTCATGCACAAATCCATAGGTGGATATGAATGTATGTATGGGTATACGCGCTGTAATGCGAACACGTTTGCGTGTGTCCATCACTGCTCTGCAGCAGGTGGTCAGTCCTGGTGGGAAGCTGAAGAGGGAAGCAATCCAAAAGCCCCTATGTAATTGAAATATCCCTGTGGTGTATAGATGTCTGAGAAGAGGAATGACAAATCAATAATGTTCGCTATTAAGTTGCTTTTTCTCTCTCTCTCTCTCTCTCTCTCTCTCCATTTTTGTGGGTTGGGGGGGTGAGTTAAAAAAAATTGCTCCCTGTCAGGTGCGTTTGCATCTTGCAGGGTTCAATTTATCTAAGGCCTAAAAAAAATATAGAAATAAATAAAAAATAAAGAAATTGCTGCCTCCCTGTTGCCTTGAGCTTGGAGAAATAAACAGTCAATATTTGCTCCTGGGGACCTGCAAGAGGACGCGCACATAAATCACCCAGCATGCACCTGTCCAAAGAATCAGCCACAGAGTCCTGTGTCATCGCGTTTAGGATCACGCTGCTGCTGAGGCTCCCCTTCATCTTTGAATGAATGTGCCAGGGGGCAAACCGAGCTGCTGTGGCACTCCTGGTCGAAGGGACAAAAGATGAAAATTACTTTTCCATCATTTCCTGTTGTGCTTCCACCGCTGCCCGTTTAGACGTACACAGCGACGAAGATCACAAACGACTGTTTTACACTGCTTTATCCTGCACTGCGCTTCTTTTTTATGTTTATTTTTGTTGTTGTTGGGGTTTTTTGTTGCAGTAGTTTCTCCGGCAGTCATGCTGTGAAATGTTTTGTGAAACACTTTACAGCTTCAGCTTTTAAAAAAATGGCGAGAGCATTTGCTAATTTGTTGCCCTAATAAAATTATTTACAAGCTTTCTAGGATTTATTTACAGCTGGCATCTTGGTGCAAACATTGTCTGTGTTAACGGAGGTCTAAAACGTGCTTCTAACCATCCAGCTCCAAATCCAGCGGGGAAAATGACTCTGGATATATAACCATTGCCCTTTTCTGAGACAAATAAAACCTGTCCACAAATACAACAGGAGTCGCGCATCACATCCTGTGTCGCATTGGAGGCTGGTGTGCTTGGATGAGCCTCTAGCTGCTGTCATTAGAGGGAAATGGGTCTAAATGAGCACTTCTACAAAACTGATAGACTCCCACTGACCAGAGCAATCCTCCTGACACAAAAGGAGTGTGTATACAATTCCTCTAATAACTTGGCGTTTGCAGGCATTTTGCCCATTTTAATGACACAGTTTACTATCAGTATCCATGTAAATGTTTCGTGTACATAATTAGAGACTTTGTGTGAAATATGCAGTGAAACCATGGAAATATGTTACTGCCAAGCACGAGTAATGCCTTCGAAACCTACCATTTGTCTCTGAGTCTAATTGTTTTATCGGTGGGATATTCATTGGAGTGAAATATGGACAGAAGGTTGGCAGGAAAAAAAACAAATAAAATGGAGATTCATATTGGATAATGGCCTCCTCTTGCTTTTCCTGTCTGCCAGTCAGACTGTCTGTCTGCTTTTTCTTTTGTCCAGCACACAAACACACACATCTAGTTTTTCACAAACACTTTCAGGGGTCCTGGCAATCTGTTCAGTCATTCCCTTCTGCAGGTCTTCAGATGGCTCTCTGAGGCCTAATTATCAGTGACAGAGGACTTTACCCAGTTGAACAAATGACTGAAGAACCATCCCTGCTTCTCTGCAGTAAGCATCAGGAGGTTTAGATGTAACCCTCCTAATAGTTTGTGCCTAATAGTTAAGCGCTACTAATCATCCGTGGCCGTGAAGTGATAAAAGGACAGAGGGATAAGGGCATAAATTAGAATGAGGAGACATAATGTTCAGTGAAATCTTTAAAAAAAAAATAAGGGTACTGCAGATGGACATCTTCCGGCACTGTGGCATTATACAGATCAATCCCAAGCAAGCACTGAAAAGCATGGCAGAAATCATGTTAGGATGGCTTTTCAGGACCATGGGAATCATTCTGAATTTGGTACTGTCAGACATTATGCACAATATCTTATTCAAACTAAACGCAGCAAATGTCTTTGATTGTAAATTGCTTCTATTTTTTGCATCAGTTGTCTGGCTTTTACAATATATGAAAATTCATACCCCCTTATGCAAGCATAGTTATCTTCTTATTTCAGACGAAGGGCTTCCATCTTCCTAAGAAAGAAGACGTGAGCACCAATTTATAGCATGAGCGGATAAAAAAAAGTATAGCTTTGCATCATCAAGAGGTCTGTTCTAAAGTCTACCTGTCACAACAGCCATTTAAAAAACATAGAGACGGGAATAATGGAAATCTCTGTGAAGCACGAATCTTGTAGAAACACAGAAACACAGTGAAAAGGATCCGAGATAAGCACTGATCGAAGTCTAGTTTTCAAACCTTTGCTCTTGTGTTTCTCTTCCTTTTGTGCAACTTTGCGATACTGATTCTAATTTATTCATATGGTGAAGGTTGTGCAGCGCTGCAGAATTAGGAAGACTGGAAGCTGTGAATTGCATTTATCAGCCGAAGGAGTTAACGACATGCCAGGTGGGATGATATGAAAGCCTTGCTTGAACAGTGAAAGCGGGAATGCAAAGTTAATCTAAAAGCAGTGGGAGATGCACGCTTCAGTAAATGATAGGACAAGAGGGAGGCAGCTTATATTCCATGCAAAGCGTAGCTTTTCTGCAGAGATCTTAATGAAAACCTGCAATGAACATTGTCATCTTGATGTCCCCTGTTGTGCTCTGCTGCCTCTCCCTAGATAACTCATGGAAAACCTCTTGTCAATGCTTTATTGAACTTAAAGATAAGGCAGCTGCTAATGCTGTCATTCTGCCAAAATCCGCAGCTCACAGTGTCTCAGCACTTATCAGCTAATTTGTGGATTTCATATAAGGGGAGCGGGAGCTGCACAAAAACCAAAGAAGATTATGGATGCATGACCTATGATATGTCCCCTAGTTTTTCTATTTGCTCTGTGTCATTTGAATTGGTGGTGTTTAAAATCCAACCAACATGCTAATTATCGACCCAAAGAAGTGTGAATGCTTTCGGCTACAATGATTACTGTTGTTAAGTACCTGGAAGTTTGGTTCTTTCAGCATTGTTAACAGTTTTGTGAAACTAATGCTTTGCAAATCTGGTAATGTGGTAATAAGGGAAAGACGAGACATGTAGTGTTCTTTTAAATATAGAATTTATGTCTATAGTGCCAATTCAGACAGCTGTCATGGAAAACCAAAAACACACAGTGCACATGCCAAGTTCTAACAATTCATACAGCAAATGTAAACAGTAAGTACCATGTAGTATCAGTCCATCAGCTGTCACTCTGCCTCAGCACCAACAAAATGCTGAAGGGGAAGTGAAAGTTTTGCTCAGGATTCAAATTGCTCTAAATGTTCCATTTCTACCAGTTTTGTTTCATTCTTGGCGCTGGTGATGTCATTGAGGGAGGATATCTTTAAGCTGAGTCCACACTGTAAGTGACTTGGCAACCATATAAAATGAATGACCTTGGAAACATGGAAAACCACAGAAACAAAATATCCACTGGTGACACAGAGTGGGCAAAACATGAGACAAAGATGCCTCAACTTTCCGGTGAGCAACTGGAACAACTTCCAATGAGAGTGCAAGATTGACATCTGAACTGGTTATGAATATATTAGTGGGTTACCTAGGAAACCAAGCCTGAATTGTCCATCATCTCGCCCTTCCAATATTCGGTCTGGGAGGGGCAGCCAATCAGAAGAAAGTCTGCTTCAAAGAAGGGAAGATTAATTAATTTTCCCACACGGCTGTTGTGGAGCAAAAAAACATAAATACATATCCTTATCCTCCTTATATAAATTCAATATGAGTTGAATAAGGATTATTTTGAACCATCAGTACAAGGATAGAAATGAGTCCCAAAATAATGCATTATTTATTATTACAGGTGATTAAAAGTAGTCTTCTGTAATGAGCTAATGCTTTTTTTCATCTTGTAATCGGAGAATCCTTCATCTCTATTCCTTAACACAAAATTGGCATGAAAATCATCTCAGACATGTCTTTCATGCCTCTTACTCACTGAAAACGACCCTATTTTAACACGAAATTCAGAGAATAAGTCAAACGTTCATCTCCATGTGCATCCCACTCTGCACAATTCCTAAAACAGAGCATGTTCTCTGCCCTACTGACTTGTAAAAGCAGGCGCTGTGTAAGTGGAAAGAAGATGGGATTTCATTATGTGGCCAGTCATTTGTTTCTGCTACTCATGGACTGACTGCTGGTGCGCCGCACAGCTGTGGGCTGAATTAAAAGCCCAATCACACTACAACCGACAGAGGTCAAGTTCAGCACACTAGCAAGAAAGCTTTGCATGTGTCAGAGCGATGCAGATGCTCTGCTGTCTTTAGCACTCACTGTCAATCATACATCCCTTGTAGCTATTCCTTCATTGCTCTCCACACACACACACACACATAAATTCCTCTGTGCCATAACAGTGTGAATATTTCCTATTGGCAGAGTGAAGCCTAGTAGCAAACGCACACTTATGTCCCCCACCGAGATCTATGTGTCGCATATAATTACTGCTTTCTGTGTAAACTAATGGATTTATGGTTCACGTATGGAGGCCTTGTTATCCAGTGACAGCCTGACTGGCAGCCTGACCAGTAAGCATGTAAAAAAGCACGCTGTGAAGCTTTTTGACAGAATAAATTATATATTTTTTTAAAACACAAACCTATGCGATGTCGGAAAGAAATGTCGGGAGCTACAAACAATACTCAGAGAGGATGATTGTCTTCTTAAGAGCAGTGGTATTTTTATATTTTACCCAGCATTTAAGTTCATGAACTGAAACAGCCCCGGGACTCATGAGCTGCTCTGTAAGTCATTGATTTCACTCTGTTGCAGGCCTGTTAATTACCTGTTTTTGCAGTAAAGAAAACCTTTAGTGTAGATGTCTTAGAAATTGTACCACTATATAAAGTGTGACACTTGTGGGTTTTCAAAGTGAATGCAATATGAAATACTGAAGTTGGTGCTGGTCTTTTTTAAGCTGTTTCCAGGAGACCACACGATTAAAAACCTCTTTGATTGGTTGCTCTCGTGTTTTATTTGTGCAAATCTACAACAACAACAAAAAGCAATTTCTGTTTTAATGTAATATTCTTTAAGCAGCAGAGCACGGCGTGAAGCTAACTTAACCTTTTAAATTTTGTTGAGGACGTCAGGGTCATCGGGGTTTGCTGCTTGGCAAATTAACTGCGCTCAGAGTGTGAATCTGCAGCACTTCTGGTGAGTGCCGAGTTTTCAAATCCTCATAACTGAAAATAAAATCTTGTCAAATGGGAGTAAGAAAATTAATTATCATTCCTTTCCAGCAAGCACTGTTTTCCATCCTGTGAGCCACTGACGGCACCAAGTAAAGGAAATAGAGAAGCAGAGCCCTCCTGTCTGATGCTCACAGACACTTTACCCTGCACAAACAGGACATTTGACCTCGCTAATGGAAAACAAAATATGCAGAGTGTAATTTGCTTCAGCAACCCCTAAAAAGTACACAAAAACATTTATTACAATTTATTGGAGCAGGAATCATAAAGTTATTGCGTGCACTTTACAGGAAATCTGCTTGACTCGTCGCTGAAATGCTTGGAGTTGATAGTAGAGGAAACAAGAATGTTAATTTTGTTGTCCAATTTCATATTTGTGACAGTGCATTAAATTAAAGGGGGTTTAAAGGGAGACAAAGAAGCAGAGCCCCCCTGCTTATGATGTATGATGCTCAAGAACACTTTACCCTGCAAAACAAATACATTTGACATCAATAATGGAAAATGAAATGCACCAAGTTTCATTTGCTTCAACTACTAACAAAAAAGTAAACAAAACAGATAAGTAGCTCATAATTTCCCAGAAACATACAGTGTATGAAGAACAACTTGCACCTTCACAGTGGATTTTTATAAATGCCTATGCTCCCTCCTACAGTTTCTACATTTATATGTATTTTCCCTGTCAGGCTAACTCAGCTTTTGACCTTAAACCCCCACTCTTCTTTTATTGTTTCTGTACATGAGCCACTGAGAAAGCGATGCTTAACTGCCAGATAATTCGCAACACTTTAACTCTGTTCGCTGCGTTAGGAGTCATAGTTTGGCTTCGCCTGTGAGCTGTTTTTCAGGCTTGTAACCCACACACACGCATGCCTGCATTTGCTGTGCAACTCATCTTGTGCAACTGACTACAGCATGGGAGTTGTCTGATCATACCACTAGAGGCCAGTGCAATGGAAACTATAAATAGGCTTTTTGGCTGCATAGCAGTCACCAAACAGATTTCTAGTGACTGAAAGTGAAACTTTGAGGTTCCTGCTTTGCTCACACACACCTGAAACCAACAAATGAAAGTCATTTGGATGTGTTTTCACTGCAGCATGGAAAAGTGTCAAGTTTCACAAAAGGAAACCTGCTTTATGAGAACAAACTGTGCTTCACCACACCAATTTGTGCCCCCCCCTCTTTTTAACATTTATATCAATTTATTGGAGAAGGAATCAGAAGTTATTGCATGCACTTTAGAGGAAAATCTGCTCGACTCATCACTGAAATGCTTGAAGCTGATAGTGGTGGAAACAAGAATGCTAATTTCGTAGAGCCGTGCAACGCTGAGAGTTGAAAGAAATGTTTTATGTTGCTGCAATTTTCTATTTCGACCATTTCTGTTTGAAACCCACACTTTCTGTTTGAGGCTAGATTAAATCAACTATCATGTCAGACTTATCTGTTTCAGTTTTCACAGTGTAATTCATTGCGTGGATTTGCTAATCATAGTGTGGGAGCTTGCTTTTATTTTGTGTAGCCTTTGATATCCCATTCTGAGTTCCAACACAGAAAGACTTTTATATCAATCGGTAACAAAGTGGAATGGAGTAAGGAGACATATGCATTTGATATTGCACACTCAGTTATTATCAGAAATATTTATTAGAATATGTTGAGCTTCTTTTAAAAATGTGACGCTTTCATGAGAGCAGTTTGAGCTGACAGCCTAATCTGTTGTTCCTTCTGCTGTACCATTGTGCTAAGAACACAAAACTATAGTTTATTTTCAATGTTGGTAAAATTATAGTACCAGGGAGTTATGAAAGTTATGGTATTGAACCCTTTCTGTCAGATTGGTTCCTACAGTGGGTGTGCTCAGTGCATTTATGCATGTAGATGAATTTCAAACTGATCATCAGAGTGTGGAAGAAAGGCGGCATTGGTTGTTGGTGCGAGATAGGCTGGTCTGAGTATTTCAGAAACGGCTGGTCTGCTGGGATGTTCACACACAACCATCTCTAGGGTTTACAGAGAATGGTGCCAAAAAGAAAATATCAAGTGAGCAGCAGAAAATGCCTTGTTGATCTCAGAACAAACCAACTGTTCTCTGAACGCACAAGACATTGAATTTTGAAGCAGATGGGCTACAGCAGCAGAAGATCACACTGGGTCCCCTCTTGTCAGCTAAGAACAGAAAACTTATTCACAAAAAAACACGCTCATGAAAACTTGAGGGCTTTAAAAACACCGCCTGGCCTGATGAGTCTCAATTTTTGTTACAACATTCAGAGGGTAGGGACAGAATTTTGTGTAAACAACATGAAAATATGGATCCATCCTGTCTGCTATCATCGGTTCAGGCTGCTGCTGGTAGCATAATGGCGTGGGAGACGTTTTCTTGGTACACTCTGTCCCCCTTAGTACCAACAGAGGATCGTTAAAATGCCACAGCCTACTGGAGTATTGTCCCTGACCATGTCCATCTCTGTATGACCACAGTGTACCCATCTTCTGATGGCTATTTCCAGCAGAATAACACATAATGCCATATTCACATCATGGATGTGCAGCTACAAATCTGCAGCAACTGTATGATGCTATAATGTCAATAACATCTCCCCTATTTCAATTAATTTCTTGGGCTTTTTTGCTTTTTATTAGAGAAATCAGTGATGAGGGACAGGAAAGCACAGAGCAAGGGAGTGAGGAGATTCAGCAAAGAGTCTTGGATTGGAATTAAACACAGGCTGCTGGATTTAGCCTTGCAGTATATAGTCACCTGCTTAAATTGTGAGCTAAACCAAAGATCTCAGAGGAATGTTTCCACTACCTGTGCCATATTGAATATAGACCGTTCTGAAGGTAAAAGGGAACTCCAACCCAGTACAAACAAAGTGTACCTAATAAAGTGTCTAACGAGTATATAGACCAATGCTCCCTCCTGTGTTTTCTATTGACATCTTCTGGAGCTTCTGATGAAGTTAGTTTTGTAAGTACTTAAGATTATTTCATCTAATTGTTCATCAAATTGTTAGCATAGTTTTTTCCATTAACAATATGCTTTGATCCATGCTTAAGTTTTAATTTATAAAGAACTCTGTTGTATTTCTTCTGCTGTGTCAATAAATTATTAATAAATTATCGACATCAGTGTTTTTAATTTTGATTCATATCTCCCCTAAATAAGAACAATGCATTTAAGAGACACTTTGTGTTCCAGTAAGAGCTGAGGAGAGTCCCAGATGAGGGCTCGCCCAGCAGCCGCGGAGCAGAAGCCAGGGGGAGTTGCAGTGACGCGCCCGTGAGCTCTGCCGGCCCCCAGCTGTGCCTGAGTGACCGAGCCCCAGGCCGAGAGGCCGGGGGCACCCCACCTCCAAAGGGGCCCGAGCGAGCCCCAGGCCCCAGGCCCCGACAAGCAGCCGCCAAGGAGTGAGCCGGTGTGTACCCGGACGCCCACCCCCAGACACAAAGAACCACCAACACACCGACACCTGAGGGAGTCCGCCACCGGCAGGGGAAGTGGTGGTGGGTGGAGATAGGCCTCCAAACCTTGGAGGGCCTGAGGTGTCCCCAGAGAGGTGGCGTCTGATACCCGACCTGACATATAGACACAGACATACAGGCACACACAGACACAAACATCCATTCCCACCCTCATGCTCTCATGTGCACTCACTCCACACTCAACCAACGTGGAGACAGACATAAAGAGACGCTGTACACACAATCACACTCCCCAAGCGTACTCTACAAACCGGGTCTAGGTACCCTTGCCCCTGGAGGGGGGAACTGCACCCAGACCCAGGTGGTGTTACCCTTTTCCCTGCGGTGGGGAGAGGCAGACCACCCCGACTCCGCAGCAGCAGGGAGGCCCCACACCCCAGACCGCAGTCGGACGGCCAACTCCTCCTACTAGCCCTCCCGCTCCAGCAGGCCGCAGAGAATGGGGGTGAAAGAAGACTCCAAACCTCCCTCCACCCGCTCATTGTAGTGTTGATGCATATGTGTTCTAAGGTGGAATTAAAACCCAGGAGGGCATGGAGCTACCTGCCTTTGTGGTTCAGCAAAAGGAGTAGAACCTGAAAATTACTGAAAATCTTGAAAATAAATCTTGAAAGTTGAACACTAAATGTTGCTCTTCTTCTTCATGCGCTAATAAGGTCTCTTTTATCCCCACTGCGTCTTGTCTCCTTAATGGCAAATAATTGTCCTTTAACTTTCTATCATTATTATTGTTATTATTATTTTATAGTATTGTTCTGTTTATTTTTATCCTGCTGCTAAACTAATTTCCCCTTGTGGGACATTAAAGAAATTGAATTGAATTGAATTGAATAACACCATCTGTGGGCCTTGTTAAAACACCTTTTTCACAGCGGTTAAAATCCAAGGCCAAAGGTGGATGAACATGGCTGCACAGCTATGTTGAGTGAAAGCCAGAAGCATGACATCGCTGAAAAGGAGTGAAAAATGTCAGCTCACTCAGGCTTTTACAGAGTATTTCAAGCTCAATGCTGCGACAGTAAGTGTTGCAAGCAATTTTGCAATCTTGGTTATCAACACCTAAATATGATTAATACTATAAAAAAAAGAGTGCATGTGGAGTATTTTGCAACATGTGCACATTACAGGCTCTGGTTTAATGTGGTTGTGAAAAATGTTCGGGATTTATTCATCCAGGTGGTGATGAGAGGATGCCCTCACTTCCTGTGAAGCAGATTTCAATCTTTCTACCAACTCGAGCGTTTCCACCAAGTCATTATTCATGATTATATTAAATTTTATTTTTACATGTGACATTAACTGTGTAGTTTTGCATATCAAAATACATTGGCAAACCTGATTATATTCTGTGCTTTCAGAAGTGAGCAGAAGCTGAATATGGGGTGTATAAAAATAAATTAGTAATGGCCCTCTCTTTACTGTGAGGCACTTTTTTGTCAGGCTACTTGAATCTCTTTTGCAAGGCAGATGGACACCAGTGGGCTGGAAGTCTTAAAGCCTGGTTAGGACTTCACTGCTCTAACCTTTATGAAAATGTCAAGATTATTCACAGAGGGAACCCAAGCTGAATAAATGACTATGAAAGATATATTTTCCTGACCTTAAACCTGTAAGGTAAACAGAAACAAAGGTGGTGGGATTGGCGACTGGCAGCACAATCCTGTCAAGGTTTCAGTCAAATACTTGAAATATACAGATTCCATTTAAAATTTCATGATGTTTAACAGACTCTTTAACAATAAGAAACCCATTTTTATAATTTACTGTAGCTGTGACTGTCTATGGTATGTATTAGCACGGTAGCATGGTGGTTAGCACTGTTGCCACTCCGCAAGA
>NW_005187545.1:1148205-1149365 GCF_000239375.1 Pundamilia nyererei | reverse complement strand
CACTACTGGTCAAAAGTTTTAAAACACCCCAGTTATTTATTGAAAATTGTGCAGTTTAATATCTCATTGCACTCTTAAATGAAAGCGTAGTACACATAAGCAATGGAGTTAAAAAAAAGAAATCAGAGAATACATTTATGGACCAAAATGTGTTCTAAACTTTTGACTAATCAAAGTAGCCACCTTTGGTAGATATAACAGCTGAACTCATACGTGGCATTCTTTCTACAATAGAAATCAAATATTCTCCAGAAAAGTTCATATCTGTTGCAGACATTCCCAAAAATGTGGCACTTCTAGGTTGCTTTGCTTTCACTCTTCTGTCCAGTTCATCCCAAACCAGCTCAATGGGGTTTAAGTCTGGAGACTGCGGTGGCCACTTCATGTTTTCAAGCTTACCATCATGTTCATTGTTCCTGAGGTATTTCTTACATAGCTTGGACTTATGTTTCAGGTCATCATCTTGCTGTAAGATGAACCCCTGACCAACTAGGTGTATACCAAAGGATATTGCATGGCGCCCCAAAATGCTGTGGTAGTCGTTTTGGTTCAGGGTGCCTCTCACTCTGTGCAATTCACCGACCCTGGATCCAGCAAAACAGCCCCAGACCATCACACTTCCTCCTCTATATGATGCCACTCTTTTTGTAGCAGCACGCTACTTTCTGCAGTACAATACTGTTCAACTGGAGAGTATGGTACCACAGTGTGCTCCAACACTGCTTTTACACAGACCGGGGGGTTGTAAGTAATCCAGAAAAGTTGGAACACCTGTAGAAGTAGCACCAGCTTTCAAGGCTTGACCAACCTCCTTTGCTGCAGAACAGCTTGTTAACACATTTTGTGTTCCCTGAAAAAGGCCTTTTTTTATAATTCTGAAATGTACGTATTTTTTAGTTTTAATAATGTATACTTTATTGATCGCCTTGGGGAAAGTCCTCTCTGCATTTAACCCGTTCACTCTGTGAAGCAGTGGGCAGCCATTGGGCAGGGGCTGCCCACAGGGGCAGTACCCTGCTCAGGGGTACCTCAGAGTAGCCCTTTAGTGGATTTGAACCCCTGACCTTGCGATCATGGGGCCACCACGCTACCTACTGAGCTGTCAATATCAAAACAGGTCAAATTTGACCTGAACAGTATGTAAGAGTTAAGTGCCTTCT
>NW_005187545.1:1142345-1148185 GCF_000239375.1 Pundamilia nyererei | reverse complement strand
TTCTTTGGTTCTTGAGGAAACTGGAGTTTTCTCTGCCAGTTTCTGGGCTCGCTCTCATTGGGATTTCCACATAGAGCCTTTTGTCCTGCTTCTGTGAAGCTGATAGTGTTTACGACCCTGTTTTTAATTTGGTATTTTTTCTGGCCTCCTTCTTTCCTGTCACCTGTATCTTTCCTGGTTCAGAATTACTTTCCACCTAGGAAAAGGCACACAATATCCGTGGTGTCACGAGAGTGTCACAGCACAAAAGATATTCTGAAGGATTTTAGCAATTCACTCCATGTGTTTCTCTTTGAGGACTTCAGGTTCGTTGAGATGCCTTTGGCTCTTCTTCACCTTTGGAGAAATAAAGCATTTTTGAATATCACTGCTGACACACTCACTTTGTGAAATATAACTTGAACTGAAAGGTTCCACCACAAAACACACCAACCTTTGAGAACTACCTCAGCCCCTTTCTCCTCTGCCTTCCTCACACCTTCTTCAGTACTTTCAAGAAATGGTCTGACATAAGTAAATATTTTCATGTGTTGCTTTGCTCTAAAGGACCTGAACTCATTGATACCATCGCCATGTTTGTACATTGTGAGTATCAAACCCATAATTGTGCATAAGCATTTTGATTTCAGTTTCTTTGCAGATACAGATGTAAATCATTGGCCATGTTTCATGACCAAGGTGTCAGCCGGTGCTGCAGATAACATAAAAAGCATGTTTGAGCATTTTTACTCCACCAGCACTGCCATGTATCCATCAGGGCTTTGGTTTGTATCACAAGTAGCTGAGTCGACTGAGTAACTGGCCAAGTAAGCGTACTGAAAAGCAGTTAAAAAGCCTATAATGACAAATTCATTTATAGTGTATTTCAGCCCACACTTGGCTGAATTCAGACTGAAAATTCTGCTTTAGCAATAAATAATAACCTTGCCACCCATTGACCATTATCACCAACACTCGGTACAGAACATCTAAGAAAGAAAATACCAGAAAGCAGCTTCTGTGGAAATTGTCAAGTGTCAGTTTTTCTATCCCCTCTGTCCTTTTACTCACTTGGTTGAGCTTGATTGATACTGCAGCGCACCATTCCTTCTTAATCCTATGCATTTTTAAAGAACTAGTGGGATGCTTGCTGGGAACTAATTTCCAATGACTCTAACCATATTGTAATAAGGCAGAGATAGTGCTGTGGTGGCGCTTTGTATCGATTCAAGGCAGAGGTCTCTGAATTGTGATTCATTACAAAACCCAGCAAAGCAAAATAGAGAATTAAAACGCCCTCCTGTGCTGGAAACTTCGGGGGGATATGTGATGTAAGTGTATGCCCCTGCTTCTCCAGCTTTACATGCTCAATCGAAAGTTCATCAGTGCATACTGGACGTTACTGAACAATATTAGTGACTCATAGAGGCACAGAAACCAGACAGAGCTGCCATTTCACAGCTGCCCCTTCACCAATATCAGCTACATATTTCAGTGCACAATAACCCAGGGAGGGGCAAAGACTGTTTGCAGGCTATGTTGAATATTTTAACACCTCTGCATATTGTTCTTGTACTAGAATTGTTGTTCATCTTAAAATGCCTGTAGCAGCTTCATCTCTCAAATTGCTCCTCCTGTTGGGAAGAGCCGGTTCCACAGAATAATTTACATATGGCAATCACTGAATTATTAAAAATTGTGTCAGAGGAGATGCCGTAAATACACTCACACTTCTCTGTATACACAAACACAAGAAGGCAGTCCAGTTGGACTCAGCACTTGCAGTCGCATCGGCTTAAAAACTCTGATCATTATCTGGAAAACGCAGCACAGCTGATGCCTCTGAGTGATGTTTGTTTATGGTTTCATGATGCTTTGCACTGCAGAGCAATCTGATAGGAGACTTCAATATGAAGCCACCCAAACCAAAGAACAGGGATGAATTTTAGCAACAGAACCATAGCGTGCACATGTTTAATGGGACTGCACTGCTGTTGTTTTGCCACAGTTTCATCAGGCCATTAACAGCTGACAACACAATAGTAGTGTAGTTATTCCATTCCCATAGACATCCTCCTATTAAATTAAAACCAGTTTTCTTATTGCATATGTCACATATAGACAAGAAGACATGACGGCTAAAGGGTCAAGTCACCAATTATTTGCATCAGCATTGCTGCACCAGATTATCCAAGACAATCATCTGCATGAATGTATAACCAGATTTGTGAGTATAAAATGAGGCCTAAGATGTAGAAGAAGAAAAAAAAACCCAGCAATACACACGAGAAAACAACCCAAACACTTCAGCAAAACAACAAAGCTTTCTAAGGGTCCCTCTATCATCATTTGGCTGACAGGCGGGTCTGTGTGTGACAGGCTCAGATGAAAAGTGTATCTGGGAAAGCTTTCTAATGAGAACAGGGAGTGTCCGTTAGAGCTTTAATCTCAGTCTCGCAGCAAAGGGGATGTAAAGAATTTGCAACTGTGATGTTAAATAATGGCAGAGTGTAATGAAGTGACACAAATTGATATTAATTTGCTTGTTGATACAGCGGGGTCAGGAGGCATACAACCTACGGACATCTTGCTTGGGGAAGCTGTTGAGAAATGGCTTTTTCTGCCAACGGGCAGAACACTGTGCACAGCCTGGGCCATTCACACAAAAGCCATCCTGAAGACTCTCTGTGTGAACAAGGTTTTTGTTGTTTCCTGAAGGAAACTATATTCATTGTTGCAAGATTGTTAAGGCAAAATGATTATGCTGTCAGTGCATATGCTATGCCAGATATTGGGTAGTTAACTAACCCAAGGTGGTCCCCAGAGACAAGCTTGATAACAATTGGTGGAATAATGTAAAAGAAATTCATGCAACAAGAGCTCGACGGCACTGCAAACAGAAAAACAAATCCCCACAGGCATTTTTATACATACATCACAGTCCCCTTCATTACCTTACCAACACCCCCACCTGACACATATAAACACACACATACATATACTGTCTTTGCATTTGGTCATAGACAGTTTGATACCACTGGTGTACCCAGAGCTATGTGGATGTCTGTATGTTTGCTTGAGTCTTTGTGGTTCTTTGTGCGATTCCTTTATGTCATTGTCACTGCAGACCACATCACAGCCATGTAGACTTCTCAAATACCAGGACAGCTGAGGTGTGTTTTAAGAGTTGAAAAAGTTCACTACATTAACATCTTTAGGAAGTGTTATCGTACTGTGCAAAAGTCTTGTGCTACCCCTCTATCCTTTATATGAGGACCCAAACTTTCATGTTATTTTTGTAATTGGTCTCGAGTAGGGGTGGGTTTAAAAAAAAAATTGATTTCCCAATTCAAATCAATTTTAGTTTGAATAATGCAATATCGATTTGTTAAGTCAATCAAATCAATTGATTGGCCATCTCTTAGATTTATGTAAGCATCTTGCTTGTATTTAATACAATTGCCTCGTGCTTTAAAGTTAAGTGTAACTATATAGTGTAGAAACTACATTATATGCAGAGAGGGTAGATTAAATTGTTCATATCATGTTAATATGTGAAGTA
The DNA here is from genome assembly GCF_000239375.1 of Pundamilia nyererei. Classification (NCBI taxonomy): domain Eukaryota; kingdom Metazoa; phylum Chordata; class Actinopteri; order Cichliformes; family Cichlidae; genus Pundamilia; species Pundamilia nyererei. The sequence continues at coordinate 1,144,644 of NW_005187545.1, read as the reverse complement.
AGTCAATAATATAGCAATGTTGAATCTCACGACACTGCATGGGATTTCAGTCTCGCACGCTTTGGATTGTGGTTTGAGGAAGGCATCCATCTCAGTCAAGTCAAGCAACCCCCTCTACTTTTTTTGGTACACCGAAAAAAGTAGAGGGGGTTGTTACATTAAAAAAGTCCAAAAAAGTTACAATTACCTTGTAATTTGAACACCAAAATTTCATGTTTCTATCTTAAACATAATTAAATCATGTAGAATTTGTATGAAATTCAACAACTTAATTTGTTCTTGTTGAGATGACATGATGCAATCTAATACGAGTGGTTAGTTGCTGGACTGGTGAAATTAACAAGATCGCACGAGATTTCAAACTGCAGGAAAATCACTGGAGTTGTAAGAGGCAGACAACTACACACACACACCACGTATATGCTATCGCTATTTATTGTAGTCTAACCCAGCGGTCCCCAACCCCCGGGCCTCGGACCAGTACCGGTCCGTGAGTCGTTTGGTACCGGGCCGCGAGAGTTGAGGCTCAGGTGTGAAATGTATAGTTTTCAGGGTTTTTATCGGTTTTCAGCGTTATTTTGTTATCGTTTTTATCGTTAACTTTTCACGTGTGTTATGAATAAATTTTCTGCCTTTTTTTTGCCTCACAGCGAGAAGGTCCTTGGTTCAAATCCACAACCTGGCTAACTTACACTGGTTTCTCTCTGGGTGTTATGGTACCCAGACTGAACATTATGTAATATGAAGACAATATGTAGTATTTAAGTGACCAAGTAGTATTGAGGTAAAAGTTATTGAATAGTGTTGAAATAAAATGACAAAATTGTGAAGGATTAAAATATTCCAAGAGCTCAACTTACTTCATCTAAACATGTTTTAATCGTGTTTTATCAACACAAAATGCACAAGTTTATTGAATATGAATAAGTTGTGTTGATTTAACTCAGTTGTTTAAGTTTCTGCCAAAGCAAAACATTTGTGTGCAACCAATATCCACTATTGAGTTAAGTAAATCCAACATGGCCTTTTTTTCAGTGTATTTTGCCTGAAACCCCGGAATCTCAGTGTGAAGTGTAAACTATTTCATCAGATGCCAAACAGTTAAAACAGCAATTAAAGTTGAAAGAGCGGATAAACAGAGTCCGCAAAAAGATGTAAACACAAAGCGCGACCCGACAGCATGTACGGACATGCCATCGAGTGCTAAGAGACGACATCTCTCAGATACTGAAGCTGCAGGTTTCGTCACTCTCTGACCAAAAACTACGCTTCACATTTGATAAATATCGTCATTATCGTCTCACTTTGTCAGTTTTACTTTCACCACGATAAAATCGCACTTCCTGCACAGCTCTCTCTCTGTCAGTGTACTTCAGGAACAGTTTCCCATGATAAATCTCAATTTTCTGCATTATTTGCTTGCTTATTATGCAGCAGTCTACTGTTGTGTCCAGCACTGTTGGCGGTAGTTTTTTTTTTTTTTTAAATGACAAGAAAGCTTCATTTCTGCTGTTTCAATACCAAAGAAATTTAAACTTTTGCAAATTATGCCAAATTGCAAAACACTTAGCTGTGTCTCTAATAAACCTCTGTAAGTTTGCTCTGCTTCACTTCAGCAGCATCAGGTAATGTTCATATGTTGATTCATGGTTCTCTCTAGTTTTTCATCTACTGCAGAATATTTTTACGGCAGTTATCTGCTATAAAAAGCCAGGGAAGGGAAATCTCCTTCATATTTTTCTTTTTTATCCTCAGTTACTTTGACACAAAGGCATCTGCTGTGATGCTTGCACCTCTGATGAAGTCTCACAAGTGTCAGCTTTGTTTTTATTCAGAAATATAAAAATATGGATACGTACTGATAAATGATCAGAATGTTAATATTTCTGACTGTCTGAGTCAAAATTGAATTGAATCAAATGGAATCGTGAAGCGAATCGAATCTGGACCTCAGAATAGAATCAGTTATAGAAATCAGTGACGATGATACCCAGCCTTAGTTTTGAGTAATGTCCCAAAAGTTGATTCTGTTCATCTGGACGTAGCGTTTTCAGTGGGAGAAACATTTCGTGAAATGAATTCATGAATTGAAGTGACTTCTTCAGTCTCAGCTGACTGCAGGTTTCCCCAACCTTATAAACAGTACATTTGTATGATGAATGAAACTAGCACCACTGGCAAACAATGTGCTGTGAGATTAGTTTCTTGACCATTAATATGCAAATTGTCATTGCCATGATGATTAAGCATGGATCAAGACGTCTTGAGCGACAGTTTTCCAGACTTTTCTGTGGACACT
>NW_005187545.1:1126155-1141587 GCF_000239375.1 Pundamilia nyererei | reverse complement strand
ACTTTTTACAAACGTGTTGCCTCAAAAAAACCAAGCGAACTACATTTGGACAACTTATTCATTGCAAGTGATAAGCATCACTAGTAAAAATGATGCACTAAGAATAACTTGATTTTTACTAGTAATGCTTACGGAAGCGTAGAGCTGCCACCCAGGCAAAAGAAAAATAGAAGTATATCACGTTATTACAATACACATAATTATCACGTTTGTACAGTATAAATATTATATTGTACGAACGTGATAATTATGTATATTGTAATAACGTGATATTATATTGTATAAACATGAAAAGTATATTGTTAGAATGATAAATTTTTCACGTTATAATGTGATATACTTCTATTTTTCTTTTGCCTGGGTGGCAGCTCTACGCTTCCATAGATACTAACTGTTTACCCACCGACAAACATTTCAAGTTCCATTAAATTAAAAAAATATTTGTTGTAACTTACTGTTTTAAATTTTTTCTTACTAAATTACTAATGCAACTAAATCACATTATGTTTTATCATCATTGAATGCAAGAGATTCTTAGTAAAACACTTAATAAAGCACCCACATTTGCTCAATATGTTCTAGAAAAAACTAGTGCCAACCATGAGCATGCGGACTGATCTGTGCGAGGGAGGAGGAAAGCAGTGACACGGCATTTTCAAACCATGTCGTTTTGTCCTTCTGCTGAAGGGTGACGGTCTTTTGTCGGTTTTTCTGCAAAATCATCTGATAATGAAATAAAACAAAACAAAATGACCATTTCATAAGGTTTATTTAAAGTTACGAGGGCATTTGTATGACCTAAGAAGCAGTCTCTCAAACTAGTTCTTTGTTTTTGTCTAAAAAAAAATACACAAAAGTCCAACAGTAACATAAACTGCCAGATAATGAAGTAAAATATTAAAATATAGTGAAGCAAGGATAGGTAAAGCAGGCTACCTGTGAGTTGTAACCTACTTGAGTACAATATAGAGGAAATGTTACATTCTACCATTGAAGAACAATTTCCAGCTTACTTAGTTTTTTCTAATTTAAACCAACTCTAACAACTTTAAGCCAAAACTGAGTCCACTTTTTATTTTTGATTAAGCACAATATTAGGTTTTACAATGCAGATGTGTAAACCAATAGACTACACTCTGGTGTACACAGGAACTGGACTGAAATCATCAGTGGCAACAGGTTTTATAGATTGATAAATCCAAATTAGAATTAGTTGGTTCAATATGTATTGAGGAGGTCAGGAGACAGTTGTCTACAGCCATCTGTAGAACAGATTGGAGCGTCTGTGGCTGTATTTCAGCCAGTGGTGTTGGAAATATTGTCTAAACTGACAGATGTAAACACAGAAAAGAACTGACAGATTTTTATCCACCATCCAACACCATCTGAAAAGCATCTGATTGGCAACTGATTAATTTATCACCATGACAATGATCCAAAACATAATTCCAGTGCAGTAAAATCCTATCTGATTAGATAAACACACAATGGAGCACAATCAGTCATGGACTGGCCTCCCTAGAGCCCAATCTTCAACGTTATTAAAGTGATGTGTGATCATCCTGATAGAGAACACAACAAAAGGCAGCAATCATCCCAAGAAGGGCTTTGAGTGTCCTTCAAGAAGCCTGGAGTACTATCCCTAAATACTACTTAAAGAAAACATGAGAAAGCTTGCCCAAGGGCTCTGGCTGTGTTGAAGAATAAAGGCGGTCATACCAAATACTGACTTTTATACTTGTTAGAATTGTACCAACTCTGTTTTTGCCTCATATACTGTATTTCAATGTATGTTTGCACATGTTTCAATAAATCATTGCGCCTATTTCCCATTACGCTAGCTAAATATAAAGAAATGAGACTTTTGCAGATTACTGTAGACGCTTCAAAGGATGGAAAAGCTCATTACTGCAACGTTAACCTGGATGGCCTGAGTTTCTACTTCATCCACAGAGTATTGGTGGAAGATCTTTATCAACTCTCTGGAGATGCTATTAGCAGAATGACCAAAGCCAATAACAAGCAGCTTAGTTACTGTAACAAAATGAGTAACAAGATGAGCATTAAAAACCCCAAACAGATCCGCAATGAGTTTAGCACCGTGCAGCTTTTTCCATGCAGTGCCTTTGAAGTTTACACCTTATTTTCTTGCAATAAAGACAGTGTGAGAATTTCACAGTAGGGAAACCATATGAAGCCGAATGACCCACTGTATGGAGATGAGCTCCCAAGCTGGTGATAGCAAGTTCATTTGAATAAAATTAGTTTCACCACCCGCTTTTGAGAAATAGGCATTTGTCACAATGACACTTGATTATCATGTCTTAGTGCTCCTTCCCTCGTGTTGCCAAGCATTCATTTTCTAGCCTTGTTTAAGCACTGTTGTCAGCATTAATATGCACTGGACTACTGGCTGAACACTGGTACCTCAGCATCACCCAGCGGGGGGCTGCATGTCAGTGCAAAGGGTATGCATGGGCTACATCCCCTCTGTCCATCTGTGGCAATGGGATTCAGGGGGTTTATGTCAGCTGTCATACACGAGGGCATTCACAAAGATCACTGCATCTACTTCAAGCAAACCCTCTTACACAAAACATACTGTCTGTATTTTTCCATAGATTTAATACACCTTACCTTTTTTATTATTTTAGTAGATATAATAAGTGAAACCCAGAAACATAAAGGTCCAGTGAAATATTCCAAAAATCCTCATCTTATAACAAAAAACAGCAGTGTTCCTGATAAGCAATCCTGAGGCCACGGCTATGGTGAATAAGACAGACAGTGATGTCTAGAAGGGTTTAGTAGCTGTCATCGAGTGAGCTCTTCTATTCCTGTTTATCCACGCCAAGTTGTGTCTAGAAAAATCATGAGTCATGAGTATTTTTCTGTGCTCTCTTGATGTTCGAATTGCCATCTTTTAAAAAAGCAAAAAAAACAACAACATTTATTTCATTTTGGCTGCAATGTGTATAAATTGATTCCAAGACTCATGTGTCCTATCGTTGCCTCAGTTAAAAGCTTGATTTGAGCCTGAGTTTGACTTAAAATTCAGAGCATATTAGCATTTTATGAGCCTATCCAAATGGAAATGCTGAGAAGCTCTATGTATGCAATTTATATAGTGACACATGCTGTTATGCTCATTAGAAGTATTTATGGGGGAAACGGGGTTTTCACACAGATCTCTCCATTAAAAGCCAGGTTAACGGCATAATGGTTCTACGTGACCAATATACAGCAAGAGGGAAAAGTTTTAGCTGCTGTAGATGTTTATATTCTTGTCCCAAATTCATGCTGCGGTAAGGCACAGACCCCAAACATATAGGCAGAGTCATGAAGCATTATTTTGAACAGCAAGAACAAGAACTCCTCGAACAGGTGGTGTGGCCCCCACAGAGTCTCATCTCAACTTCAAGGAGTCAGTCTGGGATTACATGAAGAGAGAGAAGAAATTGAGTCATATCCGAGATCCTTGGAAATATACGGCTGCCAAGCCCCTTGAAAAATTGTGTGCAGGCGAATGTGGGAGATTTACTGTTTCAAGGAGATGGGTGGATGCACCAAATATCGGTTTTTCTTAGATATTCTCTGTTTGCTGCGCGCTTTGTTTTATATTACTTGATGAATAAAACCAAATCATAGCCTTTGTTTCTGAAGGCAATCTTTACTTTTAGCTCAAAACATATTTGCACCGTATTCAGTGTCTCACAAAAGTGTAGCAGCACAGAGAGAAAGTGCAGCAAGGAGAAATCATGAGTCACAGGGTTCCTGGGGTAAAGTAATTCGTCCCCTTTTGCTTTCTCCATTCTCTCCACAAGGGTCGTCTCGTGTTTAGTCTCTATTCTTCACACGATAAAGTGCCTTTCATTTCCTCTCACTAAGGGAAGGAAAAGCGAATAGGTCCTTCTGCCTTCATTAATCCGCTGACTGGCGTCTTCCTTTTTCCTCCCTTTCCTAGCTCAAAGAAGACAGAGCACAGGCAGATTTAATGTGAAGTGATGCTGAGGCTGCAGTGGCAATCACTATAGAGCACTGATGTCTGCAGAGGCAGCCTGGGCTCGGCGTTAAAGAGCAGCCATTAGCACCCTTTTTAATGAAGCACATCTCATAATGATATCTATTCTTTTCTCTTTACAGCCAATGAGAAGAAAGGAACAAACTTCCTGCCTCATGAAGCTGCCATTCTTGGTTGTCAATAGCTGTTCGGGGATAGTTCAGCTATGGAAACCAAAGTCACTAAGGAGCACAGTAGTACTTAAGAACCAGATGGTCAAAGCCCAGAGTGCACTCGCGCAATGTGATTTTTGAACATCACATCCAAAACGCATGGAAGATAACACTACATACCCTGCTAAGGAAAAAAGAACTCCTGTGGTACTGGCAAATGTGAGTTTTAGATGTTAAAATGATGATAGAAACCCTGTGTTATAAACTGAAGATGGTGGAATTCAAAGAACGGCGTGTTGGGATGGAAATTCGGTGAAAAATGTTTTATTTAAAGCCCGAAACACTTCTCTGAGCTACTGTTGTTGGCCACCAGTTCCTTTGATTAGAATCATGTCTCATATGACAGTTTGAAGAATTACCATTTCAACTTATTTTCCCCACCCTCGTTCTGTGATAATAGATAAGAAAACGTGCAGTGCATTAGCTGTTTCTTAATGTAATTTGAATCTATCCAGTGTTTATTTAATAACAGACCTTCACAGGGACCAATTAACATTAGAAGAGACAGCTAGACCAAATCTCACTCACTTGAACAACTTCCAATAGCAGCGTTTCCCTAAAGACTCCTTAGAATATTTTTTTAAAAAGGGTGAGATTGCCCTAAACATTAAAAACACATTAGCTGCCTAATTTATAGTCAGTCAAGTTCTCAAGGAAAATCTTTGAGGGGAAGAAAGGAGTGATAGACTCAGACACTTAAATGTGTGAGGAACAATGGAGTATATCCAGAGACAGACTGCACTGTTTCATGAACGCAGCTCTTTGGTGGGAGATCTGGAGAGCACAGCGACACACTCAGAAGGAGAGAGAGAGAGGAGGACGGGAAAAGGGAGGAGAATCAAACCAAATGTGAGCTCCTTGTCATAAGAGGTGCGTTAGTATCGAAGCACTTTGTGTAATGTGTAATGAGAGCTACTGCACCACCCTCCAGAAAGAGAGGCATAACAATAGACTGTGCAATGTCGCTGCAGTGTTTATCTTTGCCGGCGAAGTGAAGAATGTTTTTCATACTTCCAGACAGTGGCTTATTTTTGTAAATCACTCCAAAATGAACTGTTTAGCTTTATTGTTCAGCTACCGAGTTCCCATTTTCACGACAGCAGAGTAGCGGCGTATCTTGTGGGTTATTCCTCGCGCGATACAAAGCAGGCAATATTTTAAAAGTGTGACACAATATTTTTGGTGTGTGTACAAAGAGGCAGGGGTGGTGATGATAAGTCATTCAAGTTCACGCTTTATCTGTCAAAGCAAAAGAAAGAAGAAAAAGAATGTGGTGGAATTGATTTTTTTCCTTTTCTTTAAGTATTTTCCGTGCAATATGCGCACTTCGCAGCAGAAAAGAGGAGCTGTGTTTGTGTAGCTGAAGAGCCCATATACCACATCTGAGGAGAAAAACCCCCATCTCCTGCTCTCAGTTCACAAGAAACCAACTTCCCAACTCAGTTAACGGCCTACTAGCGCCCCCTGCTGTCAGATGAGGGAGATTGAGGGTCTTTGCAAGTGCATTTATTTTGTGCCTTCGCAACAGTCTATTTTTCACCCCAAAAATCCATCTGCTTTGCAAATTAATTCAGCAGGTGATACTACTCAGCGGGTCTACTAGAGAACAACAAGGTATACTCCCCCCCCCCCCCCCCTCCTCATTCAGAGCTGCAGAAAAATGATGACTGAAAGAATAAATGCATGTACTGACGTGGAATATTCATCAAAAACATTCACAAGATAATTCCACGGCTCACAAGCCATTAAATCTGAATAAAATTTAAATGACCCCCAGTTCATTTGTCGGATTTAGTGTCTCGCTCACAAGTACGAAAACATTTGAAAACCATCTGCACAGGCAGCCAGAGATGCTGCTGAATGCAGATTACCTTCACTGGGTCCTGTGAACGTCACCTTCTCAAGGTTTAAGAAACACAATTACACTAACGGTGACGACAAACACGTGATGAGGGGTGGGAAATGTGCTATATTGTAGACACCTTTGACCTTGAAGCATAAGAGGCTTGATGGGCTTATTGATTAGCAATTCTCTGCAGACTGTGATAAATTAGATGAGAACCTCTATGGCAGTTGCGAGTATGTGCCCCATATCGATTCAGCCCAAAGCAGACAATAGAGAATGATGATTAATTTATTTTTTGTTCTTGTTCTTGTTTGTTTTATTGTTTTTTGCACATTTAAAAGCTCTTCCACTCTGAATTTCACACCTAGCATGAGTTCCATCAGTGGCAGTTGTGTTTTTCCTCAGGCTCCAGCAACACACAGCAAAACGCAAAGCGCCAAAGGGAGACGGAGACAGAGCGAACGAGAAGAGGCTTAATCTAAACGTCTCCCTCTAAACTGGAATTATCAGCTCCCGTTTTAATCTGCGAGGTGCGAAATATTTGAATTCCATTAGAGCCGCCCACTATAGTAGATTGTACTTTGCCCGCCTACTGGAATGCCAGCACTGCGCATAGCTTATTTGGCTATTCAACAGTGTGCAGCGCACACACAGACTAAGACATTGTTTAGTGTGTGGGAGCTCATTTTGGCAATGTTAGACAGTTAAGCTTTTGTTTCTGCAAGCTTTATGTTTTGTCAGTTTTAGCTGAAGCGCAGACGAGACGAGGCAGCGAGAGGAGGACATGCTGGTGGAAAGTCACGATATAGAGGGCTTGTAATGCCTCGTGCTTTTTGGAATAGCGTCAGAATGTGAGTGTAGCTTATAAATCTGCTGTTGTTCTACTTAAGTGAAAGAAATATTAGTATCAAAGTTTTTTCTGAACTGCAAAAAGAAAAAGTGTTCACACCCATGAAATACCACATGTCCATAATTACAATGAAACATGCAATAAAACAACAGAGTGATATTAGAGGATTCCAGCTCTTTTATAGCAGCGCTTTCATCTAATAAACTATGACAGCTGGTTTAGGCCTTTGGTTGTTCCAGGGCAAAACAGCTTTAATCTGGTTTGGGGGGCCATAATGAAATGTGTTGTTCACAAGGAGGAGGGGAACTTGATATTGAAGTGGCCTCCATGGCAACAGTGCCAGAGAGTCCAATGTTTGGGAGGATTTTGAAACAGATTTGTTTGACTTCAGAGGAGATGACAATGTGACGAGAGGGTGGGGGTGTTGAAGGAGTCGCATTTTCACGATAAAAATCCCACTGGAAATCAAATTTGAATTCCTCTCTTGATCTTCTGGCTTTACAGCACGATTCTGTCTGTAGTGACTCGGTGGTTGTATTAAAGTAGTTGTCTTAAATCGTAGAACTTGTACAAACACATTAAAAGCATCGACAGGTGCTAAAATTCATTCTTCATGGATGATAAGTTGCTCACCTGTCCGCAGCCGCTCAAAGTCACAAATCAAATGCGATGGAAATTTATGCAGACCCTTTTTTCTTTTTCCTCCTGCTCTTTGCCCTTGATTGAGTGTGCTGTCGCTGTCACAGGTCAGTAATATGCCCTGTCCTTGCTCACCGCAGAGAGACAAACACACTCCCAATGCACAAATGGACAAATGTGGACGGTGTAAAATAAATGCTCTCCGTGGCGAGCAGCTTAAATGAAACATTACTGGAGAAGAACTGATAGCAGACGCACGAGCAAAGACACATTTGAATATCAATGAAGAAAACACTCAGAAAGAATAAGATTAGGGGCTGTTCACAGTGTGGAAACAGAAATTTGTCTGTTTTCATTTTTAGTTCACATTTACAAACTTTATTTCTAGAAATGTAAAGTTTCCTCCACCCAGCTGCAACTTTGGAAATATATCCATATGCCAAGCCGCCGTCTTAAAACCTCTAATTAGGACTGAATAGATGACTCTTTTGTGAAATATGTCTAGGAAATAATGCAACATCAGATAAAATAACGGTATAACAAAATAATAATGTTTATATGTATTCCAACAAAGGAAGCAGTGGAAACAGTAACAATGGCAGAGGCTCAGAATTCAGCTAAGCCCAGACTGGTTGAAGGAGTATTCACACTTCAAAGTTCCTTTCATATTGGCTGTGTCACAGCCTCGTCAGTGTACCCCACAGCATGCAGGAAATGAAGAAATAAGCACTGGGTGCATCCTGGTGATTGAAGCTCCAAGCTGCTGGTTCTGCTGCACTTTTTAAAAGCAGCTCAATCTCACTCCAGACTCATCACGTACAGACTCTTGGAAAGGACCCCTTGGTGTTATATCTTCATGAGTTGGGGTTCCTTGACTGACCCAAACAACAGTGAAAGGAAAAGCTAAAAGGTGGGTAAAAGCAAAGCTCCCACATGGAGCGTAAACCTCGACCATCGTGGTTGCCAGTTTTTCTGTTTTAATCCACCTTCTTTGACAAATGCCACAAAAATGTCTAAAACCACAGCAGGTAGCATGTTTTTGACAAACCTGCCAACACATTGAGGTAACACTTACTTTACCCAAGGGATGATATACCTGCACATCACTGGAGCCACAGATGCAGTGAAGTGCAGCGAGGAGTGTGTAGCTGGCACAACCAGAAAACCCTCAACAAACATGGGGAGGAGACACATTGGATAACGAAAGAGCAGTGCGCATACTGTACAGGTACACACCTGGAATCCGTCCTCAGAAGCAATATTAACATCCTCTACACAGGGGAGGGGACTGTCAGATGATGGTGGGGAAAACACATTTGCAGGGCAGTATGTAAAAACAAGCTTTCCGTGACATCCATCTGCCTTGAAAGGTGGCAGTGCTGGCTGGTTTGTCGAATATTTTGCCCTAAAACTGAAATTATTTAGCAAAATAATAATTTTAGCAAACAACAGTTTAGACAAACATGATGCTGAGACATTGAATCCTGATCACTCCGGTGATTCTCTGGTCTTGTTGAACTGAAATAACCGACTGGAAGCATTACCAAGATCACAGCAGCTGGACTGACTGTCAATGTTAGCTGAAATGTGTTATGGGGGGGAAAACGTGACTTTTAGTTATAGACTCAGTCTTTTTTGTCAACTGCAAAGGTGGTCCAACACATCCCAGGCACATACCTGTTTGAGTTGCTCATTTGTGCACTCTTAATGACTCACTTATGCTCACTAAGGCAAATATTAATATATAGACTCTCTAATGTCAATCATAAAGGCTTTTATATGTAGTCACTGTGTATATATGAACACCTTTAAGAAAGATTTTCCAGTTGCTGAGTGAGTTTTCCTCTTGAGGTCTGATGTTTGGTATGATTGAAAGCTCCAGGACAGCTTCTTGAGACAAGGCTGTCAGTCAGCTAGTTACCAGCCAGGACAGCATGGCTGGTATTGTTTCCATCTTGTCGTGTGTGTGTGTGTGTGTGTGTGTGTGTGTGTGTGTGTGTGTGTGTGTGTGTGTGTGTCATCAGGGCAGAATGTCCTCTCTGAGACACATCCTGACATTGGTAGATTCTTTGGCTGCTCTGAGTTTTTGTGTGGAGTCACTGTGCATCGTGTTTATTTCAGGTAACCCAACAGATTCTCCATTTGACTGGGAACTTGAGAGCCTGAAGTTTAGTTTGTGCACCATCTTCATGTTCCTTGGGCTTCAATATCCAGTGTTTTCTTGTGTGATGGGCCTGTACGTGAGATTACCTAACTCCCCAAAATGAGAAAACATAAAATAAAATGTATTTACTGGAGAAACTGAATTACAAACTCTTTGTAGTTCCCTTTAAGGCAGCCAAACACTGCACTGGAATAAAACCTTGCAGTCAGACCCTTATTTATTCATTAATTATTCATTATTGAACATGTGATGATGTGACAAAAGGAGAGTCTGTGCATGGAAATGTTTACAAGATTAATAGTTTAGAGATAAAAAGATAAGAGGCAGAACTGGAGGTGTCATAGTTGAAGATTTTCACCGAGAATGACCAAGAAGGATACGATTAGAAATGAGTAAGTTGGTGACACAGTTAGAGAGGCAAGGTTGCAATGTTTTAGACATGTGATAAGATAAGAACACGTGGTAGAGAAAGGATGAATGCAATGATGCAGCAGGAAAACTACAGAGAAGTTCTTGGGTGTAGTGAAGGAGGACCTGCAGAGGGTGGGTGTGACAGAAGAGGATATTGGGGATAGGGTGAGAGGCAGATGATCTGCTGTTTTTCAATTCAATTCAATCCAATTCCATTTTATTTATATAGCGCCAAATCACAACAACAGTCACCTCAAGGCTCTTTATATTGTAAGGTAGACCCTACAATAATACATAAAGAGAAAAAAAAACAACAATCATATGACCCCCTATGAGCAAGCACTTTGGCGACAGTGGGAAGGAAAAACTCCCTTTTAACAGGAAGAAACCTCCGGCAGAACCAGGCTCAGGGAGGGGCGGGGCCATCTGCTGCGACAGGTTGGGGTGAGAGAAGGAAGACAGGATAAAAGACATGCTGTGGAAGAGAGACAGAGATTAATAACAGATATGATTCAATGCAGAGAGGTCTATTAACACATAGTGAGTGAGAAAGGTGACTGGAAAGGAAAAACTCAATGCATCATGGGAATCCCCGGCAGCCTACACCTATTGCAGCATAACTAAGGGAGGATTCAGGGTCACCTGGTCCAGCCCTAACTATATGCTTTAGCAAAAAGGAAAGTTTTAAGCCTAATCTTGAAAGTAGAGATAGTGTCTGTCTCCCGAATCCAAACTGGAAGCTGGTTCCACAGAAGAGGGGCCTGAAAACTGAAGGCTCTGCCTCCCATTCTACTTTTAATTACTCTAGGAACAACCATATTGTATGTACGGTTGGCAAGTTTAGTCTAGTTTAGTTTAGTCTAATTGCCCCTTGGTGATAAATAAAGTCTTCTGAATCTGAATCTGAACAACAAGTAGGCCTGCAGTGCGAGAGCGAAGTGCTCTAATGGGGGGATATGGTACTACAAGGTCATTGAGATAAGATGGGGCCTGATTATTTAAGACCTTGTAAGTAAGGAGCAGGATTTTGAATTCAATTCTGGATTTAACAGGAAGCCAATGAAGGGAAGCCAAAACAGGAGAAATATGCTCTGTATTCTATTTAAAGAATGGGCACCAGAGCTGGAACCCCCAGTTCTGGTGTTCTCTAGTACGTGCTAAATTAGTTGCACAGCACTGGGCTGTGAGCACAGGTCTTATGCCCTCATTCCTCCCTCATGTTTCTGAGAGTTTGGTCAGAGACGGTCAAACCAGTGGTCTGCTGGAGGTCATTTTGGAAAGCCTTTTGTTGACCCAAGAATAGTGACAGGGACTAGAGAGAGCATATTTCTCCTATACTGGCTTCTCTTCAGTGATTCCCTGTTAAATCCCGAGCTGAATTTAAAATCCTTCTTATCACATAAGAGGTCATGGAATATCCAGCCCCATGTTACCTTACAGACCCCATAGTACCATATCACCAAATTAGAGCGCTTTGCTCTCAGGCTACTGCTTTACTTCCTAGTATTTAAGAGTAGAGGCTTCAGCTTCAGGCCCCTCTTCTGTGGAACAAGCTTCCAGTTTGAATTCAAGAAACAGACACCCTCTCTACTTTTAAGATTAGGCTTAAAATGTTTTGATAGATGGGGCTGGATCAGTTGACCCTGAATCCTCCCTTAGTTACGCTGCAAGAGGTCTAGGTTGTTAGGGTCTGTCTATGATGCATTGAGTGTTTCTTCTTCACTCACCTTTTTCACTCACCATGTGTTTTTACACCACTCTACATTTAATTATTAATTATTATTAATCTCTGGCTCTCTTCCACAGTATGTCTTTGTCCTGTCTCCCTAACCCTCACCCCCAATCTGTCATGGCAGATGGCTGCCCGTCCGTCAGCCTGTTTCTACCCAAGGTTTCTTCCTGTTAAAAGGGAGTTTTTTCTTTCTCTTCCCCTGCCACCAAAGCTCAGGTCGAGTTGTCTGATTGTGGAGGTTTTCTCTATTTTCTGGTGCTATATACATAAAACTGAACTGAATTGAACTGAATCCTGCTCTCGTCATGTAACAGCCAATTTCCTGGTATCTCCTTCACGTTCTTGGGAATGTGCTGGGAGACACAGCATACTTACAGTGGCATGTATGGGTGTGCCATCATGAAGGAGCTGGAACTGTCAAATGTGAATGGGCTGCAGGCATCATTTCATGCTCCCAGTATGAAGAAGACTTCAGCAATAGCAACAGTTTCCAATACTAAGTAATAAAATAATTACAAAAGTCATTAGCTTACGCAGCAATTGTAGCCTACCTTTGGTAATGAGATAGCTGTACTGTACTCTCTTGATAGCAAATGATGATAAAATCTGGTTCTTTTATTTGGATTGTTCCTTCATGTTCTAATTTAGCAGCAAACTAAACAAGCACCATATGAACAGTAAACCTACTGCTGTACTCTGTTTTCACTTATCTGTTTCCTCCCCTTGTTACAGTGTGTGCAGCATAAGGCAAGTTTAACCTCAGCTCTTTCATTCTTGTTCTGTAGAAAATCATTACAATCTTCATGAAGCTGATCGTTATGAAGCAAAGCTTCCAAAACACTGTGAAGAAAAGACGCGATTGACAGTAGCCTAATTTGGCTGCCTTTCTTATGGAGCTAGTACATGGCATTGCCACAGCTTAGACATAGATTTGTGGTTATGTAAGCTTGCCACATACTTCAGATCCAGTCATGTTGTCTTGGCAACTTGCCCAGAAGCAACAGCACGTTGCTTTGTAGCTGAAAGAAGATCATTCTGCCACAAAATGTAACCTTATCCTCTTCTCTGTGTGCGTGTATAAACATGTGGAAGTAGATGTAAAAAAACAGAACAAGGACACATACAATCTGATAAATATTTATGCGGAATGAACAAGCTAATCCTCAGTGACCTGACCTTTAATTGTGTCTGTTTGTCTGCCTTCACAACAAGTTCACAAGTAGCTGTTCAAACATCTCTGCGCAGGAAGTTACTAATGGCACAATAGTGTGGAGCTGATCTGCTGCTTGTTCATACCGTCCTGTCCTCCCCCATTCCCCCACAGTCTCCCTCTGCACACTCTTAGTATCCACCTGAGTCTCGTTCATCAAAGGAAATCAAGTGTCATCATCCACATCTTGCTTTGGCTCCGTTCCTCTGGGTCCTCTGCTCTCTGTCAGTCGCTGTGGAGAAACACCACAGATCGAGTACGCGCTACCTGTTTCGCTGGTGTTATATTGGGCCACGGAGGACTAGATATCAGGACTGAGCCACATTTGCATTTTAATTTTATATTCCACACCATAGCATCCACAGTTTTAACTACTTTGTGCTTGTTTAATGGTCCTTGGTGAAATGAATGCACAAGTTTATGATAAACAAAAGATTTCATTATGCAAATGCAGACCTGAGTCAGACCCCAGACTTATAAAAATGTTTGAGTAGATGTTTGGTGATTTGTAGTCTGTCAACTTGCAGTTTTGCACATGAAACAAGATTCACTTGGAATTATTGTGGAGACTGTTTGATTGCCTGCACACCAACAGCCGCGTGATACAGTGCTTGAGCTCGTTGTAATTTACATTTAGCTGTAGAGATGCATATTTTCTGTGCTCTCATCACCTGTACAGGATCAACTGATCAACCATGCGTTCATGTATGTTTGTGTTTAAAGCAAAACACTGTTATGTTAAGTAAAAAACAAAATAATGGCTAATTAACTCATAACTCGTTACTGTAGTTGTGCCACTTAAATCTTTCTTGTTTTACTTTTTAGATGAGATGGTAATAACTCTAAATGCAAGCTTAATTGGGGAACTACTGCTTTGTTGAAAGCAGTATAAACGTAACAAGTACTTTGAAGGCTGGTGGGGAGGATGGTGTGATAGATAGCAGGTTTAAAACATATAATGAAGGATTTGTCTGAGAACAAACCATCTGGAAGGTAAAGTGATCCTCGTAGTCCCCTACATCTGCTGCCTTGTAAGCAAAGACAACAAATATGATTTGTGGTTTTATTTGCATTAGCCCATTTTTTCAGAGAGTCTTTTGAAGCCTTTGTCTTTGTTCTCACTCTGGCAATGTCGACCAGCAGAATGGGCAGCTATTTATCTTGAGGCAAACTTTTGCTGAGGAAGAGGACATCCACCCTTAAATGCAGCATTTCACACCCGTCTATCTCCTTCAAAGCACCACTATGCTCTAGCCAAAGCTAACAAGATAAATGCTTTGCAAAAGGCAGTCAGCTTTTAGCTGCCGAGTGATGCAACCGAGAGCGGAGTGTGTTAATGTCAACTTGCTAAAGCTCCTTTCCACAGCAATTTACCAGAAAGTGTCCTCCACTGCACCAACACCCGAACAGTATGTCATAATGAGAGCCTCTGAAGGGAACAGCACTGAGAGCAAGGTTGGTAAAACATGCATTATCCTTGAGCCCTGTGGCTAAGCAGAGTAAAAGACTGCACTCAGCCTTCTCTCTTTTTTAACACGTCTATTAGCTTCTGAAGAAAGTTTCACAGCACAGCAGAAGTAGCATGGAGTCATGCTAGCTATGGAGTTACTGTGGAAAACTGTCTACGAGATGGATTACAAGACGACATCTCATTCATTCAAAACCAAAATTGCTCAGTGGCATGTGCACTGAAAAGACTTTGCAAGCTTCCTCAAAGAGATCCATGGATGTTTTACATATTCCCACAAATTTAGGAGACGTTTGCCACTGATGCTTCAGCAGAAAAGCACTTTGCAAGTTAAGTAAGATGATATAAAGAGTTAAAAACCTGTCGCAGAGCAAGTGTCTACTCAGTTCATTGTTTTGTTTTGGGGTTGGGTTTTTTTTAGAATTTGTTTGCATCTTATTATCTTATTTTTATTTTTGGTAGTTTATTCCTTTTTCCTCACAGTATAGTTATGTAGTTAGGCTTAGAGAAAGAATATGATTGAGTCAAAACGATGAATCAGAAGATCTTTTTAGGTAACTTCCATGTTGAGTTCTTCATATCCAACCTGAATATCCCAAAATCAGCACATAAATTTGATTAAATAAAACAAAATCATGCAGCTCTTCTCAGCTCTTCTTAGACCAGCAGGTCCCTGAGGTCATGTGACCAGGGCCTGCTTGCTGTCCAGCACACGAGGCTGAAAACAAAAGGCGACAAAGCTTTTGGAACTGTGGCCCCCAGATTGTGGAACTCTCTCCCTTTGAGCCTGAGATCTGTGGACTCAGTGGTCACTTTTAAAAAACAGCTAAAAACCCATCTTTTTAAACTTGCTTTTAGTTGATTTTTATTTTTAGGTTT
>NW_005187545.1:1118102-1126135 GCF_000239375.1 Pundamilia nyererei | reverse complement strand
CTGATTGGCCAGGAAGTGACGTCACTGAGTTAATCCCGCCTCTGGGATACCAGCTGGAGTACTCTTCAGCCTAACCGCAATGCTGAATCGAATAGAAAGAAGAAGAAAACAGATGCACTGCTCTGTTATTATGCACCACTGTGTGCCACTGCATCTAGTTATAAAAAAGTATACTTTAGGACACAGAATACGCTTCCCACCTGGGCAAGCTTGGTTTAGGAAAGGTTTAGATTAATGTGACACTACAAGGTAATGTACAATACTAACTGAGGAATAATAGTAGCAAATGAAAGGGCTGTGATACAGAGGATGAGGCAAGTTGTAAAGCATTTGTGGTTGGCTGTATGCTCTCACGGTACTGAGTCTGTGACCCAGTGTTTTGTGTTTGTTGATTAATTAATATTCTTTTCTTACTTTTATTCTTGGTTTTGGTTCTGTTATGTCTTTCTCAGTGATCTTAGTTCTCCCTCTCTCAGTGTTTATCTTAACCTGTGGTTAGCTTAGCTGTGCTTAGCCTGTGTTTAGTCTCTGTTCCCATGTCTACTCTGTGCGTGTCCCATGTCCCACGTTTCATGTCTTGTCTCTATGTTTCCAGTGTCTCTCCACTCACTGTGTTAAGATTACGGGCCTTGAGTCTGAGTTTTCAGTCTGTCTGTTTCCTGTTTTATTTTGATAGTTCCTTGTCCTGTGTTCATTGTATTCACTTTTGCCTCCTCCCCATCTCGTTATGTCAGATTAGTCCCAGCTGTGTTTCCCTCCTGTTTCCATGTTACTCCCTTGTGTATTTAAGCCCTGTGTTTTCCTCTGTTCGTTGTCACATCGTAACCGCATTGGCTGTGTGTCCTTGCATTTGTTCCATGTTCTCTAGTCCTGTCAAGTCATGTAAAGTCCTTAGTTGCTAGTCAGGAGATTCTTAGCTCTAGTTTATGTTTAGTTTGTTTCTTGAATATTCATGTCTTTTGTTTTAGAGCTTTAAGTTTTCTGTCCGAGAGTCATCGGCATAAATTTGTGCTGAACCTTGGGGGGGGGGTCAAGATCTCTGTCTAAATAAATAAATAAATGTGGGTAAATTCCCAGATGATTAAACATGCAACTATTTTGCTGGTAATACCTGAAATGAGTAAAGAAAATCAACAGTCTATTTATTCAAGATAATTAATAATTTTATTGAGGGGCTTATATTGGTTGGGTCTGATTATTGGGAGGGTCATAACCCCCCTAACCCCCCAGGAAATTACGCCCCTGCCGAGAGTCCTGCGTTTGGGTCCTAACCCAGCCTGCCACACAGCCTACAATTACACAGATAGGCCTTTCTTGCTCTTAGTTTTGCTCAAGGGTGTAGCAGTGTTTTGCTAAACTCTAAAAAATGCTCACATTTACAATGCTAACCTAATGATGTACAAGCAGATAACAGTTTGTACCGTCTCTGTTAGCTGAGGAAACTTCTGTTTTTCCAGTCTTTGGCGGTCAAAGCAAAACATCACAAATCTGAAATAATCTGACATTCTGTCCAGCTTGACTAATTAAAAAATGTCAGGGGAACACCAGATTTATCGTCTCTTTATGCAACATTTTATTGGAATTTCAAGGCAAACCATTTCAGTATTTATAACACATAGCTGAACTACTTTAAATATTTCAGCTGGAACTGAAGCGGTGGACTGACCAACTGTCAGACATTTTCATCCACAGTGCAGCAGCACAGCTAAAAAAGTGAGGGGATGTGATGTGAATGTGGGCCGGCAACCAAGACTGTTCATCACAGAATATTGTTCTATGGAAACCAAATAACCTGACCATATGCATTATCAAAGTCTGAGCTGTAAAAACACCCACCGTGAACTGGGCCTGGAAAACAGTGGCACAAGAAGGATTCATCAAGTGCAGCAAACAGGATGAGTCCTCCCTGACAGCGTAATAACCAAAGAAGTGTGAAGAAAAGTCTTGCAATAACTTTAACACGTCGTCCTCTGAACATAATAATCTTTATAGGTCACATTTGTTTTGGCTTTTAATCTTTTAAATGTCACATACAAAGATGTTCTAGCATTCATTTAAAAAATACACAGTCAAAGAAAGCTTAACTAGTCCTCCTGAAAGGAATGTCACACAGTCTTGAACACCTGCTAATGGAAATCTTTTTTTTCTAGACTGTTTCTTCTTCGTTTCAGTAGTTGATGTGCGGGGTCACTGCAGTTCATCTGGAAGAGTGTTTGCAGGCCTTCTTTGATTTTTTTTCCTGAGGCTACAGTTCAAACATATTTATTGCAGTCCCTACCAGCTGGCTATATATCTGTGCACACTTATAGAGCAGGAAAACTTTTCCTGAACACACTGAGGACCCTAATTATTTTTAACCCAGTATGCTGCCACACAGGAAATTACTGAGAATTGGAAAATAAGTAGCAATTTTGTTTGTGATCGTTTGGTGTTTGCTTTAAGGGGAAAAATCTCTCTTTCTCCGCCTCTATAAAAACATTAGAAAACAGAACCCCTGGGACGAGGCTTTCAGTGTTTTGGTCAATAATGCTGCAGCAGGATGGATACCTGCTGACATGAAGATTTTATACCAAGCCATCAGTCTCAAATTCAAACTCTTCAAGATGAAAAGATGTCCCTTAACTACCAAAATACCCTGCCTGTCTTTCTATAAAGTTGGATTTTCTGTCAGTGGAAGCTATCAAATTATCTCTCGACATTTCTTAAAATCTGTCTTACTACTTTCACCCCTTCATTTTCTTCCCAATTTTCTCAGCACACGACCCTCTTCTGCTATCCCTCATCTTTTAAGTCCTCGATCCTTCTGTTCTCACTGCCCAAGTAGAAATTGGTCTCCTTACTGTCTGTAATAAGTGGGGCTTGAGTGATTTGTATTTGACCCACCACCCGACTCCACTCCTGGATGATATTAAAAAAGAAACAAAACCTTTCCTGCTTGTAATTTGAAGCTTTTGTTAACATTGGATAGCATTTTGAACTGACACCAGTTAGCTTTTCAGTTATCTAGCTGCGATTTGCAGAAAGATAACTCTGATCTTCTTTTTTTCCTAAAGACATTAAGACTAAAGCAGCCTTGAGAATTGGTTGTGGACAGAAATGTTTTCATTCTTTCAGCTTTTCAGTCACAAATATGTCTTTGTTACATAGTATGCTTAGACTTTTTTCCCCTTTTGGCTCTAAATAGACACAGTAAATCGGCCACGCTGAGTCCCATTTGCTTCTAAGCCAACAAGTTTTCATTGTCCTCTTTCCACAAGTCATGTGGAGAGATCTACATATAATGGGCCACCGTATGTGAGCCAAAATGGGTTCACAGCTTTCAGTCATGTAATTGTACTGTGTCTAACAAAACGGTGAATGTGGCTAAAGAAACCAAAGCACAGACATCAGCTGTAAGAAGAAACAGGCGAGAAGGCGTTCAGGTAGAAACAAAATTGAAGTGTGGAGTAAAAAGACCCAAGTGTAGGTGCAGGTTAAAATAAAAGCAAGACTTTTATTCCAGCTGATCAAAGTCTAAAAAGTGAAAAAACAAAATCCAAAACAACAAGACAAAAATCCAAGGAAGCTCAGGGGACAACACCACACTTCATATACACAAAAGGTGAATCACAGAATTGGACACAGGAGGGTAAAAAGATATCAGTGAACCCACCCAGACATGAGACGGAGGAGGAAGTAAAAACAGACATGAGATAACTGCTAAAGTAAAACAGAAAGTGAAAAACAGCCGACAGAAGGAAACACAGGAACAGGAAGGATAACAGGATGAAATGGAGGAAAATATGACAGAACTAATAAACCCTATAAATACAACCCCAATTCCAAAATGTTGGGCTGCTGCGTAAAATGAAAATAAAATCAGAATGCAATGATTTGCAGATTTCATAAACCTATATTTTATTCACAGTATAAAAGAAAATATATCAAATGTTCAAACTGAGATAATGGACCGTTTTAAGAGAAAAATATTGGCTCATTTTCAATTTGGTGGCAGCAACACATGACAAAAAAGTTAGGACAGGTCGGTGTTTACCACTGTGTAGCATCCCCTCCTCCCCAAACGTCTCAGCACTGAGGACAGCAGCTGCTGGACTTTTGGGAGAGAAAATATTTGCATTCTGGTCTTGTAGGAGCCATTTTTGGATTTATACATTATGTATGCCGCTAGAGGTCACCTTTTGAGTTTTGGTGAATGTATTTAAGGTAGACACATGTAATTAGCGGCAGGTGTGTTGTTGATCGGAAAAAGACAAAGAGCTGTGCTGCTATGCTAAATCGTGGAAATAAAGAATCTGAATGACAAGATGAGTAAGGCTGCAGTTATTGGACTGTATCGAGTTTAATAAATTCATGCATACCAGTGACATCGCGTCACCTCCGTCAACGAACTCCTCAATGGCTTCAAGCGTAGGCTTAGCCTTTACAGGTCTGATGTAGGATTCTGGCTGCTCAACAGTCCTGGGTCTGCTCAGCTTTTAGTTTCATGATGCTCCAGATGTTTTTAGTTGGTTCTTACCTGCTTCTCTGAAGGCGTGGACTCCAGGTGTGGAGTGCAGACAGTCATGCTGTTGTAACAGATGCAGAATGCAGTTGAATTGTTGAATTGTGCAAGGCCTTCCCTGAAAAAGATGTCACATGGATGGGATCATATGTTGGCCTAAAACCTGTGCAGATGTGCAGGCTGTAAATTCCATAGTGACTGACATATTTCAATAACATCAGTTTCAGGGTATTGAACTGAGTGCTGATAACAAGGTGGACGGTCCCTGGTCCCTTTTTAGTCTGGAGGACACACCATCGATGTTTTCTGAAAATAATTTCATATTTTGTCCGTTGGCCCACAGGAAAATTTTCTATGTTGCCTCAGTCCATTTGAAATGAGCTTCCAGGGAAGAAGCTCTGTTTCTGTGTCATGTTCACAGACACTGTGGGTTTCTTTAACTTTGTTAACTTTAACATGAATTTATGGACAGTACAGCAGACTGTGTTTCTGAGCCCATGCAGTTGTGTCATGCCGTCTGAGGGTGGTATCCAATAATGATTCCCTTTCATGTGGAGATTTCTCCAGATTATCTCAGTCCTTCCACAATATGTATCATGTTTTTTAGGTAGTAGCACCTGGTGCAATGTTACTGAACTGCAAAATCTTCCTCCAGCTCTTTCTTTTAAGTACCAGTTACTTTTCCAGCATTTTGTTGCCCTGTTCCATTTTTTATGTTTACATCAAATTCAAACTGAACTTTTTCTTTTCTTTAAATTTGCATCTCATCAGTTTAAACATTTGAAATGTTTTCTTTTGTCTATTGTGAATAAAACATGGGTTTGTGGATTTGCAAATCATTGCATTTTGGTTTTATTTACATTTTACACAACTTTTTAAAGAATTTGAGCTCTAAACGCAGAAGCCAACATAAAGCTGAAGGTGAAAGCATAGAATGCTGGTAAATACATGAAAACCAAGCCAATCACCCAAAAAGAGTTAACAGGTTAAGGATATTAAAACTCAGATTCATGACACTGGACAACAAATATTATCAAACTTCAAGCATAACCAGAATTAAGCTCAAACATGAAATAAACACTAAGAATTAAATACAAATCTAACAAACTGGACCAAGACTGCAAAATAACAGTCAGGGAGCAAAAAACAAACAAACTACAAAACACTGGACTGCAGTGCTGTTGAGCACAAAGGCGAAAGACCTTTTTTTGACAGCAGACTTGTTACAGTGTGGAAAACCCGGAGAAAATAAAGCAGGCTCTGTGTTTTAATATGCAGTAAAACACCTTGCACAAAGATGTAAGTGGAATGCATTAATCTGCTCTTCCCCTACTGTGAAAAATCTAGATGTCGGTAGTGGAAAAAGGTGGATGACAAACTGAGAGTGGCAAACCAGTGTGTGTGGGAAGGATGTAGGTGGAGAAGAGGTGTGGGAAGAGAGAGTGGGGGTAAATAGAAAAAGTTTCTGAACCCTTTGCTATCAGTAGGGATGTTTTTACTACTAATGGAGGTTTCTTGAGATTTCACATTAGCCTCAGAAATCCTGGTTCCAAAGGATCCATGCATAGCTAGGATGCATGACTGTAAAATATTTCATCATTTCTTTAGACTAGTGACCATGTTTGAATTGCATTTCTAGTTCTTAAATGCAGAGATACATTTCTTTTGGATATGTTGAAGCTTTAAAGCACTGAATCAGCCATGATTTCAGGATGGCCCCATAACACTGAATTGGATAAGTGGTAAAAAACAATGGGAGATGACAATAACAATAGCAATATAATAGCATATAATAATATGGATAAAGATAAAAGCATAAAAGAGGCAGCTTTATCCTTTCTTCCAGCTTCAACATGAAATATTTAAAACACAAATGTAGACTCTCAGGCTCTTGCAGGGGGAAGACACAGACCCCTTGTGAGAAAAGGATGACCTCTGCATTGCTTTGGCACTGCAGCACAACACTAACAAGAGGCATAAATGCTTTGGAAGGAAATTATGCTAATTTATGCAAGTTGTTGTCAAGAGTAATTACAGAAGAACTAAATGAGGTCCTTGAAAGGGAAAGGTATTAAGAAAAAAGAGAGGTGAGAAAAGTTAGTCTCAATGTAACATCAGTGGCAGAGACCCAGAGCAGAACTCCAGCACACAACAGACCTCCTGCTGCTATAAACCAGCCAGGTGTACGTGACTGTACTCTGTACTCTTGTATGAGGCAAAAGTATGAATATAAAAACAGGGTGCATGTTTTTAGCTTTCTGGAACATTTGTGCTGTCGTTCAGATAGTACACGTTGTAGTGCTGCAATGTAATACAGAAGTTAACATTACCGTAATCAGTGACGGGGCAGGATGCCTTAAAAGGGGTGGCACAGGGGGGGACCAAGAACACAGCAGCACGAAATCAGAATAAAATCAATGTAGAAAAGACGATTTCCAGGCTCATGTGCATCCAAGGCCTGTTAACTTGTTAGTGATCATGAAATATGAGACAGTAAAATCAAATCAAATCACTTTTATTGTCACATCACATGTGGAGGTACACTGGTACAGTACATGCCAGTGACATTCTTGTGTGCGAGCTTCACAAGCAACAGAGGTGTGCAAAAATACAATAACATAAGAACAAGCAAAATATAAGAATGGCTAAATCTGAGAGGAGCTCAGTGAAAATCTAAGGAGGACTGTGCATTAACAAGTGTCACGGTCCCTGGTCCGTGGTTTTGAGTTTTCTTACTTTGTTTTTGGGTTTAAGTTTACTTTATACTTGAGTGGTTTTCTGATTTCATCTTAATCTTTAGTTATCTCGTGTTGCTGTGTTATTTTAACCCAGAGTGTTCGAGTTTTGGACTTTTATTTACTGTTCTCTGTCGAGTCTTAGTTTATTTTCATGCATTATCCCAAGTGTTTTTATTTATAGTTTATTATTTATATAATTATTTCTACACTTTGAGTTTCATTAGTTTTGCTATCTAGTTTTTGTTAAGTTTTTTTGTTTAGGCAGTTGACTGCCTGTATTAAGCCCTCAGTTTACCTTTGGCCTTTGTTGGGTCATACTGTTTTTTCTGCTTGCCCGCTAGCTGGACTTTAGTTATTCACAGTTATTTGGATTTTCTGTTTGCCAAAATGAAAGTTAGTTTCCATGTTATTCCTCTCTACTCTTCAAATCTGCATTTGAGTCCATAATTCCACCTAAACAACTGCAGACTCCAAGATCATCGGCTCAAACAACCGTACTCAAGCACAAGGTGTTCAGATGTGTCACCACTTTACCAAGTTCTGGAAGAAGACCCAAACTGTCTCCCTCAGATGAAAGGAAATTGGTTAGGATCTTCAGGACCAACTCAGGAACCAGCCAGACTCAAGACTACCATGAAGTGGAAAGTGCCAGCATGACTGTGAAGTAAGGTTTACATGGACTGAGAGGGTGTATTATCATGTAACATTTGTTGTTTGAGCCACATTTCAGTGTGACTAAGGACCACAGTTAAACTGACCCAAACAAGCATAGTTACCATTGACTGTTTGATAAA
>NW_005187545.1:1113525-1116915 GCF_000239375.1 Pundamilia nyererei | reverse complement strand
TACACTGCCTATTAAGTATTTCAGCTTCAGATGCAGCAGATGATGAAGTTGTTGCACTGAGATGATGCAGGTCTGTCTTGCAGCGGTACAGAAGAGGCTTCATTATACTTCCAAGCAGGCACTTTCAGTACATCGCTCAAATTTATATTCACTAAGTCATCTAAAGTCAAATTTTGCACTCTGTTAGGATGAATGAGCTCAACCATTATGACCTATACACCCCAGGTCGTGCCTGACATGAATGAAATTACAACAGTTAGATTAAATTAATCATCCTTATATGTATGACTGTTGACCTCACCAGTAAACGGCTCAGTGACGAACAACAAGAGCTTAAAACTATACGTGAAGGTCTGTTCTGTATATAATGCTCCAAACATTGTCATGCCTTTACCAATAAACACATGGGTGTTTTCATCTTTTTTGGTACTTTGCCATATTCACACTTGCTGGATGCACACTAAGTACACCCTGTTCCCATATTTGCCCTAAAACTTGCATGACACCTCATATTTTAGCAGAGAAGAAAGACATATTCACATTGCTGCCCTCCTTGTTAGTTTTCTTTTGATTCACTACAGCGATACTAAAGCCAGTGAAGCATCGCTCACTAAATCATACTGATGGCTTACAACGAGTCAGAGGAGGTGTGGGGAGAAAAAAAAAACAATTTACAAAGGGAGGATGATGATGCAGATAGCTGCTTCCCTCTAAAAGATAAAGCTCGGAGAGGCTGCCGAGATCATCAGAGTGGGAGAAAGAGAGATGGAGAAAAAAAAGACAAGATTGAATACCCAGTGCACCAGAAAGATTGGACACATTCTATCCACCAACCTGGAGCCTGAAACACAGACTCCCTCAGGAGCAGCGAGAGGATGAGAGGATGGGGGGGTGGGCAGCGCGGCGCTGTTAGAAAATCAGGTGGTGGGTTTGGACCTGCGGGTGGGTAGTACTTAAGCACAACAGATGGTGTTAAGTGTTGAATGTTGAAAAACAGATGAACCACTACGCTCATTAAGCCTGGCTCCTGGGTCAAGAGCGCCATGCCAAGAAGAAGAGAGAATGCTGCCCCAAACCAAGAAATCTGCAGAGGGAACAGTTTAGATCAGTGTTTGTTCCTCCTGCTGTTAAAAGATGTTTGAAGCCTTGCAGTTAACAAAGTATAATTTTACAGCTTTAGTAAAAAAATAAGACCATTTACGACCGACTATGCGAGCACGACTATTAACGAAGCGTGTTTCAACGCTCGACATTTTCACTCCAACCTGCATTTTTATAATTATCCATTACTGTAATCCAAATTGTGGCTCATCGTGAGGCTTTTACCAACTCATTTGCACTTGCATGCTTCTCCCCAAGCAGTGCCATTTACACTAACCAGGGCACAATACAAGCATGATTAGGGTTAATTAAGTCGCCAAAAAGGCTTCACTTTGCTAGGTCTGCCCATAACATTTGTGGGAAGCCTCCTGTAAGCGCGTACGACATCAAGCAGCCATGTTCTTTGCACATCTAAATTCTTAATTGCATGCAAATAAGAATGACCCAAGTTCAAGATGTGAAGGAAAAAATTCTACTCATCACAAGGCTCAACATGAGAACGAAATTAAGCGTAACAATGCACTTCACTGAGTGCATCTTAATGCAATGCCTCGTGATTGTGGAAAGTCGTTGAAAGCACTAGAAAGACTTCGCTGTGTCATGATGCTCCAAACTGTCATTAAAGTTACATGATTCATGTTTGGAGCCAGTCCTGCCGTCCCTCCTCTCATCGCCTATTTTTCATCCTGAGATCCAAGAACTCGCTCTCCAACTCCAACTCTCTCCAATCCTGCAATCCTGAATCAGGTCTGATCTGGTGCTCTCCTCTATTCCCTCACCTCCCTCAGCCATCTGTCACATTGAGGTCCTTGCTGCCAAGCATCTCCTTTGAAAAGATTTTAAAGCTCATGCTGCCTCACACTTAACATTTTCCTGGTTAAACTATTTTTCAGTTAGTTGAACAACTTTTGGAAGCCCCGGTAATACAGCAGCAGATACACTCATGGCTATACAGAGTTATTGTGGTGTGCTGTAACTGAAAGCACAGGCTTTTTGTTGTATTTGTGGTTGTCTTTACAGTAAGGTGCAGCACACTCCTTACATACAGAACTATGTGTAAAAGAACATCACCAATGCACTGAAAAGGTATCATAGCTTAACTGTGATTAGATACACTGCTTCAGTATGTCTAACGTGTATATAGTATGCCTACTTCCAGTATTCCAACAGAGTTAGGAATAGAGTCATGCCATCTCATGCCAATGCAAGCAGTCACTGTGGGCCTTATTACTGGCATGAAATGTGGGGCACATGTGGTCAGATTCAAACCCAGAGCCTTCTTGCTGTGAGGAGACGGTACTGACCACCGCACCACCCTGCTGTCCTATGGAATAATTCATTATAGATTTAGAGTATCATTAGATAAACAGTTCTTGGCTCTATGGGCTACAGTTGATTGAGTATCAATATTCTGTTAAGTTGTTTATATTGAAGCAAAACATTGTGTAAGCCTACCCTAGGTTGCTTTTTCCACAGACTGCATTTCCACCAATTAATCGATCATATTACTACTATCACAACTGATGTCAGAGCCTTGGAATGACATACATTAGTGATTAAAAAGACCTGCAAAATTAGTATCTTTGAGTTGAGTTCCTGTCTGAGACTACACATTTGCTTCCAGTTACTGTTTGCTTCGTATCTATTTGGTGTTAGGTGAGATTTAGGCATAGAAGTAATGGTTAGGGTGCCAAAGGGACGGGTGAATTGTTGTCTCTTCTCTTTCTCATGCCCTTCTTTCTGGGTAATCAATAAAAAGTGCATTTTGTCCTATAACCTGCAAGATATGCGGTCAAGCAACTGCTGCACAAAACATGTTTCTTCTTATGCTTGTTATGTTTGACACAACAATATCACTTGATTAATAACTGTAATCTGATTACACATTTGTTTAAAATATATGACACCAGCAGTGTTAGAAGCTTTATTTCGGGCTTCCAGATTTCTGAGCCCATCAGAAGGTGATATAGCCAGTGCATATTTTATATGCAATTATTCACACTCCCGTTGGGGGTTGCTTAACTTTAAAATGTAGCAACATTTGTCACCACATAACAGCTTCATCAAACAACCTATTTGCTCATTATCTGACCCGTCAGGTTGTTTTTATACGTTCAGATAACAGATTATTTTAGCGTATAAACATATTGTGTTGCAAACAATTTATTCCGAGTTTTGAAAGAGAGGCTGCAATTTGACCTCGTCACGGGTCTGCTGGGTCCGTTGGACCCAGTATGTGGAGTTTCATGTTTTTGTTATTCCATGTTTGAGGTTATTATGTTTTGGTTT
>NW_005187545.1:1099262-1113156 GCF_000239375.1 Pundamilia nyererei | reverse complement strand
TCCGCCGTTAGTCTCTTCTGGTCGTTCTCGTTAAGGTTTGTGCTCTGTAGTTTAGTTGATCCCAGTATAGTTTAGTTCCAGCTCCATTTGCCGTTTGTATTTACTTTCATGTTCAATAAACCACCTTTACACCTTCACGACTGCCTGCACTTGGATCCTCCTTCATTTCCCCCACTCGGCTCACCTCACTCGCCGTGACAGACCTACTGAGAGCCAGCCACTTGAATAGCTTCTGTGCTCACACCAGGACTTCGTTTTTGCTCTTAGAAGTAAAACTATTAACTGAAGTCTCATTCAGATGTGAATATAAGCGCTTCAGGCCTTGTTGTCTGAATTATGTATTGATTCCTGTTCCTGCATAAGCTCTGTGTTCTCTGTCACACCTTGTGAATGCTGAAGATGAGGATCATATTAGGAGAGGTATTAGAAATGGTAACTGAAATGGCAAACAAAGATTCACAAGTTAAGCATTGCACAGAGGATGGATTCACAGTACCAGCAGTTTGGAAATCGCTGTTGTTAGCATGACGGGGGGGTTTTTTAATCATCCTTTTGCACACAGTAGCTCAGGGCCAAAGTCAAAAACAGGCAAAATTGTTGTTTTGAAGGAATGAGGTAGGAGCAAACATAATACAACTCTTTCTGTGATATTTCCATATCAGAATATGCAGCTGCAAGTTTGCTTTTTATTTTCCATGTTGTGTGCATTCAGATAGCTTTTTATGCTCAGCAGTAAGCCCACAGCACAATGTATTCTGGGACAAATATTCTGCGTTTTTCTTTTTTTTTGTCAGTGATTATTACAAGACTATGAATGCAGCCCCTAAATAGCACTGAGCTCCAGGGTGAATAAAACTTTGTAGAAATCCTCCTTGACCTTTGCCAAAACGCTTCAAGGTAGGCCTTTAAAAGCTTTGAAACATTATTGTCCCCGAGATATAAACTAGTGCTTGATTAAATATTCTGTGTAAATTCCCCCCGCGTTATCATGAATGAACCCCTACTCCTTATCACCTCATGCCAGTCCCCTCTATAAATATTTACCCCTGAAAGTTGTGCCTGCAGAAGAATACCAATTCTGTGTCAGCAGACCTTCGTGCTGAGGGGAGTGTGTGGCATGCCACTGAGTATTGGATTAACAGCAAGTAAATTAATACAGCATCTGTTCTTCCTCTCATTCACTTGGTTTAATATGCTTATATTTGCTCTGTATATGTGTTCCAACTGCATTACCATCTGTGCTTACATATACTCGAGTTTGGGCTTTTGGGTGGCGGCCACGGGTGTGACAGGCACGTCTGAACTACACCGCAATCTGATCATTTACAACATCCAGATTTAAGCCATGAAAAATAGAATTGACCAAGCCTGTTGTTCTCACAGCTGTAAACTCAGGAGCTTTTATTGTGAATCAAAAGAAAGACAGGAGCCAAATCGAAAGATTGCCAGACACCGACTCTGAATATCTCTGAATGTATGTCTTTATTATCTTGCAGCTGGGTGAGCAAAAGGAAAATGGTATTCCAACAATTTTTGGCAGCTCATGCATCCAAAAAAATCACCTCTAAATTAGTGTAAATCTGAATTTCACTATTTTACATGTGCAACAATGTAGATCAACAGGTGTATGCATGTTTCAAAACAACTCCTCAAGAATATCAGTTCTTAAGGCCAAGCTGAGATAACCCCGATGCCGTCACTGTTGCATCACCTTGAAAAGCTCCCCTCAGAGCTCAGAAACATAAGAGTTTTTGAAAACTGCTCTCATGTGCTGATTAAACTGGTCTTGACATCAGTAGTTTGTCCGTTTAAAGAAATTGAAAGCATTACAGATTCGTTTTGGAGCCAGTCTTTGTTTACAACTCTGTGATAGCTCAAAATCCATGCTCAGCATGTGCATCCATTTAGTGTTCTTGGAAACTATGACCTTCATCCGTTATAGTGATCGCTTACACTGTGAGGTATAGTGTTTTCAGATTTAGCTGCTCGGCAGATCTGTAAGACTGAACTCACACAAGGACACAAGCTTATGTCCTACATATAAAGGAATCTGAATAACATTTCACTAGAGACTTCCAATGCAATGCACTATAGAGAGAAAACATCTTTTTTTGGTTTGCTATTCAATCTAATTGAAAGATTTTACATTGAGCATTTGTTATATTTAATTATAGTACTGTGCAACAGTAACTTTGCTTCTCAGGACCCAGACTTTCTTGTAATTGTTTTAAAAGTGGTATTTAATGATAGTTCTCAAGGCATCCTGAAGGTCTTTTTTATCATTTTTCTTTGGACATTTGCTGTTTTTTCATGTGTTTATGTTCAGTTGTGAGAAATGTTTTTTGCTTGTTAAGCCAACTGGTTTCATAGGTCACTCAACACTGATCTATGAATCCTTCAAGCATTAAAAAAAGTAGCTAACTCAAAGTAGGAACCGATGTCTGTCTACATATAGCAGACAACTTTATTTTAAATTGCAGGGCATTTTCTTGCCAGCAAGAGTGTATAATTTGTATGTAATGTTTATATTCTTCATGCTCATTTTGGAGGGACAACAAAAAAACATTTTTTTTTTAAACAGATATTAGGTTTTTTAAAATCTACATAATCTTAAAATTGTTGCTGCCAAGTTTAATTTAGCTGACTGCTTTAGCAAAGCGGGCTGACTCACAAGTGCATGCGGGTGTGTGCTTCTTAAACCACAAAGAGTCGCACTTCATGTAGCCTAAAATACATTGGTGGCCCTTTTCAAGGGCATTTTCTTATAAAGTACACCTGAGTTTCCAACAAAAAATGCAAACCGCTGTTATCTTCAGAGCAGGGATTTATTTGAAGTGAGCATATCATCTGCCTTTCAGAAGATCTACAGATGGGGTTTTTTCTTTTGCGTTTCTGTGGACTGGCATCAATTCCACTCAACATCTCTAATCTTCAGATTGGTTGCAAATGGAATGCGGCCAAACTTTATATACATCTATCAGCAATTACACAATATGTTTATTACAGACCTTAAAAGGCTAACTCCTGTTTTTATGTGTTTATATTTAGCCCCTTAACAAAAGAGAAATTAGATGAAACTAGGTGGTCGTATCAATACTTTTACCCAAAATCCTTTGTACACACTCGACATTGATATTCGCCTAAAAAACATGTTAAATACAGGTCACGTTCCCCACTTTGTCATACTCTCACAGAACTACTGCTCATGTTAATTAGGATCAGAAGGAGGTTCTTCACGACCCCCGGGCATCTCTCTAAAAAGTCTCACAGCAAGTGTAAAAGTACTGCTTTCACACAGCAGAGGGGCTGGAAGAAAACCTTAATCAGAAACAGTGTGACAGTCCCAGAGTTTTTATCAGCCGTGTCCCTCCTCCCTGTGATTTAGTCATTGTGGCAGTGTTGTTGGGCTGAGAGCCATCTATCAGCCTCACAGAGCTGGGAGTTCCAAACCACAGTCACTGCCTCCAACCATTTCTTGTT
Source organism: Pundamilia nyererei (assembly GCF_000239375.1). Classification (NCBI taxonomy): domain Eukaryota; kingdom Metazoa; phylum Chordata; class Actinopteri; order Cichliformes; family Cichlidae; genus Pundamilia; species Pundamilia nyererei. The sequence continues at coordinate 1,109,676 of NW_005187545.1, read as the reverse complement.
TTCCCACAGACATTTCTATTTAGATTTTGTCAAGATACACTCATCGCATTATATGTATTGTTTCAGACTGATGGGCAGGGAGGTTCTCTTCTTTCCTATATCGTCACAATCGTTTCGTTAATACTCCCAGCTCGCCTCCTCGACAGATAAGAAAGTGAACAGCTTACATGTACGCAGGGACTTGGAGGTTTAGACTATTGTGGGTCCTTCAACAAAGAAAGGTCTTAATTTCTGATATCCTAAGGTTTGAATAACAAAACTATTATGGATCTGTAAATAAAACCCCAAATTTCCCCTTACATGGTGTTTTGCTGTTTTACTCTGATGTATGTAAAATGGTAAATGGCCTTTACATAGTCACTAAGGACCCCAAAGCGTTTTACACTACATTCAATCATTCACCCATTCACACACACATTCACACACTGGTGATGGCAAGCTACATTGTAGCCACAGCTGCCCTGGGGCGCACTGACAGAGGCGAGGCTGCCGGACATTGGCGCCACCGGGCCCTCTGATGTAGTCATTTCTTTGTCATAGCGATTTACAAAGACCATATTTTTTTAAACAAAAACAGCAACACATATGGACAAAACTCAAACTAAAGATTTGCAATCAGTTTTGAGAAAATAGGAGCTGGGATAAGGGCACATAACCGGGATTAATCACCTCATCTTCAGGGCAGGTCAAAACAGGAAGTTGAATCAAAGGCAGATACTTTGTTACACTACTCCACTTCAAAGAAAAGTAATCTTTGTCAATGGAAATCAAGATCATTAAATTCACATTTAATCACTTTTTAAAAGAAAAACTGCATTATTATAGACTTTCTATTACACGACTCCTGCCTGTATCTATTATCCAGGATCACTGATGTTAGGTATCAACAGGCAGAAACGTTTCGTGAGCCCTGCCAGGTTATTTGTTTTCTCCATCTTTGTTGCTCTGCAGCCAAACCTATAACACAACATTCATCTGGAGTTGTGTTGCTGGCCAACATATTTAAGTAAAATAAAAACAACTGTTTTTTGCTTTTTTTATTTCTTCTGGTCTCCAAAATTTGAATTTATGAGAATAAGAAATTGCAGTATTGATGCTTTAACATGCAAAAAAAGATATACTTTTGAACCAACCAAGTCTTTGACACATCATACCTTATGACAGCAACAATCTTTTCGTTTATACCCAAGCTTGTCTTTCGCTGATGTGTCTCCTTTTTAATGCATATATGGAAATGGTTTGACGAATATGTAAATGAGAGCAAAGTATTGGAAAAATGGCATGAAACCAGAACAACAGAGGCTAAAGAACTCCTCAGATTCTGTGTCGCTGGTGAGTCACCGGATCCATGGTTATTACAAAGCCTGAAAACACAGAGCTGCTGATGAGTTTGACAGTCCAACAGTGCAGTGCATCCTTGCAAGCTTTACGTATATATTTAATGCAAGGCCTAACAATCGAAAACACAACATCTGTCATTCTTTGGTTGCTCAGCTGTTGCTGACTAAGCCGGTTAAGACTGTAAAAAGGGGGATAAGAGAAGGTTTCCAGTTTCAAGCAGCTCTTGGGTCTCCTGCTCTTTGAACAAGAGCGAGTGTATTTAGCAATGCTGAGGCAATGTGCCACATAGCAATATTTGCCTTTATCATCTCTGTACCTTCCCAAGATTCAATTTAACAATTTTGCTACTAATCCTCAGTGTGGATGTAATCCCTGAAAAAGTCACAACAATAACTGAGCCCATCCAGTTGCATAATCCAAGAATTACATTTCAAGTTATCGCTGAAAACAGATAACTCCAATCATCTACAGAAAGAGCATTGCTCTGTCTTGCCCGAGACTTTCATCATTCACTGAGAGGAAAAAGGAAGTCATTTTAACCAATCCATCATAAGAACTCTTCAACAGTAATTTACAGTATAGAAAACCCTAAAGATATTAACAGCAGCGACTGCAGAGAAACTTGAAATGGCTTCTCATTTTCTATAGCAACAAGCGTGAAAAGCCTGTTCGTACTTCCGTCTGAAAATTGAAACCAGCACTGCAGGTGCACGTGTAATTAAATACCGCGTATGAAGGAACAGAGATCGGCAGAGGAAGCATGCAGATGGGCCACAACAAAATGATCCCGAGCCATCTGGAGTCTTTTGAGAAAATTCATACTTTGGCTGTGATGGGGAGGAAGAGGAAGGGAGGACTCTTTGGCAGGTGATGGGTTTTCAGAAATGGAACATATAGACTCTCTGGTGGGAAAATAAGAAGTGGGAAGATACATTAAGTGTGTGTTTGATATCTAGTTTGAAACATAAGCAACTGCATATTCTATTCATCATTTAAATAAGCCACGCTGACACACACACTGTGGCCACATTCCAGTGTTGTGCGTACAGCCTCGGCCTTTACCGCGAGCTGACAACCTCCAAAAGTAACAAATCAAGTGATTATAATTGTGACACCGCAAAGGTATTGCAAACATTACAGCCAATATCGGACGGCACGATTTAGGTTGCAGTAAAGTAATTGCGCTGCAGAAGCATGAAGTATGGGCTGTCATATCTCAACTCCACTCTGAGCAAAAGGTTATTCAAACAATAACACCCACAAAATAAGTCTATATACCCCCTAAGCAGCTCTGGCGCAAGCCCACTGTGAGCAAAAACACAGAGTCCAGGTATCTCAAAGTTTCCCACTTGCTGGTTATCTGGGTATAATGTGTTTGGAGTCTGTAACCCAGCTGTATACAGAGAGGTTAAAGGGTCGAAGGAGCGAATTCATTATCCTTGAGCGGCTCCGGATTCTGGCAAGAGAGGGAGAGAGACCTTCAGATAGGACATACGTGCTTCTTCCTCACCTCTCCCAGCCCCCAGTATCTCCTCAACTAGCTCATGATGAATAGGCCCGATCAGTGGGCGAGCTGATTGGTGAAGCAAGTAGCATCAAGGCAACTGCAAAGATGAAGAGGAGGTAAGAAGTGTCTCATTTAGAAGAGACGGAATCTATGAGGCTAATATTATATTCTGACAGTGTTGGAGAAGAGGTGCTCCAATATATATCTATCAGTGTTAGCAAGGGCAATGCAGTGTCTGTGTGATTATTAAAATAAAGAGACTTATTTTTGGATTCTGTTTTAGTGGTGAGTGTATTAGCATTTAAGTACACAATGAGCCAGTGCCCGTCATTGCCAGTTACATAGTCACTGTGTAACTTTAGAAGGATCATCAGCCTCACAATTGCTTTTCAAGCTTGCTTCATCAACTCTGTTATCTATATTGTATGCTTTTTATTCTTACAGTCTTTATCTGTCTACCACAGTCTGCTTACCAATACACAGTAGGGTGACTGATGAGGAAAAACGGCAGACATTCTTAGAAATACCAGAATAAACACTGTAAAGTACATTAAATTGCTGAACGCTGGAACACAGTGACATTCAACACAGTGCAGAAAGCGCTATTAAGGACAAGAATAGAGCTGTGCATACTGGGCTAAAGTAAAGTAATGTAAAAAATTAAAAAAAGAAATTTTCTAATCCGCATCCAGACTAATCTTTAAAAACCCAGAAAATGATTTCATCATCATGGTACTCAAAGTACAGTATATAGTAGTTAATTTTTTGTGACACTATATATAAAAACATATGAGAGTAAAGTAATGGATCCAATCCATTATTATTATTATTATTAAAGTAAATATCTGACTAACGGTGCAAATTTATGCTTTGACACAGCAGGCGATGCGCAAGCGTTTTAAACTTGCACTTTATCTGAAGGCCATCAGATGGAGAAAGCTGTTGTTGGAAAAAGACTCTGGGTCCTTTAGAAGTCTAAGAGAAAACAGCTTTCTGAACTTACAACTTATAAATGATGTCGTTAGCCAATTACAGAGTGGTCTCATCAGTCTATCACTGTGTGTACACTGCCTTTGGGTTCTTTGTAAAACTCCATATTTTAAATGGCAGTAGGTTGTAGTCTTTTGGTGGTGTAATCTAGATTGGATACACGAAACATACCAACGATTTGTCAGGTCCCGAGGAGTCCCATAGGAACGCGAAAGGTACCCGTCCTGATACGTGCCCGATTGTGGATGGAATCCAATAGAATGACACATGTTCCAGCCGTGTATTCTCTCCCTAACCCTAAGCTAAAACCTAACCCTATACATAACCTTAATCCCTAACCTTAACCACAGTCCTAATCGTGTTAGACAGTGTTTTCCAAAGCGATTCAGTTCAGTTCTCATGTTTCCTCCTATTTCCCCACGCATAACATAGGAATGTGTCGAGTGGCCGAAAGCATAATATACCAACGATTTGGCACATTGCGTAACATATTACGCTTTGGGAGTGAGAACATGTTGCTGTAGTAACCTGCTTATGAGTAATAAAACTATGCTGTGGCACATTTTCTCTGTCCACGTCTGTTTCCAGATGTGACCATCTGATGAGTGACTGCACAATTTAAGCCAAAAACATTATGGGAAAAATGCTGATTTGTTTATTTTGAGCTATAGGATGAGGAATAGTGCTCCCATCCGTCATGTGAAACTTGAACCAGTTTTTTTCAGTCGCAGTGGTGCAGGGAAACCAGTTAACCTGCACTGCTCAAAGGTACAATAAAAGCCACCTACAAGAACCTTAAACTAGATCTTGTTTAACCTGCAAACGTATAAAAAAGTACTGATTAAATTAATAAAATGAAACACTTTAGCTGTAAGATTTAGAGCTACTGGCAAGTCAATTTGGTGACCTCCCAAAGAAGGAGACGGAGCAGTTTCTCTGTTTCCGGTCTTTAAGCTACGCTAACGTCTTGCTAGCTTTATGATGTTTGATTTGTCACAGTGCCTTACGCTGGATACATGGGATGCCGTTCCTGATACAACCCTCATTAATTAAATTGAGGATGTTTACCAAGTATGCAATTGTGTTGATTTAAAACAATTAAAAACATAAACAAGGTAGAATAATGAACTTTAGAATGCAAAAGAGTGTGTTTCTTGTTCCCTTTAGAATAGGGATGGGAAATCAATTTTCCCACAATAGAAACCGGGACTGGCTTTGTGGGGAAAAGCTGTGCTTTTCAGTCGACTGCTTGTTTTGTTATTGTTGTTTTTGGTTGTTTGTTGTTTTCCTTTTCTGTTGTAAAAATATGTAAAACCTTTATTAAAAACTAAGTAATAAAAAAAAGAAAAAGAAACCGGGACTGGTGTTGAGAGCTGCACCAATAAAACAAATTTTAAGCAGGTCTTATTTCACTTTATTAAAAAGACTGAAAAGAAGACTTGAAATATTTAATTGGTCTAAAAAGTGATGGGTTAGTCATTTTAATAGGAGGCCATATGATAAACTGTTGTGGAAGGCTACACTAATAAGGTGAACTAATATCTGCTTAATATTAAGTTCACTGGTACAGCCCTCCACAACAGTCTGAGTTTATCATTTGGCCTCCTGATAAAAATCAATAACTCATCGCTGCCTAAGACGGATTAAATATTTCAAGTCTTTTTTCATTTGTTTTAATAGACTTTTATGATTTCAAATAAACCATTGGTTATACTGTAAACACACACCTATGATGAAACTAGGTTTTAGAGGAGAAATATTTGACACTTGTGCAGCGTCTACATGCAGTGGCACCGTGCCATTATTACTTATGAGTACATTAGAGGGACTGGAGAACAGGTATTACATTTTCCATTTTGACTCATTTCTAATTCGCAGTCTGATAATGCATTGTTCCATTCTTTATATGATTACATCCTTCATAACACAGTGAGTTTCCCTAAGCTTTTCTCCAAGTAATAACAAAAGCAGGAGACCATATGAAAATGCCACAATAACAAAGGATGTGGGAACAAAATACCTGGCAGCACAGAAGAGGTTCATCAAAAAAGAGAGATGGGAGAGAAGTTGGCTGTCTGTCACCTGGCAAAAAGAGAAGGCGATTTAATAACTCTGAACAAAGCCATTCCCTCTAGCAAGTCAAACCTTTAATTACAAAACATGATGTGAGACCAAGGCCACCTCATATTGCCTTGGTAACCTTGATACAAATCATATAAAGCAAATGAAGCATTTAAAAAGGAAAGAAGAGAAGAAATAGCTTTGTAGCTCAACTCGCAGACAGAAAAAGAGACAGGCAATGGAGAAGAGTGAAGCCGGGAGAGAGACGGCGAGCTGCTCCAGAAGCAGGCATATGAAAATTGATGGAGTCTGAGGAAGCAATTGATAGTTAGAGGACAGGAAGCAGGCTGTAAGGCAATTATCACTATCTCTGCCATTTGATTTAGGACCGTCTGAGTGTGTAATACTGTGAATTAATCACATCCAAGGGAGATATATCAAGAGCTCATTTCAGCCTTAAATTCCAATGATTCTTTTCCATTACTGGAAAACGTAGTTTAGAGATGTTCTAATTATCTCACGATATGAATTTCCACTCATGCAGGGTACAAATGTTATGCATGTGAGCATGTAGGCAGACGAGAGACAGAAGGATGCGCCTGATGAGATTGTTCCCTCATATGAATGCACGATGTACAATGCAGCTTAATCATCATAAACCAAAGCTACTGACAAATAGCAAAAGGACGATGCGATGCAAACCCACACAAACTTATGTGGGAAAAAAAACTGGAATACAGACATATGTAAATAAATACAAGTGTTAACACCCGAGAGACTGAATCCACACGTACAGAACGTACATATGCATATATAAACCATAATGTGCCACCCACATCCAATCTTAGCAGGAAGCCGCTCCAGCCGTTGCTCCCAGATGAACAGTTACATGTAAGACATTAGATTTACTCGTGTAATATTATTCTTAGTCTATTAAGCAAATGTTTGCAGCAATAATTAAGTTTTATTCATTTTCACAGAAGGTTTAATTCAACAAAAGGGGGTAGCATAGACTGTTGTTCAGTAATCCTGGCTGCAGATGGCCTGTAATGAGTTTTGTGTTTCATTACAACAGTGGGTATCACTATCTACAAAAATTATTCAAAAGAAACAAAGAAAAACTTGTCTTGATGGATTTCATTTTAAAGTGGAGTTATACATCCACGATGTAAATAGATATGCAGACCATTTGTGCCCCCTAATGGAAAGATTTATTTTTCTTGTGTAACCAAAGTAACAAAACAGTTCTTAAGATTTTGTGGTTTTTTGGTAAATGTTTTCTAGTTAGATACCAGTCAGAGCTCTGTGTCCAGGATGAAAGTTATTGTGTGCTACTCCTATCTGACTGTACCCTGGACAGATGAGGAAAAACACCTGTTTGATATTATTGCCATATTTCTACCACAGCATGTTCTGTATTAGCCTAAAAAGCTACTCTATAATCTCACAATAGTTTTTCTTAATCCTACTAACAGTTTTTAATCAGCTAATTTCCATTCGGCATTACTTTGGTCTTCATGCATTTATTACATTTATTACAAAAGAGCCATTTTAAGTTAAGTGGGGTTTTTTCATTTGTTTTCCAGTCTTTACTGTATACCTTCATGTGGACAACTCTGTCTATTTTACAGTTATTGGGATGAAAAGTATTTTCAGCGGAAAGCAAACCTACTATGAAAACACGAACCATGATAAATACAACATTTGCTTTTGCTTATTTTGTTACCTCACAATACATCTTCAGGGTTTTTTACCTGAGATAAGTCGGTGTGCTGTAGGGCTACTGCCGCTTTCACCAAACGACAAGGCTGCCCTCTGCTGGTGACAGCAGGTACAGTGTGTCTGAGAAATGACTCTATCCTTGAGCATGTGTCTTTAGTGCATATTATTTATTTTCACAGTCGCAACAGCTGTAGTTCAGGTTCATTATACTTCCTATGTTATATTAATATATTATTATGTCTTTAGTGCATGTTATTTACTTTTACAGTAAATAACAGGCACTAGCTGTAGTTCAGCTGTAGTTCAGATTCATTAGACTTCCTATGTTATATTATCATAGTGTATTCTGGTGCTTTCAGTAGAATTATATGTACTGTTACTGTCCACTTCATTTTACCTTGACCTCTTTTACCTTCAGAACTGCTGTAATTCGTCATGACACAGATTCAATAAGGTGCTGGAAATATTCATCACAGATTTTGTTCATGTTAGCATTAAAGCGTCACACAGCTGCTGCAGATGTGTCATCTGCACATCCATGATGGAAATCTCCTGTTCCACCACGTCCTAAGGGTGCCCTGTTGGATTGAGATCTAGAGGCCAGTTGAGTACAGATGATAATGAGTACAACTCAGTATCATCTTAAAGAAAGCAGTTTGAGCCTTGTGACTTAGTGCCTTTAACCAGCTGGAAGCAGATATTAGACGTGATCATAAAGGGATGGACATAGCCGGCAACACTAGTCAGAGAGGTTGTGGCTTTTTAACGATACTCAGTTGTTTGCCAGGAAAATATCCCCCATGCCATTACGCTGTCATCACCAGCCAACCAACTGTTAAATACAAGGCAGGACGCTTCCCTGCTTTCATCTTTAGGTCAAATTCACCATCAGGACCTGTAGTCCAATCAGAAATCAAGACTTCAGAACCAGGCCATGTTTTTTCAATCCTTTGTTGTCCAATATTTGGTGAACCCATGAAAACTGTAGCCTCAGTTTCCACTTCCTGCTGCTGTAGACCATCTGCTTCACGGTTGAGCATGCTTTGCTGCATACCTTAGTATTAACAAGTGTTTATTTGGGTTACTTATTCTTCTTATCATCTCAAAGCAACCTGTGCATTCTCCTCTGACCTCTCACTGGACAGTTTCTCTTTTTCAGACCATCCTCTGTAAAACCCCAGAGATGGCTGTGCGTGAAAATCCCAGCAGATCAGCAGTTTCAGAAATACTCAAACCAAGCAGCCACGCTGCGTTCAGAGTCACGCAAATTACCTTTTGCCACAATTCTGATGCTTGTTTAAATTTCAGCAGGTAATCTTCACAATGCCTACATGTGACATGTTGAATTGCTGCCATGTAATTGGCCAGTTGTTAATATCTGGCGTGGCCGTGAGTATATACTCACAAAGAGCTTAATTCTACAAATAAAAATAGGAACTGGAGTCAGTTTCTTGGGTCATGTTACAGAAAGTAACAACCTTGCAATATTTCGATGAGTGAGTGAGAGAAAAACAGTTTTCAGTCATTTATGATTCTTTAAAATATTTAAATCAAATGTCTGAAAGTGATGGACGGAGCAGCGAAGGAAACTTAGGCACAGGTTAAACATAATTGGTTAAATCATGCAAAAGGAATCCAAATCTTGGGCCCATAAAAGAGGTCAAAATAACAGAACTCTTCTCAAAGTTGACAACAATACTGATAAATGGTAAAATGGTAAATGGCCTGTATTTGTATAGCACTTTACTAGTCCCTAAGGACCCCAAAGTGCTTTACACATTCAGTCATCCACCCATTCACACACACAATCACACACTGGTGATGGCAGCTACACTGTAGCTACAGCTGCCCTGGGGCGCACTGACAGAGGCGAGGCTGCCGGACACTGGCAACTAACTAACTTAAAGAGACAAAGGGGAAACTTAAATAGTGGCTGATCAGCCCACAAAAACACAGAGGGGTAAAACACAAAACCTAACTGAAACTAACAAAATGAACTCCAATTCCCCCCCCCATGGTCCCGAGTTATGGAATGAGCCAATTTGCAGTTTTCCATCAAAGCTTGCTCCGCCCCTTTTCCACCTCTCAGCTCCTCAATCAAGGGACTGGAGCAGCTGCAACTAAGGTAGCTCAGAAAACAAAAGATTAATCATACATAACAGTGTAAACTAAAATGTGCGCACTTATTTTAGAAAGCAATGTCATGTGGATATGTGAATTCATTCTAAACCAAAACCAGTTATTAATTGTCCTGTAAATTAATTCCTATATTTAAAGACAAATGTGAATGCAATGTTGTGTATACGGCTCTACACTATTATGGTGGATATCACCCCTGTGTGGCTGTAAGTGCAGCCATCACATTGAAATTAAATTTGGCAGGTAAAATTCAGACGTGACCTCAAACATATTCACACGGCTTCTTTCCCAAGGAAAATGTTTCACAGCTGTTCGGCTGGTGCAGAATTGGCAAACTGGATATTTCAGTTTCTTTAGAATCAGTACAAACAACATATGAGAATTTCTGAATGTACCGTAACACTTTATTTTCTTAAATACAACAGAATATTAGTACAGTCAGTTACACGTATTTTTAGAGGCAGAAGACATTCTCGTCCCTTTCAACCTACTTTTCTGAACGGGATAAAGGGAAACCCTCAGTAGTATCAGAGGCTACGTTTGAACACACACACACACACACACACACACACACACACGCTTGCATGGAGTGCTGGCCTTATTCCAGTTAAGATCTCCGGTTTAATCGGCACGTATCGCAGACAACCTGTGACA
>NW_005187545.1:1089389-1098619 GCF_000239375.1 Pundamilia nyererei | reverse complement strand
CAGTAAAGCCATCCCTGAAGCAATAACAGATTCATTGGCACATTACAGCACTGTCATGAACAAGGAGTGCAGTCATTAATATAGATCATTTCTGGCATTTGAGATTTTGTGAGATAAAAATCCAAGCGGCGTTATCACAGAAGCCATATTTGTGAGATATTTTTATAAGAACTGCCATTAACCAAAGAGATAAACCAGAGGACTCTTCAGAGTGAGGCAGTATGAAATTACAATATTCATACCCATTACAGTCTGATGGGCAGGAGGACACAAAACACGCTCTGAAAGGAAGCAGCAAAAGAGTAATGTGCTGTATTCCACAGAAAAATATTGTGCATTCACCTCCGAATGCCATCAGGTGGGGAGAAAATGGGATGCAAAGAAAATTTCAAGAGAAATACAGCTATTTACAGGGTAAGAAAGAAGTGCAAGGCTAAGCTTTCATAGACATTCACACACTTATTATCCACGGTATATACCAAAAGACATGCGTAGAGGCACATACATATTCATCATACAAAAAAAAAAAAACATACTAAAAGCAGGTCAGACGCAGCTTTTTCCTTTTTCCACGACTCGAATCTGATCGACCAACAATGAAAATGATTCACGCAAAGCACTGACATCACAGGACGTGAAAAGGCAAAAGCTGAAGTTCCAGCCCTTTGAATTAAAGAAAATAGAGAAAGATTAACATTGTCACAACAACAAGGAGACATCAGTAATCTTCCGCTCATCTTTTAACCAGTGTAGAGTGCCAGCCTCCTTTTCATCCAAGGAAAAGGGTCTGCTTTTCATAAGGAGGCAAAATATTTGGTTTTCAAATTGGGTTTCCATCTTTGTTGACTGTGTTGAAACATTAGCGTGGCCTAGTGTTAGCGCCTTGGGAAATGGAAAAATAATCCCTGCTTTGATATCCAAACCTAACCAAAACCCAAAGAAACACAAAAGAATATCAGGACATTGAGAAAAGCACCAGTGTAAAACTTAACAGGAGCTAAAAGTTAGTCTGAGGGACTATAAATACTAAATTCAAATGCTACAATTTGATTAAGACAGTCAGATTTTTTCCAAATACAATTAAGAAGGCAACTGAAGAAACTAGCCTCTCAATTTTTTTGCTAATCTGTGCACAAAGACTTTTTTTCTTTCGTAAAGTAAAACATTCCTTCAGACCGTCTAGAAAAGATAAATAAATAAAGAGAAGTTAGGATGTAAGGGTTTGTTGCAGGGTCCGCATTGCTACAGATGAGCTGCAGGAGCCCCCTTTTCCCCCCCTTTAAGTCACAACAACACCGCCTCAGTCAATATTTAGTTCACTGTTGTTTGGCAGAACACAGAGAAGAAATAATCAGAAGTCACTATCACGAGCTGATAACTTTCCTTGACAAAAACATTTAAGTTATTTTAGAACAGTCACTATAGAGTAAAATAAATGAGACTTTGTTTGACTTGTTTGTTTTGTTTTTTTTAAATAGTCTAAACTCTCACTCTTCCTTCTCGTGGAGAGAGGCCCGCACGCGCTGGCGCACGTAAAACGCGGTGAGGGCGCTGCAGCAGGCAGTGAAGATGAAGAGCGCCACGGCGTCGTGCGCGAGATCCCCGTGAAGACGCTCGTACAAGGGGCGGCGCACTGTGAAGTCTGTTCGCAGCGCTTCAATCTGCACCAGGGTGCAAACCACCACAAACACGTGAAAGATCTGGTGGCCCTGCCCGATGAAGTCACACTTCCCAGGGAACAAGCTCTCTGGGTGAGGGCAGCAGAAGAAATAGGCGCTGATTAAGAAAAAGAGCACGTGGTAGAAGTGGTACGTCACCATCGGGTCGGAGCAGCCCTCCTGGTAGCACCTGTAAATGCGATGGACTACGGGGCTGATGTCTAAGCAGTAAGCCAAGGCTGAGGGCACCACTTGAAAGAGCTTGAGGACCAGCTTGGGCAGCTCGGGACTGGCATATTTGCCATAGCAGCAGCCGAAGCACGTGAGCCAAGCCAGGAATGCCGCAGCGGGCAAAAAGATCCCTTGCACAGTAGTGTGCAACTCTTTCTCTATAGCGTAGTAGTAGTGTGCCAGAGCGCTCCCGTACTGGTAAACGGCAACCCCCACGTAGTCGAGGAAGTAGAAGGTGTAGTAGGAGAGCTCCGACTTGGCAGAGAGGAGATGAGCGAGAGCACTGAATGAGAGGTAGGTGAAAGCTGCCAGGAGCACGATGAAGAGGGGCTGAGCGTGAGGATCTCGCAAGAAGTCCACCGTCTCCGAGATCTCCTGCCACTTCACCAAGATGATGAGGGCAGCCAGCAGATGGGTCCACACGTTGAGGGTCTCGTTGTGCCTTTGGAAGAGGGTGAGAAAGTAGTACCGCCAGCTCAGGTCCGGCTGTCTGTACCCCGTGTGGATGTGGCGCTCGCGGAACACCCACGGAACGTCGGACAGCTTTACGGTGCAAGGCAGGGTTGGAAAGGCCGACTCGAGCAGCTGAGGGATCTGCCGCAGCTGCTGCACGTTGATAAACAGGCGACCGATCTGTTCCATCACCACCGTTGCCATGGCGAACTGTAGACCAAAGAGGAGGGTTAGTCAATACCTGGCTTTGAGCCACACTTGTGTCAACATGTATGAACACATTTATAAACTGCAATACTACTGATATCACAAAGCAAATCTGAGCAGCGGTCATTGGATCACTGAGCAGAATGACACCCAAAAACAGCACAGGTTATGATTTTAGGTCATTTTGGGTGGGGGGGTTTAATCGTCACACAGTTCACCGTGGGCACTGGAGGACTTGACATCTTTTTCATTGTTCACTGCTTTTATTATTTAAAAACAATCAGCAGATTGACTGAATGTAAAAGCCATCAGATGCAACATGAAATTAAATGAAAAATTATAAACGAAATTAATTAATTTAATCTAATGAATTTGTTGGCCACCGGGGGGCAGTGAAACTATGTGACAACTTGACTTAATATTACATCTGTCACATGTCAAATGTCAGAACATTTCCGACTTCTTGGCAGCTAATTATGCAACTGTGTTTCTTCTGTTAGAGGCCCTGCTGGTGGTGTGCAGTGGGTTTTATCTTGAAAAGCTTTCTGCTAAAAATAACACGGCTTCCTCTGGCTAAAAGTGGGGTTGATAAGAGTCTAGATATAAACAGCAGTGATCTATAAATCGGTAGTTTAAACGGCTCCAATAAAGATGACCAACTAGTTGTTATTGTCTGCAGAGAGAAACAGTTTAAGCTCCCCCACAGCCTTTCTGATCCACTGTTGGTAACAAAACATTATGGCTCGGTGCAGCTTTAAGTGTTTCCCGTCTGAAATTAAATTAAATTGTATTTATAATAAAAGCAGATGTCTCAAGGTACTTTATATTGTAAGGTTAAGACTCTAAAGCAATACAGAGAAAACCCCAGCACTCAAACGGCCTCTTCGAGCAAGCACTAGGTGACAGTGGGAAGTAAAAACTCCCTTTTAACAGGAAGAAACCTCAGGCAGAACCAGGCTCAGAGAGGTGAAGCCAGCTGCTGGGACCAAAGGTAACTTATCCAAAATTTAATAAGCTGATTTGTGTGTCTGAAAGTGTCCTGAAGCCTCTACGCTCCACTCACCATAATGCATCACTTTGAAGGGTGGATGCACACCACGGGACCTCGGGTACAATAAAGCTCTCACCTCAGCTCATAAATTCTGCACTGATTGAAAATGGGGAGAAGTTGCTTCCCAAAAAGTGCAGCACTTGACACACAGTGAATGTTTGCTACTCGGCTAACTTAAAAAATGCATGATGGGTTTGAAAATGGGGTTTGATCTAAAAGACCTGCAGCTGAAAAAGTGTTGCTATTGACATAGAAAGTACTAATGGGTAAAGCAAACTGACGACGGTAATCTACCTACAGTGTGCTACACAGTTATCCAAAAAGACACCGATATCACAGTATAACTAGCTAGTAGTAGGCATGATCTGTGCCTACTAAGCAGCCAAACTACCACACAGTAGTTTAGCTCCTCCTTTTCAAATAAAGCTCAGTTTGGAGCACGATGTGGGAAAATACAAAGTTTCTATAAATCTTCCTGTAAAGAAATTCTTTGTGTTCTGTTGGGCCAATTAAATCAGATTTCGTAAACTACGCTCAGAATGCTGAGTCACGTGTGCGTAAGGGACCCTTATAGTGAAAAAAAGGTCATTTAATTCATCAATACTTCTTTTGATTAACATGTGGAGAAGGGACTAGGAAAGGCAGAGAGCGGAGGCAGCAGCGTTGCAGAGATCATTCTGTGTGGGATGAACAAGGGCCGGCGATCAGGAGGGATGGCGTGGAGTGATGAATGAGGGGGGGATTACGTAACATAACCCCATCCGACGTCCACACCCTCCGCTTCCAACAATTGCGATGCACGTTGAAATATTTATGGATGAAAGAAAAATTCTCGAAAATACTGAAAAAGCGCGCTAGTGTGTGTGTGTGTGTGAGAGAGAGAGAGAGAGAGAGAGAGAGAGAGAGAGAGAGTGCTAGTGGGTATTACACGCGGGCCTTTACGGGTCTTGATGCAGCCAATTCCCCCCGAGCAAGCCTGCACCTGATCACCATCGGTCTGCTTGACACCCAGTGGCCGGGATGAATTTGCATGTACCTCTCCACCGACCATCGTCTCGCTTCGATTCCCCGTGGACGCCACATAACTCTGCAGTTAGGCATTAGTGCTGAATGAGCCCGAGAAATGCCGCTGCACGATGATAGAAAATGACAGGGCTTTGCGTTCGAGGCGCATCCTTCCACTGATGCAACGAACGTTCTAGATAATTCATAGATTGAGGCTAATGGCAAAATAAATACACATACCTGTTCGACGGGAGAATCAATCCAGAGCCGAAGATACAGGAGAGGATGGACGAGTTAGAGCCGTGGAGATCATGGATAACATTATCTGACGGCGGTGAACATGCAGCGGAGAAACGTGACGGGAGCGGCGCCTGGCGGCTCTCACGGCTCAATCGCTGGGAGGGCGGACATCGCTTGGTGAACGGACTGATGTTCTAGCCAATCAGCAAACACAAGGCTTCTTCTGCAAATCCATTCGACCAATGATAGCTAACGCCGGCAAACGAGCCCACTCCCCCACAGAAAATCTTCCACTGTCATATGTATATATAAGAGCTTTAAACGTCCAGTCGCTGTTAGCTAAGTGTTAACACCTGTTCTAAAATAGTTTGAAGTTTATGTTAATAAGAGAAAAGAAGAATTTAATATATTTAGTTATTCCTCAGTCTAATGACCGTTTCGTTGTTCCAGCACCACAAAATGCAAATGCAATGCTGCATTTCCCCTCTTGTTTACACACTCACCTGCATGTAGTTTACCCTCTGTGGGAACAGGCTGATGAATCTTTCAGTAGCCCTGATAAAGATTTAAAAGTTTTTCAAATCAAGCGTTTTAAACACGAGAGCCACTGTCACCACTTGTGCAAATGAGTTGCACAGTTGCCACACAGTTCTTCCTGAGTACTGTGACAAAGCACTAAAACACGATATCGTGAAGCCCATAAAGCTGGACGGCACTGCTTCTTCAGTGTCTCAGCTTCAGAGATACCTTTCATAACACAATGCCAACTCCACTGGGTCTAATTTGCTTATCAAAACAGGCAATTTCCCTGCTTCTTAGTGGTGGTCAGATTACGTTTACAGCCTATAGTCTTTCCATTCTTTAACAAAGTTTCATTTAACTGCAACCAACCACCCTACTCAGTCTATATTCCCAGACGGATTTAAGAGGCGTGCCTAAAACAGAAATAATAATGTGTTGGTCTTTTGGGTATTTATCCTCTCTGTATCTTAATGTCAGCTCGGGGGAACATGAGCTGAACACACATCTTTGTGTAGCAAAAAAAAAAAAAAAGTCTGTCCAGCAATCCAGAGAAATCCAGAAAATACTGAGAAACGATTCTTGAAGTCAGGCCAGCTTTTGTCCCCTGTGTGGTCAGACAGGGTAGGAGCAGTGCACTATAGGACATAGTTCCAGGCTGATGAGTTCAGCTGTTTTTCCAAACACATGACAAAGAGGGATTGTACAGAACTGCGCGCAAGACTCCAACA
This sequence comes from Pundamilia nyererei, assembly GCF_000239375.1. Lineage (NCBI taxonomy): Eukaryota > Metazoa > Chordata > Actinopteri > Cichliformes > Cichlidae > Pundamilia > Pundamilia nyererei. The sequence continues at coordinate 1,092,524 of NW_005187545.1, read as the reverse complement.
CAAACACTCTTATATAAACATTTTTGCAGCGTATGGTGCACACAGAGTATTAAACTTCCAAAGAAAACCTGTAAGACAGTGCAGCATGGTGGTGCAGCGTTCAGCACTGTTGCCTCACAGGTGAAGGGCCTGAGTTCAATTCCACCATCTGGATGGGGTCTCTCTGTGTGGAGATTGCATGTTCTCCCTCTGTTTACAGTTCAGAGACATGCAGCTAGCGATATTAGGCTAATTGATGATTCATAGGGCAATTTAGAATGTGATCTGAATGGAAAAGAGTTTATCATATAGTCAAATGGATGGTACTGTTTCAGGTGTAGTTCTCAAAAATAGTAACATTCATACTGTTTATTGGATTTTAGCTTGGTAAGATTTTTCTTCTGGTCTGGTCCTGTTCTTTTTCTTTTTATATCTTATAAATATTTTAGAAAAATATATTTTATATCTTTCTGTTAGATGACAGTTGTAGCCATGGTTGAACGCTTAGGATGGATAAAAGGTCTTACACTGACTGCCATATAGGATATGTAAAAGATAGGGGTTGTGAAGGATTAGGATGAAAATATGCTGAAAAGAAAAAGGATTGAGAGACTGAAAGCAGTGCTCTGAAGCAAAGAAGGAGAGAGAAAGAAAAGGTTGGATCGTGTGGAGATTGTAGATCAGAACGTTCATGAGGATGAAAGGTATGAGGATTTTCATGGGGGATGGTTTGAGGGATGTTTGATCAGGGATGTTTGACACAATGTGTGTGTGAGCAGAGAAGAAGCATGTTACTGATAAAGTAACAAAAGGCAAATAAATCCATGTAGCAATGAAGTCACGGTAAATATTAGGGGAAGATAGGTTAAGAAGAGATCTAATGATTAATGAGCAGCAAAACAAACACCACAGATGTGATGTTTAATACGAGGTCTGAAAGCTTCTTTTTTTTATTTGCAGACAAATAATGAGGAACTGTATAGAAGTAGAAGTGCGGTGCTGTATGAGGAAGTTAAGAGAGACAGAAATGTGAGGGTGATTGATGAGGGAAGAGAGATGGTAGTGAGGTTTGCAGTAGAAGTGACAGATAGGTTCAAGTTGGAGGCTGGATTACACACAGAGTCGATGTTCAGCCCTTTCCTTGAAGGACACGCTGGCAGACAAGATCCCACAAGAGCGTCTGTGGTCTATGCTGTTTGCAGATGACATTGTGATCTGCTTCGAGAGTACAGAGCAAGTCAGGAAGATCCTGGAGAGTATATCCTCTGGGGGAAAAAACCCCCCATGAAAGTCAGGACAGTGCATGAATGAGAGAGAGGACAGTGGATAGGACAGGTGAGAGGATTGGTTAGCTGAGGTGGCAACGGTTGAGGGGTCAAGTGACTGATGCGTGAACGAGAGGTGAGAGGTACGGTGGAGTGCATGTGTCAGAAATGATTTACCACAGATGGGCATACTAGCAAGAGTGAAGACAAAGGTTTACACAATGGCAGTGAGAGCAGCTACTATGTTAAATGGACTGGAAATGGTGCCAATAATGAAAAGATGGGACCCTAAAGGATGGAGGTGGTGAAGGAGAATACAGGTAGCTGCTGTGATGCATAAAGATTAAAAGGACAGGAAAAGAAAAATGTGTTGACTTCTGATGGGACAAACTGGAAGAGGAAGAGCTGACGTAAATTGGGGAAAAAAGGTTAATCCTTACACAGCACACAAGTCTAATACCCATGAAGCTAGACCAGTGCCAATCATTAAACTATTAACAGAGACACTATAATTTATTCTACAGAAGAAATTTTAATTTCATGTTCATTACATTCTGTAAATAACCAAGCAATAAACAGAGAATGAACTGTATTTCACAATGTGAATAAGATTCCAAAAAGAAAACAAAAATAGGGGAAAATAGGGAAAAAAAACATCCTAATATACCAATTAAGGGAATAAAATATGTTATACACCAAAACTTGAAGCTCTTAAAACTCTAAGACTTCAATAATCAGACATGTCAAGCAGGTCACTGAACACAATCAGCACTTACCCAGTGCCACTTGGCAACCGGTTACACACTGACTGCAATTCTGTGCAAGTTGAAGCAAAGGTAAACAAACCCATAAAAACTGACGAGAACTTTATGTCCTTACACAAAGCGGAACATTATGTGGCAAGCAGGTGCTACCTTACATCAACCTGAAAAAGTCCACAGCCACAGGTTCTTTAGGAAAATGTAAAGTCAGCCGTAAATAAGAAAAAACATTAAATAAATATAAGCCTCTAAAATTTCACATAATTTTTTTCAGATCTAGCAGCTAAGAGAGCATTTGACACTCCCTGAGCTCATCTCCCACACAAGAGTGCTACTTTATGACATTTTCTAACTCCACCGTGCAGTTTATGCCACTGCATTTAAAATGGCATTACAGTATATGTAAAGGTGCTCGGATACACGAGTTTTATTCTTTGGCATTTTGACCACTTAAAGAATTATTTGTTTTATTCAGAGAGTTTCACGTAATTTACAGATATTACATCATTAAAAAGAAATAGAGCAATATTTTAAAACACCATCCAGCATTTGATATCAACAAACGTGGCTAATCCCCGATCTAAAAGCTGAGGTATCAGGGAGCTCTAGGCTGTTTTTTTCAGTGAGTTTATTTCTACTGTTCCACCTGGGTGGTTTTAAGAGAATGGATTGGGTGTTCTCCAGCAGCTTTGACTCAGAGTACAATGCACTTCAGTCACAGTTTGATAGTTTAATTTAAAATCCACTGGACCTAAGTGTAATTTTCCCCCAGATTTTCCAGTCATCTAAAGAAGGGCATCGCGTGCATAACGAATTCATCATGAGATTTTTGTTGGCAGCAATCTGCATAACTTAGAGATGAGCACATGCAGAAAATATATCCTTTCATCTGCGCTAAAAAGCACTTCTAGTGACAAAGTTTTGTCATGTTTTCCCAGACAACATGTAGCTGATGTGGAAATTGCCTTGTTGATATAAAGTATAATTCTTTTCACGTCTTGTATCAAATTATTTTTGTATTTAGAAATGCTGGCAGCACGGTGGTTAGCACTGTTGCCGCACAGCAAGAAGGTCCTGAGTTAAATTCCAACATCTTTCTGTGTGGAGTTTGCATGTTCTCCCCGTGTTTG
>NW_005187545.1:1086305-1088993 GCF_000239375.1 Pundamilia nyererei | reverse complement strand
GACTCTAACATTGCTATCAGTTTGCAGTCTCACTGTTAGCTTAAGTTTGCAACCAGTTGAATTGGGGAGATTCCACTCCACTTTTTTCCATTCATATTGGCCAGAAGGGTCAAAACAGCAAAAATGAGCAAAACCCTTAAAATGTAAAACTGTCAGCAGGTGTCAGAAGAGTCCTGAAACCATACAGCATGAAGCTATAATAACATCTTCATTATAATTAGTAGATGAATCATCACAGTACAGAAAGTTGAAAAAGGATAAAAACTTTAATGGTGTAACAATGGGACTGTACTGGACAGTCTACAATAACATCCAGCATTGCCAGCAAGAGTTTACAACAGCATGTGATGTATTAACATTAAGAAGTAGAAGGACCAATTTATTACCAGCAAATGCTTCTTTAAAGAAGGTAATATAACCAGCTGCCAAAGTGAAATCTACAGCAAGAAAGCCAGACTGCATCCTGACTCAATCTAACCAACTTAATCAGAACAGCATAATCCGAACAAAAAAAGAGCACAAAACTGCGTTTAAACGTCAGTCATGAAAATACAGCTTATCTTTGGAGGTGTGAAAACTGCGTTAGAGATCGAAAGGGGATTAATTCTCTCGCTCTTTCATTGCCTCCTTGTTCTTTCTCACTTCTTCAAGCTTCTTGTCCTGTTAAAAAATAAGAAGAAACACAACATTATTATTTTTAATATTACACAAGCTGATGTTGGTGCACCACTGAGAGCCTACCTTCTCCTTAAACTTCTCATTGAGGGCTGCCAACCTGGCAGTGCGGTTCTCTTTGTTTGCCTCCATCTTCTGATTCAGTTTCTCCTGGGCCTGCTTGCTAAAGTTGCAGCTTTCCTCAATGGCCTTCTGGATGACCTCCTTCTCGTGCTCTCGCTTCTCGGCGAGATGTTTCAGCACTTCAGCTTCGTGGCTCTGACAGACAGACAAAACAACTGTTGCACTTTATAGAATTCTAAACACACGGGCTACACTTTTTTCCTTGTGTCTGCTTATAAAGCCAGCTGTCAATCTAGATACCCTGCGTCTTTCTTCAGCAGCATCCAGTTTCCTCTTAATCTCATCCAGTGAGGTTTCCTTTTTCTTCAACGGGGACAACAGAAAATCCACCTTAGCGTCTGGGGTCGAGGGGCTTAGGATGACCTCAAACGCTTGACCCGATGCACGCTTATTCAGCTCTTTCACTTGGATATCTGTAAAACAGGAAATACTAGAGTTGCCAGGAAGAAAGATGGAGCTGCAGGGTAACACTGAACTTCAAATATCAGCTCCACACAGCAACACACTGTAAAATTTAAAAGCAAATAAAGTGTAAAAGCTGCTAGAACAGAGCAAACCATTGCACACAATTTATACCTACCTCCAGAACTCGCCATTTTATCAGAAGTGCTGCCTTTAATACCACTGTAAGAAGATATTTTTAAAAAAAAACATTAATTAGTATCAACTGGGAGAGCATCAATGACACTTTGAAGGATGCAGAACTTTTCATGTACTTTCCCAATGTATGGAGCTGATGGTAGCAGCTCATGTTTTGGCATTTCACTGTCATGAATGTCTTTGGAAAAATACAAACACACACAGTGGATCATCATCACTGTGGGCTCCCAGGTGTAAACTTAAAATCTGTCAACTATGCTGGTGTGAATTGATTTATTTCCTTTTTTAAAAAGTGGGTTTGCATGTGGATAAAATGAGTTTTCTCATTAACTCTAATTATAAAACAGGCACCAACTGCATATTCAGTTATAAACAACGTTATATAATACGTTAACTTACCAGTCACAACATGACTTTAATTTAATTGTCTAGCAAAACAAGTTCTGCACCTCTATGATGCCTCAGGTATTCTCAGCTCAACAGAGCACAGAACAAAACGGTGTGAATAAGCCATGCTATAAGACCCCCGCCTGCCCACAGGTGGAGACTGCTGCCTTTTTTTTTCTTTTACAGGAACTTACATAAAGGCGGGGGCGGGCCAAGACCTCGTTGATTAGACGGTGCAGTGAAAACAAAGACACAAAACTGCACTTGAAAAGTTGTCTGGAAAAATAAAAAACGAAAGAAAACGCAACCCCCAGGTTTGCTAGCAAAATGTAACGACCGATAGACGTTGCATCATAACAATAACATCAACAACAACAAAAAATGTTAGTGCAAAATAATTAATTTACTATGAAAGTATGGATACATGTTAGCAGAACATTTTCTCGACTATACTTGTCAAAACATTTGAAATTTAAAAATCTATATTTTTCATCTACTTTAATGCAATAAAAATCCATAATTTCTGCACAGCGGCCATAGCAATTAACTCCATTAATAACTACTTCAGTGCTGTGAATCTGAACCTCAAACTACTCAAAAAAATGTTCAAAACCCGCTTAAAAGTCTGCCAGCAGTGGTCTGAACGGCTGGTTAAACACATACATGAGACCATTGTCCTCACCGTCAAGTGCTTCGTCTTGAAAAGCAGACCTCCACCACCTTATTCTTCCCTCTATTCAAACTGCTAACATCTGCACCTTGGCGCACAAAACCCACCGACCCCATACGTCATCAGTGAGGTTTGCGTTCATTGGTCTGAGTCCGCCAATCATAGCGAGTATTTGCAAGCGCGCGCGCCAGGAAAAGGAAGAGGTGAAAAAAAACAACAGACAGAAAAGCTGG
>NW_005187545.1:1081158-1085784 GCF_000239375.1 Pundamilia nyererei | reverse complement strand
GAGAACAAGGAAATGTAAGATTTTCAAACTGATAACATAGGTGTATCTACTAAAGATCTCAGAGGTCAGTGACCTCAAGGTCAGAGGTCATGTTATCTGAAAATCTTGTGAATGTGATAAATAAAGAAGGAAGTTACCTAGGATTTATATAATACGTGCATAAACTTAAAATCTCAGACGAGTTCAAAATCTCAAGGACAGAGGTCAACTTTTATAAAAAATCACCTAGGATTTTCAAATTTATACCATAGGTGCATCTGACAGGAGGCAGAGGGGTAGCACAGGTGGCTACCAGTTTTCCAATACTACCAGTGTTTTGGAACACTTAAAATGTAAATGTGCCTGTTTCCAAAGCCCTGGGTCAGCTTCTGGTGTTTAAATGTGCTATAGGCTATATATAAAATAGACATGACAGTTAATGCAAAAAGGTTCAGGCAATTTTCACAGTGCACGTGTTAGGTGTATTTTTCCACTTTCAAAAAATTTCAACATGATTCAGTGGACTACAAACTTAACTTGGAGGCTAGAAACAAAGTATCAATAAGATCATGCTGGTATTTATCTGATACCAATAACAGTGTTGGTATCGATACTATCAATATTTAAATTGATCCGCTCAACTCTAATAGAAAGTTGTTGAGGTGTCAACATATGTTGAGGCTCCATATTGGGTTAAATAATAGTTACTGCTTGCATAAAAGTCATTATTTATATTTTGGGTCAGTTAACCCTAAACTCTATCTATCCTGAGATAATGCATAAAGCCCTCTGCATGTTTGATTTTGTCACTTTGGCAAAAAAATATTTTAAAAAAAACCTGATTAGTTGCTCAGGGATGCAGAGCATGAAATCAAATATAGTAATTCATTTCTGGAAAAACAGGCTATGGGCCATTTGAGAGGACCTATTTTTTCTCTCACTGTTAATGGTAGCTGAAAATATACGGAGACTTTCATCATAGCTCAAAAGAATATTAAAGTTCAAGGGTCATTTAACTAGTAATGGACTCTTTATGAACTATAAGGTATCTGCTGTTTCCAGACAACCTCACAGTGCTTTGCTCTTTTTCTTTCTTCAACCTCTGTGTCTAATATAGTAGTGTTATAACACAGCAAATGTATTCATTCATTTACTGTACCGCCTTCACATTCATTTGCATTTCATCTTACAAGGCACAACAGTGAAACTTTTATGAAAACTGACATGAATGTTTTTCTGCTCTTGTGTCTCTTACAGCTTCTCCTTTAAAGAAAAGACTTCTGAGTGAGTGATGAAGAAGAAGTGATGGACGAGAGGGAAGTTGCAATCTTGGCAGCTGCTTCCTATGAAAAATAAAATAGAGAGACAGACATAAGCTGCAAACAAAGTGAGACAGAACAAAGATGTCATTATAGAGGAGTAACAGGGGTAAGTTGCTATTCCCAGCAGCTGACAAAGGTTTTACACAGAGAAGTACCCAATCACCCCCCTGCGTTTTTAAAGTTGAAAATGAAGCGACTGATTCCTAATCGGAAACAGTTCCCAGGTGGCGCATTAGGAGAATAAACATTCCGACATTTGATAGATTTGGTCTTAATGTCTGTTTTTATATTTTCTTGTGACGCTTTTAAAATAACTAAAATTACACCACCTAGTCAAGAGTAAATGGATAAATCTTTTTCTTCTTTGTTTATTAGCTCTCTCCAACTGTGATTCATCTTGTCAGAGGCTTGAAAGGTCCTAAAAAAAGACATTTTGCAGCTATAAACATTCATTTCAGTATAGATTTCAGAAACATATGCGTTAGCTACATATGCTTGGCAGGGATAGCTCAGTAGGTAGAGTGGTGGCCCCCTGTTTGGAAGGTTTGGGGTGCGAATGCAGAGAGGAATTTCCCCATGTGGATCAATAAAGTATACATTGTTATTATATTATTTTTTTCATCCTAAACTAGTTGATAGATTTTTCTCTACTTGTGCTATTTCATGCCTCTGTGTAAAATGTCTCCATCTATAAATGTGAAATGTCACTTGTAGCTTCAGACTTTACTTACATAATGAAATCTGTGTACACTGTGCAAGAACAAGTGGGGATTATGTCACAGGAGCTTCTTTAGCTGAGAGAAAGTAGCGTAAACTGCTGGTTAATACTGCAACCTAGTGTTGGATATAGAAATTAACTTTTCAGTAGTGTTAGGAGCAGTGCCAGTTCAGTGTGGTGATGCTATGAAACGTGTTTTTAATTAAGCAAGCAATGCTTTTTACGCCTCACTTGTAAATGACTGATGGGTTATTGCCGTCACCCCACCGGGCAGGCGGGCAGCGTGGACACCTAAGTTTGCAAATGCGATGACTAGATAACAAATAATCATGCAGTAAGTGCAGTTTCACAGCTGAGGTCTCTGAAAGGTGATTTATTGGCTGTGTATTGTTACTATAAGTACATTTTTGAAAAGTATGTTTTTAATGTTCGGTGAGTTGAGAAATGTTTGAAGTAGTTACTTGGAAAAAAACCCATTTTCTATTTCTCAGTAATCACACTTGTAATAGATTTCATTAAGTTTTTTCCACGTTACAGGTTATATTAAAAGGACTATTAATAACCCCATCCCTGTTGGCTCCCTACTGTGCTCGTGAACTAGCAATACGACAACAGCAGGGACTTTAACGAGGCTTCTTCTGCCAGCACCTGACTGGCTCTCTTTTTGCATCTACTTTTAAACAGCAGATAATGATCTCTTGCTGAGGGAGAGGACAGATGGTAGGTTTCAGAGTCCGTGTATTTACTGTCTGGTTCTGCTCTGCAAAATGTTTCTTGGTTGACAGAACTCTTCAAAATGCTTCAGACTATATATAAACTCTTCTTCTCACACTAAGAATCTATGATTTGAGTTTTTTCATATAGAGAACATAGCGTAGTCTGTAGCTATGGGGTTGATTGATGGCGTTTGAAGTATGCTTTTATTTTGAAAAACTCCAGTAACTTCCGAGTGTTAGACATAGCAGCTTTTAACGGGTTAGTGAAGGAACACGAAAGGCGTCGGAACGTAAATACATACATTTCATCACATTTATGTGAAAATGGGGGCTTGCTTGGCTTTGTGCTCTTTAGCCAGCTGTGTAAGTATCGCATATGAATGTCTGTTTTAGATATTTCCGGAAGGCTTTTGTTTATTCTCCCACTGTTAGGTTAAATTAAGGATAACATTAGTAATTGGTGTCAGGTTTAAGTGTTAGTTGTGACGTTAGGCATGTGATAGCTTCAACAAATGTGAGACCATTTATAAATAGCTGATCATTACTGTTACTTGGGAAATCTACCAATACTCGACGTTAGATTTAGGGAAGTTAGCCTAGCAAGCTAGTCAGAAGTGAACAGGCCATTTTCATCGCGTTGTTAATAAAATGGAAAGTTAGTGACGTTTGGTGTTTAAAGCTGACGAGTTACTGACACCAGATGTAAGGCATGTGATTTTGATTGCCTTCGTAGGAAACCAGCTCATTTTTAGACCGGCTTAACAAGTGCAGGGTGTGTTCAACCGTTTATATATGGGAACTAGGGTATCTGTAAAGGTGGAGTGTTTTTCGTTGATGAAATAAAATACATGGAGGAACCTTGCGCTCTAATGTTTTTTTTTTTTTGTAATTAAGCATTTAAGTGAGAGGCGCGAATTTCATGTTACTTGTATCTAAACATCAACCCTTGGAACTGCCATGTTTAAAATGTACCCACACAGTAGTTCAGCTAACCTATTTATGAGTGCCATCACACCTAAGCAGGTGATATATTTTTGTGGCTGTCTTCAGCTTCAACTCACGCTCTTTATCGCTCTCTCCTCCTACCCCTCCATCCTCGGCAGGCCTCATGTCTGTGTGGCTCAGCACCATGTCTTTTGTGTGGTTGCTGTCCCTCTTCAAATAACTCCACCATCACCCGCTTGGTTTTCTCCTTCTTCTTGCTGATGGGAACCTTTGTGTCTGTTATCATGATCCTTCCTGGAATGGAAACGCAGCTTCGCAAGGTAAGACCTTTATTCTTATTGTCATATTTATGTATATAATGATATGCAATAGTATTTAACATACAACTACTCATAATATACACCATATAGTCCATACACCATGTAAGTGGTCCGCATGTGCGCATTCGCTGTCAAAATAAAAGACGTGCACCAGATAAGAAGTTGCAACGCGCGTTTGCGTCCATATAAAAAGCACTGTTTTTGTCCGCTAGAGTGGGATTTTCTGCACCACCTCTCTGTGCGTTCATCATTTGTTTGAAGCCAGCTCACCTCCTGCAACCACTTTTCCGAGAATACGCGCTTCTTTTGTGGTTCGGACTCCTTCTGACATTTCTTTGGAGGTGGAGGAACACCAAAGTAATTGCTTAAAGGAGCTTCTTCGACATCTTTAAGAGTTCTAAACAAATGTCTGTCCTCCAGAAAATCTTATGTACGCAAACACGCATTGCAACTTCTTATCTTGTGCACGTCTTTTATTTTGACTGCGAATGCGCACCTGCGGACCACTTATGTGCAGCCCTGGTTATTTAGCTCGTCATATTGCAGCCACAGAAATTCTTTTGTCCATGAAACCATAAAGCTGCACTTTCTTTTTGCCTTATAGTCTGATTTGTCATAACTTTTCC
>NW_005187545.1:1047150-1078697 GCF_000239375.1 Pundamilia nyererei | reverse complement strand
GACTCCAAACCTCCCTCCACCCGCTCATTGTAGTGTTGATGCATGTGTGTTCTAAGGTGCATTTAAAACCCAGGAGGGCATGGAGCTACCTGCCAGAGAGCAGCAGGTAAGCGCACCATGACCACCATGGTCACCACCCATCTTGAGGAGTTTGCCCCCTCACCTATACTAATGTGCCACAAACAGGACTTTAATATCACCAACCATTCCCATTTTATTACGGTGTATCCATATAAATGGCCCATCCTGTACCGTAACATTGTGTTTTTTGTAACAATTAAAGCTGGAAACAGTGATACGTGTAAGTCACGACTTGTATTGCAGTGGCTCTGAAAACCAGTAGTAATTGAATTGCTATTTGATACATGGTTTACTTTTTTAGTTAAGTTTAACTGCAAGCTTGTTTGATTTGACTTTCATCTGTTCCACAGATCCCAGGATTTTGCAAGGGCGGAACTTCAATACCTGGTGTTGAAAACCAGGTTGACTGTAATGTCATCGTGGGGTACAAGTCTGTGTATCGAATGTGTTTTGCCATGACCTGCTTCTTCTTTCTGTTCTGTGTCATCATGATTCGTGTCCGTAGCAGTAAAGACCCACGTGCAGCTATTCAAAATGGGTGAGAACCTTTTTTTTTTAATTGCAGAAGAATGGGTTCAGGGAGGGAGGTATGTGTACTGTACTACTTCTGTATTTCTTCTGTACTAATTGTAAGTTTGTAAATCTTCAGGTTCTGGTTCTTTAAGTTTCTGATCCTGGTCGGGATTACAGTGGGAGCCTTTTTCATCCCTGATGGGACATTTCACGATGGTATGAATATCTGTTTGCTGAATTACAAGAAACAGCAACTGTACTATATCCTTTTCTTGAGAAATGATAATGAGAATATACACATACCTGTTCAGCAGATTGAGGATGCTGTATCTTTTCCTTTTCATTTCACAGTGTGGTTTTACTTCGGATTGGTGGGATCCTTTATCTTCATTATAATCCAACTCATACTCCTCATTGACTTTGCCCACTCCTGGAACAAAGCCTGGGTAGAAAATGCTGAAAATGGGAACAAATGCTGGTTTGCAGGTAACGTATTCAAGAGTTTCGTGATAGACTCCATATTTGATACTGTAATGACTTTTTAAAATAATGATAGCGCACAAAATCTGATTTAGTATTGAGTTATATTGGTATGTGACATTTCTGGCATTGACACAGGATGAAGCAGAGCTTCTCTGCTGCTCGAGTCAATTTCATCATTTTTCTTAAAATAATAATCCTGTTATACCATCATTAATGTTATTGTGTATTCATTTCAATTCCAGGGCTGCTGTCTTTCACTGTCCTCCACTATGCACTGGCTATCGCTGCTGTGGTGCTTTTCTACATTTACTATACAATGCCAGATAACTGCACAGAGCACAAAGTCTTCATCAGCCTCAACCTTATCTTCTGCGTCATCGTCTCCATTGTTTCCGTCTTACCAAAGATACAGGTACAAACATGGAAACTGTATTGCTTAATGTTAGATACCGCACAGGAGCGATTGCAAGAGGTTAAAGGTATTTACTGGATTTGTAAAATGTGAACCACTAGGGAACAGTGTCTACCAGAGCTAGGCAAATGTTTTGTATTGTAGCCCAACTCTCTTACCAGAAACAGAAAAACTGAATGTTGTCTAAGTTTGGGGCAGTGCAACAACTTCCTGGTCGGCTGGCTTTCTGAGTGTAGTTTGCATGTTCTGCAGTAACAGTAATCACAGTACAAAAACGTGTTTGTTAGGTTAACTGGTGTGTCCAAATTAGTCTTAGGTGTGGATGTGACAGTAAATGGTGGTCTGCGTTATCCCTGTGTGACACACATGTGACCTGCTCAGAAGTACCTCGTCTGTTACTCTTACAGTTGGAATAGAATACAGCCTCCTTATATGGAGGAGGTTGGTAAATGCAAACAATACCCTGGTTAATGATTTGGTACATAGCTGTTATTCACATACAGCAAACACATTGTTATTATTAGTTTAAGCAGAGTGAGTTTTTATGTTTATAGTCAAAAAGTGTAACTTTTAATGTAAACAGCTTAGAAAATCTGAGAAGCTCTAAGAAAATTGTAATAACTTGTTCAGCCAACCTAATACCTAATTAATTACAGTAGGCTATATCCTCGTTTGCTGTGTGTGAACTCATGTAAGCATTATTCAGTGCTCTCTAACTGATCTCCTTTTCTCTCACCTCCTGGGTTGGCAGCGACATGGCAGCTGTACCTTTGCAGCTACTTCATTTGTTTCATACACTTTAGCTTCATAGCTAACAGACAGCAGTACATTCATCGGCTGCAGCAGAAAGCCTGCCACCCTCCCTGTCGCAGTCAGCGGACTGAACTTGTTTTCTGGCAGATACCAGTGCTTGAAAGAAACCCGGATGTTTGCGTTTTGCTGCTGTTTGTATTTTTTTTTTCTCTGGTTTCTTTCCAGGAATTAGTGCTGGTAGTAATAAGGGCTGCTTTCCAGGTCCTTCAGGCAATGTTTGCTGCCCTGATAACCTAAACATATCATATCTGCCTTGCCATCAGCATTTCCTCTTCCTCTCACATTGGACTTAGGGCAGACTGGTTGCTACACTATCTTGTGATACAAATTGGTGTATCACAAAAGTACACTACACCTATTTTTAAGTTCACTTAATGTCTCTTTTTTTATTTCTTATTTTCTTTTCCCCCATGTTTTGTATAGAAACTCATGGCAGTTGTTTCTTTGCATTCTGTTAATGGCTTTAGTTAACTTTTGATGGTTTAAGTACTTTTTAGTTTTAAGTACCTTTAAATCCTTTTAAGTACTTTTTACCACTCAGTTGTAAAAGGTTGATGGGGTATTGTCAACCTATGGGCGGGCGAATGGCGTGGACCCAAAAGATTGTAAATGTGATAACTCAAAAAACATGCAACGTAGGACTTTGTTGGTAGCTCAAACTATGATATTTATTTCAGTCTCAGATGAGTTAAAGTCTCTGTGGCCTAAACCTCAAGGTCAGAGGTCAGGTTTTCTGAGTGTTTTGTCAATATTCTTCCCCAAGTCTTTATGAATGAGTATTTTTTCATAGGCTCTGTTGAGTTTGTGATGCAAACAAGCAGTACATTCAAACACTGTTAAATAAACCTTCCTTTCAAAGCAGCTGAACATTTTATTTTATTATTATTTTGTTAAATATTTTTACTTTTTCTATTTACAGGCAACTCAACCGTACTCTGGTCTGCTTCAGGCTTCTATTATTTCCCTCTACACCATGTATGTCACCTGGTCTGCGATGACCAACAATCCCAGTGAGTCTTCTGGCTTCTTAATCCCAAGTCTACCTTCGGTTTTACTTGCATGCTTTTTTTTTCCCGTTTCCTGACTGTTGTCATTTATTATATGTACTTGCTGTTTATTTGTCGCAGCATTTTTATTTGAAAGGTGAGTTTTTCCCTGGGACTCTAAATAAACAAAGAGCTGCTTTTTGCTAATAGTTAGCACACCCTCTGTGTCTCATTTTCATGTGAGTTGCATGTCCCCTGTGAGTAGTCACAATGGGCAGTGTTGTGCTGACTAGTTACATTCATGTTAAGATGTAGTCATCTTAGTCCCACTGACGTGACGCTGAAGATGTAATGACTCGTCATCTCAAAGCTGTGGACGACCAATTTAGTGAATACAATAACTGGAGAACGAGGTGACGTCAGATTTTCAAATGAATACGATAGGTGTATTTGCTAAAAATCTCAGACGAGTTTGAATGTGAGTGACTTCAACCTCAAGGTCAGAGGTCAGGTTTTTTTTCCCTTTTGTTCTGCTCACACTTTATCAGTACTGGCAAATGGCTGCCCATCCCTGAGCCTGGTTCTGCTGGAGGTGTCTTCCTGTTAAAAGGGAGTTTTTCATTCCTACTGTTGCCAAGTGCTTGCTTATAGGAGTTTGTGTGATTGTTGAGGTTTTCTCTCTAACATTGTCGAGTCTTTAACTTACAATATTAAAGTGCCTGACTCTTGTGATTTGCTACTATATAAATAAAATTGAAGTTGAGTTGTGAAGCAACTTTCACACCAGTGAAGCACTAGTGTGAAAGACACTGTTAAGATGAAAAAGATTGAATAAATAATTAAACGTTTAAATGTTAGAAGTTTAACAGTAAAGGGAAAAAGGTGTATTCATGGATTTTTGATACTTTAAAGTTGCATCTTCAGTGCTGTTAGTTACAGAAGAGAAAAAAACATTAAAAAATGTGTATTGCCATTATAGTCAAGATGGAAGTCAGAGACTTTAATTCATTAATATGTCATTTTGCAGACCTTCTCACTGTATAATAATGTGCTTTTCAAAACATTTTATAATTGGTGTGTACAATTTCTTTGTGGTCTTCTGTGCACTTTGCCTCTTATAGATCGTAAGTGTAACCCCAGCCTGTTGAGTCTAGTGTCAAACGTTAACACCACTCAACCGTCTGGTGGCAGCCCTACAGGACAGGTGCAGTGGTGGGATGCTCAGGGCATTGTGGGATTGATCATCTTCCTCTTTTGTACTCTCTATGCCAGGTAAGATTAGCAGTGCCGGAAAATAATATATGTTTTATTTGCTTTTGTTAAACTTCCTCATTCTGTCTCTCCCTCAGTATCCGTTCATCCAGCAACACCCAGGTAAACAAGCTGATGCAGACAGAGGAGGGCGGAGGGTCAGGTGGAGAGGGTGTGGTTGGAGAGGATGGTATCCGCAGGGCTGTTGACAATGAAGAGGAGAGTGTCACTTACAACTACTCCTTTTTCCATTTCCACCTCTGTCTGGCCTCTCTGTACATCATGATGACTCTTACCAACTGGTACAAGTAAGTACTCACAGCAGACTGACAGACATGAAGCAACAGGTACGATATGAGACTTTTGACCCTGACGGTGAATTTAAAATCCATAATTTTCACCTTTATCAGTTACTTACATACAGCTACTTGTGATCGCGGCACAGTAGCAGTGGAGCTCCTTGGTAAAACATTTAAAGATAAAAAAACAAAACAAAGGATAAAACATGTTTCAATGTTTATGTGGCGGTTTAGAGTTCTGACACCCTCCAATCGAACCACCAGAGGGCAGACTAGTTCACCTGAAAGTTTCAGCACAGATTGAATGTCAGCCTCTTGAATCATCTCGGTTTAGATGAACCTCACCCACCACCAGAGTATCTTTGTTTTTTCTTTCTTTTGTGACCAATTCATATATGTAGAGGAAGTGTGGATGAATTTCCAAACATGTGGTAGGTTGAGTTGGTGTAAACTAAATTGCTGCTTTTCACTCTGTGTCCTCCAACAGACCAGAAACCAACACCCAGGTCATGCAGAGCACTATGCCAGCTGTTTGGGTGAAGATGAGTTCCAGCTGGCTGGGCCTCGGGCTTTACCTTTGGACCCTCATTGCCCCTCTTATTTTCCCTGACAGGGATTTCAGCTGAGCATACATCATCTTTCACTTATATTTGATTATTTGTTTTTGGGGGGCTGGTGAAGTCAAGTTGCTAAGAAGGAAACAGAAAGAATGTTATTAAGAATTTTTATTTCTTGACGTTTCTGTTTTGTTTTTGTTTTTACATTTGTATGTGTTGTTATTGTGTTTGTGTTGGTTTACACCTCTTGGTTGGCTTATTTGGTGTAATAATTAAAACGGATATTGTTTAAGAAGATTTTAAATGTTTGGTAAGTTTAGAGTCTTTACTTACCCATGGGAATTTTTCATTTTCCAGTGACTCACATTAATAGGCTTGCCGCCCTACCTTCTGTAGTGTGAGCATATAAGCACCAGTACCTCCGTTCTAAGTTTTAAATTCCATAACAACGACTCAGCAACAAGGCACTTTATCAATACCTCAGACATTTCAGTTAGATTCCCTTTTAAAGGTCTTTCAGATCAGAGCTCTCTGATTGGCGCAATCTGGAATACCCCTGATTAGCTGTACTCCTTTACTGCAGGAGGCACCGAGGAGAGCCCTGATCGGGAGCCTCAGAATGAGGTGACTGTGAAAACTAGATAAGACTAATATGGCACGCCCTTCAGATCATAACAGGGCTTCCCCGCAGCTACTAGGCTGCAAGCAAATACATGTGATTGCACCTTGAGCAAGAGTGTCCTAATAGACAGCCAGTCTAATCTCAGCTCTTCCTCGTCTGCTCCAAGCTAAGATGATTTTTCTCCGGTGCTAAGCTTTTCCATGCCTCTGACAGCCACAGACAACAGTGTTTATGTCATGTATAGCAAACTGTTTGCAGCAAGGATTCTTGTATTGATCCGTAGCAGTCAGCGTCATGCAGGTTCAGGAGGTGAAGCGTAAATCCCACCCTACTTGCATTTACAAATGCCATTATAGTAAGGAGGTTGCACCGTGAATTATTGGGCTAAAAACTGGATTTTTAAATGTCTCAATGTACAAAACAATAATAATGCATTTTCAAATTGCTGTTATTGATTTTTATTGCTGGTATTGACTTTCGTAGTGATTCGATGGCTGTAATGGTGATACAGTACTCTTACATATGCATTATATAGTTGTTACCTCAATTTCAGTCTGACTGGAATGAGTTGAAATAAGGTGAGTATATTTTGTAATTGTGGAAAAAGTTTTTGGTACAATCCTGATTTGCAGTTGTCATTTTCAGACATTTCGCTGGACACACACATGAATCGGATGTTGTGTTTCTTTGGCTGCATATGAGTGTAGTGAATGCAGTTTTTCAAAAGTTTTCTGATTGATTTAACTTTTTTTTTTTTTTTACGTTGTTTATATATTTTGTCACATTAAGGGGAATATTACAGATAAATTTCATGTTGGATCATAATTTAAAATTTCATAACACTATTAAGTGCCTTTCTGTAGTTCCACTTTTCAAAAAGTATCCTAATAGATCACTAATGCTGATGTGCTTACTACACCTTGCCTTACATCGTGGCGATCTGGTCATTGCATGCCATTAAGCACTGGTCTGTAACATAAACTGTAACGTAATTTATGTATAGACTCAGTTTTTAATAAAGATGAAACGCTTCTCCACTCATTGTTTTAAATGAGTCTCAATACAAACTTTGGATTAAATAAATAAATCACAACTACAAACGTGGAGTTTTACACCAAAACCTGTTTGTGGGCAGAGCTGTGCTTGTTTCTTTGGTGGCTTTGCCATTGTAGGGCTATTCAGGTTTCGTGTTATATATTGGACATAAATCCTTCTCATGCTTATGGGTGCTAATGGTGGACGCAGGCTGATTGCACTCTTTTCCTAACATGTAGATTAAAGTGATGAGGCACCAGAGTCTGGGACTGAGAAGGAGCTCACAGGCGCTAATGTGCTGATTTTTATCTGTCCATCAGTTGTGTGATTGGGGGACACTCATCAGCTGCTAATGCTTTGCTGATTGTACTTGTAGTTATCTTGTTGTCACACGAGTACAACGCTAAACTGAAAGTGAACCATTTCCAGTCTATAAAAGGGTTCAGCTCTCACCATGTTTTACACATTTGTTCTTAACTCGAAATCAAAGCAGCAAAATGTGTGCAATCGCTCCTCTCTGCTGGTACAGAGACAGCACAGTGTGTGCCAGTCTCCGCTGTGTTATTTCCTCCTTGCCTGGCTGGTAGACAGGACATGTTGGTTTTGGCTGCTGCACTCACTCAATCCAGTCGGCTCTGAATGTGGAAATATTCAGGACATACTGCCTCCTGTGGACCTCCACCCTCCCGCAGCAACACCCCTCCATCAGCCTATCCATTTCAATCCTGAGTTGATGGATTGTGCCTGTTTGACAGACTGAAATCTGATGTATTTCGCTTTAAGCTGAGGAAACAAAGACTTCCTAAACACTGTGGGGAAGATGACGACACTTCACTAAATCCTTAAAGAAAACAGCTCTGAAAATAGCAAGGAGTCTTTAAAAGAGTCCAATAATGACTATTCAACAGATTTAAATTTGGACAAGCCGGGAAAACACAACTGCCACAGGAGAGGACAGCAGTTGTGTGGCTGCAACATCTGCGTAAAGGACTTTACTGAAAAACTGAACAATTTTTAACTGCAGCTGCAGGCGTGATATCCAATGCTCTGTTTCTGCATTTGGCTTGTTGTGATGTGGTGATGCTGGAACACTGCGCATTGCATGCATGTTTGCCAGCCTTTCCTTTTGGCTTTTTGCAGTTTTTGTCTGCATACTTGTGCCTGACATGTGACTTCACTTCGTGGAGGAACAGAGTGCATGTCAAGTCTTGTGTAATCACTGTCAAACGCACAGGCATTTATAGTAAACTACCAAAACTGAAAGAAGCCATGTCTGTCCTCTGACAGGAGCAGGCTTGCAGCACATCCTCCAAATCTCTGACGCTTTGACCCCACAAAACTGTTTTATCTCCTATTTCCTCATTTCTCCCTCACTGACTGGAGCGTTTACATTATAAAACAATCAGACTTATTAAACAAACACTCTTCTTTCATTAGCCCCATCTGAAATGTAACAGCCTCTGAATTCAGGCAGCACCAGCACCCGAGAACAAATTAGCCAGGCGTCATAAATTTCACTTTTATTTCCCCTGCTATCATCAGGTGTACAAATGTGAGATCTGGTTTTCTCATTGAGTAGATTTAAGACTCTGCTCGTCTTCGGCCATTGGCTCCAGCGTCATAAATCTCACTTTCATTTCCTCTGTTATCATCAGATGCAATTTGTCGCCGCAATAATCGGGAGCTGTAATGTGCTGATTATGAGCCACTTAGTGTAGCTCTGCAGCCATGCTTAGTTAGGCCTGCTGGGATTTTTAATTTTAGATTGATTCAGACAATCGTTATCACTTGCAGTCTTAGCCCTGACCTTAATCTCGGCTTGCAAATGTCAGTGTTTGGCCGCATTTTAGTCAAGAACGAGTTCCGCCTCCGCACTAAAGCATGAGACTATTTCAGTTTTGTTTCGCACTTTCATATTGCAAATATTGAACAGTGAGCGGTGTTGACTTCTCCTGATGCTGATTTAGATAAGTACCGTTTTTGTTAGGGGTTATGCATCCCTGACCACCTCTTTGACGGAATGACTGGAAATGCCTGTCTGAGGTGTAATTGGGTTTTAAGAGTGGAATCCAGGCCCATTGAATTATGCACTGCATGCAGGGGAGCTAATTGAGTTTGGACCCTGCTGGCATACTGCACGAGCACTGGAAACATTTACCCAACATTAAGCCCCAATTAGGCTTTTCGGGATTGGAAACTTGTTGCTGGATGATGGGAAGATGCTGATGCCCGACAGACCGCGCTGTGCAGTTTCTCTCCACTAAATATGTATGGTCCGCTAACAGCTCTGCTCGTTCCTGTTGAACTGATGAACTTCCTCTGTATTTCCACGTTCTCGCACAGCACAGGCTACAGTGCAAAGCAGTCCCTCTGCTCTAAGCTGGAAGTCTACAAGTCTGAGTGTGTGCGCATGCTCTCCCTCAGCTCAGAGGAGCAGCTAATGCAGTTATATAATAGTTAGCGCAGCCGGCGTCTGCTGTGAGCCAAATGCCAGGCCGGTCTGGTTACATAAGCTCGTCAGAGTCATATTGTAGCACTCCGGAGCGCTCACACCACAGCGTGTCCCCGCTCCTTTCACTGTCTCTTCCTCCGTCTCTCACTTCCTAACGCCGTTTTTCTTTGCTTTCCCATCCTCTCGTTTCTACACCTCTCCTCGCATCCACCCCTCCCTCTCAACCTCCCTCGCACTTTTCCTTTCCTTTTCCCCTCTCCGCTGCAGAGCTGTTCTCAGCCACGAGAACAAAGAGTTTTTGTGCTGGATGCAGATGCACAGACAGCTCAGAAAATATGAGACACAAAAGAGCAGGACTAACTGTACGCTCACAAGTGCATTCTCCAGTGAAACATCAGGACATGTGCAATTCAGTTGCTGGATGCCTTGGCAGTGACGATGGGTGAGTCAGGTGAAGAGATAAGCTCCGGCTGCCAGTTACCACAACTCGTGCACTCTGATGTCCACTGGCCTTTGATTACCATTTGATCTCCAGGAATGCCTTTCTCATTGACCTTTTGCATCTACCTCCCATAAGTCCCTACGTATGGGCCCACAAATAGGAGAAGGTCAGAGAGCCATGGTCAACAGATCAGCACTCATTGCAGCCGGGTGTCTGCCAAAAGCTGCAAACTAGAAGTGAGCAGATCGATCCAAATATCGATAGTGTCCATCCCTAAACTTGTATTGATATTGGAACGGTACTAGCACGATAGCAGGATAGGCTTAATACTTATGTGTCTGTCTCTGAATCATACCCAATATGATTTAGAGACAGACACATTTACATACCAGGCCTGTTATAACGTTATATCAAGCAATTATTGTGGAAAGTAAAAATCAGTAATCAATTGGCCATTAAAATGGGTTCAACTTTGGCTAACTGATGATCATTCATCTCATAAACATAACACAGTTCCCTACATAAGCTCCCTTTAAAGGTTAAAAGTATCCTTAGGGATATCGTTACATTGGCCCTGTATTTACTTGGTATCGGGTCCTAAAACTGCAGAATGGCACAGCACCCTTGCGCAACTGAAGTTAATTCATTTATGGTTTCAGCTCATAACAAATCATTGTTAAGATCTTTTGTGTGATGTCATCTCAGTCACTCGTTCAAGTAGACTGTTGTGGTACAGGATGGAGGTGTGCGGTGATGGTGTAGGTCCACGGAGGAAAACAAAGTGGATAAACGGCTCAGTTTGACTCCAGAACTCTCACGCTCACTGCGCGAGCTTGTCTAGCTAATTAGAATTAACAGCATTAACCAGGAACCGCTCCTCTCAACCAATGGCGTCCTTCTACAGCTTATGATTATTCATGAGGCGGGGCTCGGCGCGCCAGCCCACTGGTGGAGGCTGACGGGAGGGCGGTGCCCACCGGACCTACCGCGCGGGGTGGTGCGGAGCCGCGGAGTGTGTCTTGCGTAGGGCGAGATGTTGTTTTTTTGTGGCGATCTGCTGAACGTGGCATCGCTGTCCGGTCTGACACAACAGTGGGAAGCACAACCAGCCCCTCCGGTCCTCCCTGCACAGAAACCCGGGCGCACAGCAGCTGATCCCGGCGCATCACAATCCAGGAAATGCGGACTTCTGGCCCCTTTGCAACGGGATAAATGGCTGCAGCGCCAGCACTGTAGCAAGCTGGTAAATATGAACCGTGTCGGCTGTTTGTTACTTACTTTCATTTGGCTTGTGGTGCTCGTCAGAAAGAAAGCGCGAGAGAGACAGAGAGGGGAGGGGTACACGGTGTGAAGTTGACAGCTGATCCCGGCCGTATTTTATTTTATTTTTGGTGTTTATTTATTTTGAAAAGCGTGAGTGTGATATGAAGTTGAGCGATGCGTTTTGGTGATAAATGATTAAAGATGTGTTGCGTGTATCGGACCCGAGCAGCAGAGCGAGTTTTTTTCCCCTTTTCACCAAAGTACTGTACGCTGAAGTAGCGGCAGGGGCGCTGCACATATACAGCTGACAGCATATGCTTCATCATGCACCTTCATTCACCCCGGCTGTCCTCAATAGCTAACCGGCTGAGGAGAGCAGGAGTGGTGGGGATGGGGGGCTAGCACACGCACGCTACGCATAAACACGCGATTCACGATCAGGCCTGTGAAGTTATTTGTAATGGGCTACACCTACACTTGGCAGATTTTTGGACGATGACATCATGCTTTTGTACTCTGTTGATCTGCTTTTATATGATAGATGGGCTCAGTTAACAAAACAGGTTTTTTTTGTTGGTCTTTTCATCTACTTGAAGTTGTGTCATTGAGTTTTAGTGTAACTCTATCTGTCTGTGTAAAATCAGAAGTTGGCATAAGGCAAAGTCATGGTTTTGCACCTCTGATGTTACTTTTACAGGAAGTGAGATATGTATAGCACTTGAAATCTGTTGTTCTGTGTAGATGAAGACCACAGCCAGCTGATGCTGTCTCGTTTTTGTTTTGTTTTGTTGTGTTTTACATAGGAGATGAGGTTCAGTACCTCATCAGTGCAAGCATTTGAAAAGGAAACAAACACAGCAGCCTCTATGCTGCAGCGTCCTTGGCGACGTCTGCCAGCTGTACTCTTTTAAGTCCCACCACAAAGATACAGTAAGATGTCACACCATAGTGGTAAAGGTGGTGTGGGGTGAAAAGGGAGAGAGGCCTATATGCAATTATTTCTTAGTGAATCAGCAGAAAGTGGCGAACTTACGGTGCTCCACTCTGGCCTGGATCAAGACCAGTTTGTGGTGTTGCTGGCTGAAGGAAGGCGCTAGCTCAGCAGGCACCTGAGGAGAGCGCTGCTCCATTTCCTTGCAGAATTCCAAGACTGTTCGTGTCGTGGAGGATTTGGTCATTGGACAAAATACCTGCTGTCAGAGATTACTGCCATTAATAGTTTTGACATGGACGGGGATAAAAGGTGAGATTCGAGGCTTTGATGTTTTCACAACAGTCGAAAGTCAGAAGGCAGCTTGTTATGGATAATTACTACGTCTTAAAGTTGGAAACGAAGGTCTTGCAGAACCTGTTTTTATATATGTGTGTGTGTGTGTGTGTGTATATACACACAAGTCAACAGATTAGCAATGCCAGTTCACTATATAAAAAATATTCAGTGTCGTAGCTGAAGACTTGAGCAATAAGTTTGATCAGGCACAATAAGAGCAAATATAAGTGTCAGGAGTAACAGTGATTACTAAAGAACGTCGACTCTGCTCTATGTCTTGGTATCTCTCCCACTGGCACAAGTACCACTTGAGAAAACAGGCCAGTTCTGGTCAATTAATAACAGCTTATACCCCATATCCCTACTTTCACGTGCACCCACAGTCACCTGGCATACCCTCTGCAGCTCTCGCACTCTCACTCAACCTTGCAGGTGGCAACGTGTTGATTTACTGCATGAAATGCCATTAGCAGCAAGGGGTCTTGTCGAGTTCCTGCTCAGACCTTCAGATGCATCCCCTGCAGACAGCAAGGTCTGATAAGCACTGTAGGAAAGTCGGGGAGCATGTGTGGTTTTTTCCAAGCGAGCTTGGCAGTTTAGACTGAACCTTTAACGCGAAATGTTTCACGGACGGCGTCACACCTTTCTACAAAAATTCAAACCGAGCGCTGGCTCTGGTGCTGTTGGTGTGTGCGAGCAGGTTTAAGTCTTGTTTTCTTCGAGAGGATGTTGAGGGGTTTTATTGGGATCTTCATGGGAAAAAAAGAACACATGTTGAAGATGTGTGGTAAGAGGGCACATCTTTCATCTCTCTGTGGCTGGTCACTAATCCTGTTCCTCCGAGGCACCGGAGAAGAATAGATGCACTGTAGTGCTCAGAGGCAGTAAACAGTAAACCAGGAACAAGTCTTGGATACACAAATTACACAAATGCACACAGAGTAAAATGGAGGTCAGGAGTGCCAATCTGGCAACTTCACAAATGCCCCAGTAGCCCAATAATCCTTTTGCAGGCATTCAGTAACACTGTAATGCATTCTGAATATTAAAAAGCATTTTCTTCACTTATCTAGCCCTGTGGCCTTCTGTGTAGTGCATGACTCTGCTTTGGTGTCATTTAGGTCAGTGTGTGTGTTTGTGTTTGTTTGCAGGGGTTACAGTTGTTTATCAGTGTCTGGCCTACACTCAGCCTCCTACCCGGGCCTGTGTATTGGCTGGCCCCTTCAAATGGAGTTTCTTTGTGTTTGCCAGGCAGGGACCAGAGTCTGTGCCGTATGTGTGTTAGTGCCGCCACCTGGCCCGCTCCCAGGTGTGCTCGTCCAGGTTATACAATGATAATCTTGGACGGTGATGTCCGTGCAGGCAGTGAAGGTTCTTACAGGAAGAGAAAGCGCAACAAAGTGGTTACTCGCTCAAACACTCCCTCCGTAAGCGTTAATCATTACCCACTCGAGCACCATTGGTAGCCAAGTGGAATGTCGAGAGGTTTGCTGCACGTAATGACAATCCTTCTTCGAAAATAGGCGACAAGTTGATTACATCCTAACTCCCAACTTTTCTCGAGACCCAATAAATTGCCATTATCACCAGATTTGTATTTTCTGTTGTCGTCTTTAGGATATGCAACAATCTGTGTGTTTTCTCCTTATATCAACACGGAGGGCATTTTTGTGCACGGGGTTGTTCGCTGTCTGCAGCGGCCGGCATTTTGCAATACTTATTGTTGTAGTATGATTGTAAGCCTCTGTGCTCCACACCACAGGTATGTCTGAAAGGGGGCTCCGCCAGGATATCACTGCTGAGCTTTGTGTAATACTGGGGGTGAGGCTGATCAGTGCTTGAAAAAACACAAAAGCAAAAGTGATAACACGCACGATAAAGTTTCAGCTTTAGAGTTAGCAGTTATGTGAAAGAATTAAATCGCACTTTTTGGAGGTCAGGCATATAATCCTCCAGTTTGTTTTTGTTTTTTTTGCATCTGTTGGCTTGAAAGAAAGAGAACGCACCCAGTGTGCGTATTGATCGATGGTGCAGGCAAGTTATTATATTTCACTACCAGATATCTCCACCACTTTCCAAATCTCTCGCTTTCACTCGCCGACTCCCAAGACACCGCTCTGACCACACCCCTCAGCGTGCAATGCATCTGCACAGATTGCAATCTCCAGATGATGCCTGTTCACCGCTCTAATCTGTGTTCATTAACTGACACCTGCAAAGATAACTAGTGTTTACCTCTGCTTTAACTTCTCTGAAATCCCATTGCTGTGTCCTCAGATGCAGGCTCTCAATCTGTCTCATCTTATATCAGTCCCATGAGAGTGTGTAAACTATGCAGGTGATGCAGACACAGTGCTGAACACTTATATAGTTATATATATATATTTATATGTGTGTGTGCATGTCCTCATACTAGCTTTCCCTCCTCTCTTTAGAGCTGATTTCTCTCCTCTCCTCTAATGGAGTCCTTTGTCTCAGTGAGTAAGGCACTCCTGCAGGAGCAGTAAGTGAGGATTGGAGGGGATTTCTGCTCTGCAGGAGGGTAAGAGGGCTTTGGGAGGGCAGAATCCTTCCAACCCTGCCGTGGATCTGCCGAGCAAATCAAGACAGCAGGCGATGCTCCAGCACAATCCTCCCCAGCCATGTCACTGTCACTGAAGTGGGGAGGGAGGGAGAGTGCGCCGTTCTTTCTTACTTGCTGTGCCTTACATGATGTGAGCTGTGTTGGCTTACGGGGAACTCCGGGGCATGCCCTTATTTATTTATTTCTTTACATATATTTGCCATGCCCTGCAGTGTGATCCAATATATCGGTCGAACCGGTGAATACGATGCTGTATTAAAAATATAATTAATCTGAAAAATGCACATGTGGGCTGTGGGCTGCACACGTGCATCTATTTGCTGTTTCTCACAGTCTTTCTAGGCAAGCTATGCCCTGACGTTGTCAGGTAAGGTCATGCAAAGAACACCTCACTTTAGATGCTGTTAATTATGCAAGAGTGTGGTCAACTGGTGTCAGTTGGGAAGGCCATTCTCTCTTTATACTTTAAAGGTCATGAAACTCCCCACATTTTGGTGTGTTTGTTCTGTGTTAGCACCAAATAGCTCGTGTTTTTTGTGGTTTTGTGATGCTGCAGATGCTTTGTTGACATCCTGTTTGAGGTTAAAACTACCTTTATAAGTCTTCAGATTTTGCAGTTGTCAGTACACTGGCATTAAAAGGAGGCGTATTGACACACGATGTGTTTACATACACTCTGCACACTTAGATGTATTCTGTACGTGTTTGCCTGTACGATGTTTTTGCTGATGTCTCCATATTGCAGCCCCTAAGCGCGGGTGTCTGTTTCACCTAATTGAAGGTCAATATTTGCATGAGCATTCCTACAGATAACTTTCCTAGCTTGGCCTAGACAGAAGACAGAGCGACTGCTGTACTTCAATAAAATCAAAGTGCCTGTCATATTCCAGTGTAACACTGTCAGATGTATCTCTTCACGCTACATTGCATTCCAAAGCAAAAGGTCTTTCCTTGCTTGCAATAAGTGCAGGGGATACGGGGGGTGGGAAATCTTCCTGGTTTGATTTTGTCGAACAGGTTTGATTTATTTAGGCAAGGTCTAAAATTTGCAAAGATTACAGGTTATTTTGTTAAATATGTCCAGGAACTGATTCAGAGGAACTTTTTTTTTTCATTTGGATAATTCACCAACTTGTGGCAGTCTCCCTAATCTGATGTCGTTTTTTGTCAGGCTTTAAATGAAATAAATCCAGAAAAATGTAAAAACAAAACTTGTTTTTGTAGCACAGCTTTGAGTTACTGTTTTTAATAGTCAATCTAAGTCGAGTTAAGCTTTTAAAATAGCTCCATGTGATCAACAAACCCGTGTTTTTCACAGGCAAACAGAAAAATTATCACCCTGGCTGTCATTGTAAAATTCCACCAGTCCACAGACCCGTGTTTTCCTGTTTATTGAGGAATTAGCGTTATTATAGGTGTGCTTCACTTTCTGGCTTGGCCTCTAAATGAGGAGGGAGCTAAACAGTGGGCTTTCTGACACTCTGATTGTCTAACTGCTTGCATTTTGTTGCCTCATTTTAGAAGTAGACGGATGCAGTTTTGCCCTGAAAACTTTGGGCTGTGACAGAAATCTGTTTGTCTTCTTAGCCTGAAATAATGTTGTAGTTTCTTGTTTGTTTGTTTTTTTTTTAAGTTTAAATTTTAAATTTCAGGTCTCAAAACCACGTTTGCTTTTTTTAGTTGTCTGTGTGAAAAGCCTCATAAATCCTTACTGAGACGAGTTTATCCGTCAGCCTCAGAATTAACCAGAAGGCCTGCAAGTATGTGAAGGATGTCCACAACACGCCGTGGCTTTAGTGAAGTAATCTCATGACACATTTGTGACACGAGCTGAGCGGATCAGCAGGCAAAGCACGAGCCCCATTATTAGGGGATGTGTGGAAAGAAGGAAGAAAACGGTCTTTTATATTTTGGCTCTTTTTTTGTTGCACAATTGTAAATATATTTCTTTCTGCACTTATCATAATGACCACGAGGTATTTGAGACACACACACGCACACGCACACGACTGTCTGTACCATGCTTCCTCTAGAAACTTCCTCACCCTGGGAGAGGATACTCCCTTCCCTCTCTCCACCTCCTGCCAGTGCAAAACCCCAGAGCTGCTGACGCAGACTCACACAGTGTAATTGGGAAAATAAACAGATGATAGAAAATGGAAAAAAAAAAAAGCATGTGGATGTTTATCCACAACTGGATGCTAAAAGTCTTGGCTTTCCCGGCAGCTAAGATGAATGAGATGTGGGTAAAGTTGGGAGGAGACCCCTCCCAAAACACAGGGAAAACTGTGCAGGCTGAAAATCCTGCAAAATAAATCTATCCATCCATTCCTTATTCGCCCCTTTTAAAGGATTTGCAGTACTATTCAGCTAGCGGCACGCAGCGGTGAAATTAAATTAACTGGGTGTTATAAGTCAAGTCATAATTAAGGATTTGCCACCATAACAAAAGCAGACGACTGCGGGAGACATGAGAGCGTTTATTTTTGGAGGGAAAAGACAGAGATTGCTGTAGGAAGCTCTTCCTAAGTCTGAGATGTTACAGGGGTTTTTTATTATGTAATCCTGCTGTCCTCAACAACCTCAAACAGTCAGCAGTCCCAATGTTTGCACCCAGGTAGTCCCCCACCTCCTCCCTGTTTTTTCTCCCAGCTTTGCTCCGTCAGCACAGTGCTAGGGAGCAGCCCCAGCTTAGTCACTGCAAACGCTGTTTTGTTTTTTCTCATCAACATTCTGCAACTCTAATATGCTTAATGGTAGTGCCCTTTTCCTCTGAGGACCCCCACCTTCTCCTCCCTGTGCCTTCTATGTCTGCTTAATGACAGGTTTCCCAGCCAGGAAAGAGGCCAGAGCTAAAGGAAAAGTTGGGTCATTAAAGCAGTCTTACACCGTCACAGGGGTCCTCTGGCTCAGTCTGACACCAGCTTCCACAGAGAGCGCTTGAGATGCACGGCTGGAAGCATGCGTTGAAGTAAAAGACAGAGGGAGAGTCCTTTTCTCTTTGTTTCGCCAGGCCCAGTCTCTGTTTCGCACTCTCTCAACAGCCTCCAGGTTTTAGTGGATGCTCACAGCAAATCTGAGAAGCTGATATTCACGAGCTGGAGTGGCAGGGGCTGGATTCCCACTCGCAGCCCCCTAAGTAGAGTGTCCATTACTGTGGGAGTGCCTAAATAACACAGAAGAAGGAGATCAGGAGAAACCCTAGTGAGGGTTTGGGAGAGGACGGGGGCTGGAGGGTGTAGAATGGAGAGCTGCATTCTCCACTGAGATTGTAAACCCGGACTGAAATTGCTCTGCAGGATTCGATGGTTAGGTGCATGGCGTGCACGAGCTGTGCGTGTTGCAAGGATAGAAACTCTCTTTCACTGGTTACAGTTGTAACTATTGTTCACGGTGAGAATGGCGAAACACGTGTCATAGGTTAACTGCTGTTTTCATCAAGAAGTTGAAAAAAGGTTTTTTTCTTCTCAACTTTTTCTTCTTTCTTTCTTCCTTTTTTTTTTTTTTTGAAGCACTAAACCCAGGAGCTGTGGTTTGTTTTGTTGAGGGTACCGGTGTTTTACCCCATCAATCTATGTAATGCACAGTTTATTGCTTTTCTGTGTAACTACAGTGTTATCAGATTATCCCCAGTGCAGTTTTTCATGGTGAATAGTGTGCTGCATTGTATTCTGCCTCTCATTTGCCAAGGCCTGCTGACTGTGTGTCATCAAAACGCGCCCAAATAGCGACGTTATCATTTTAAAGCCAAAGGTTGTAAAATGCAGCAGGTTCTTCTATGGGTGGGAGTGCAGTAACACACTTTCTACTGTAACTGCTTAACACCCTGTTACTGAAACCGTCCAATTCAGCAATCTTTTTCACATTTTAGTTAAGATTCATGCTGAAGCTGACAACACATGCCAAACCACAGTTGCTGTACTCACAGGCTGGGCAGGTCTGCAAACTGATGTTCATTTTTTAAAATCTATCAGTTTATGTTTATGGTATCGGTACAGGAAGTGTTCTCGCTGACTTTCAATCAGTCGTCACTCGTCCACTTGTCTTTCGCTCCATCTTCTCAATCAGAGCCTCCTTGATTTCGCCGTTTTTGCAGAGAAACTGTTTTACTTCGACGGTATGCACAGTCGATGTTTTCTTTTTTTTGAGTCAGACTGCTACAGTAATGAAAGTTATCCTATCTGAGAGTCGGCAGATTCGATTTTCTGTCTTTAGATTAGATTTTCACTCTCAGTTTAGCGGCTCACTGGAGGGCACATCTTGCCATTTGTTTGAATTTTGTGGGTTCAGACTTATGACTTGCTCATCAGCTTTTTACATGGTCTCTAAACAAGTTTCCGTACTTTTAGAAAACTCTGTCTATGTGTTACAGGAGTACACGGCCCGTTTTCATCTTTTACTCTTTTCACGATGACATTAGACACTCGGGTCCAGTTCAACCAAAATAAACCTTATTTTGGTTGAACTGATTTGTTTTAAAAATGCATTTAATTGAACTCTGGTGCTGTTCTCAATTCATGTGCTTTCTTTTAGTTGAAACTAGACTGGATCTGTAGAAGCTGACCATAAAAACCAATGAATCAAACATGCTCTTCATCAGGGTTTCCCTTATTTTTCAGCTTTCTAAAAAATGAACAGACTTTAGTGACTTATTTAGTGCAAACACTTGCACTTGTCTGTGTTACAGACTGAAAAGAAGACAGAAAATCAAGTCTGTATCTTTTAATCTTTGTTCCACGTTCTCCTACCTCACAATATTGACACTCTGGCAAACACCGCCTTACTGCGTTATACGTAAATACTTTATTCAGCTAGAAGAGTAACCTTCACACCATGCAGTAAACCTTCAAGGCTGCATGATGACTAAAAAAAAGTTGATCTAAATCTAATATCAAAAATAGCTCCTCCTCAAATCAAGGGCACAGATTTGTTTTGTAAATTTAGAGTTTGTTGAGTTTTCTGAGAGGTTCATCTAAAAGTGCTCTCTGGGTCCAGCAGTGTGAATTGGAATGGTAAATAAATGGCCTGTATTTGTATAGCGCTTTTCTAGTCCCTAAGGACCCAAAGCACTTTACACAACCTGTCACACACACATTCACACACTGGTGATGGCAAGCTACATTGTAGCCACAGCCACCCTGGGGCGCACTGACAGAGGCGAGGCTGCCGGACAACTGACCACCACCAGTAGGCAACAGGTGAAGTGTCTTGCCCAAGGACACAACGACCGAGACTGTCCAAGCCGGGGCTCGAACCGGCAACCTTCTGATTACAAGGCGAACTCCCAACTCTTGAGCCACGATCATCAGATGGGGGAAAATTAAATCAGACAATCTGTCCAGCGTGCATGAAAAGGCATCTCCTCCTGTCCAACTATGATATAAAAGCTTAGCATGTAAGCTTGTTACATGGAAGCCGTCCAGTTAGAGCTTTTCTTTTCCTTAGAAGAGCAGTTCAGCAGTTTGGAAACACACTTATGAGCCTTCAGTGGATATTTAAAGTGGGAGTCGTTTGTTATGGTAAAATGCTTTAGTATAATACAGACACACAGTCAGTCACAGCTCTGTCCAGTAATAAAAACCTGCCTGATTTTTAAACAGGTTAAACAAATCACTGTTTTAAGGAGATGCCTTATGAGCTTTGTGAGAGGTGCCGAAACTGAAACAGCCCATCCGACCTTCGTACCCTTTTAAGCTGATT
Source organism: Pundamilia nyererei (assembly GCF_000239375.1). Taxonomy (NCBI): domain Eukaryota; kingdom Metazoa; phylum Chordata; class Actinopteri; order Cichliformes; family Cichlidae; genus Pundamilia; species Pundamilia nyererei. Next base: position 1,057,934 of record NW_005187545.1, on the reverse strand, counting down.
GGCTTTAAGCTGTAGCCTCATGTTCAATGGTTAGATATGAGCGTGGTATCATGTTCCCTGAAACTGCTTTAACCGCATGTTTAGTCTGGAAGACACCTGTCAGCTTATCGCGCTGAGCTTCACCTCTCAGTTAGCCTGCCATCCAATTATTGTTGAGCGTGCAGGATTGCCCCATCATCCAGTGATGATTTTAACCACCTTATTTGCTTCATTTCTCACTGCTGTCTCTACAGTTTATGCTGCACAGAGCTTTGCTCCTTCACCTGGTCTGTGAAACTCCAAGGGGATCTCTGATTGGTTGCTATTTATAAGACTTTGTCCCTAAACACTTTGATTTAATCTGCAGGGTTGGAAAAGCCTCTGTCTTCATGCCACTAAGTATCTATGTACTTATTTAAAAGGTGGACGGTACGCAAAGCAAATGGTGCCAGGCAGCTAGTTCCTTCCAAATTCTCCGGTGGAACCGGAGTACCACATTTAAACAGGGAGATGTAAGAGTCTGAGTTTTGTGACTTGCATTGTCAAGGTGTTGTTTTCAGGTGTTGTTGTGCCTGTGTTAAACTGCAGTAAGAGTATTGGTTACGATAGCATTTAATTAATTGGTGATAGAATTGATACTTTTGCTCGATTCTCACAGAAAACATTCTGAGCGGTAACATAATGATCCGCTGTGTGTATACTGAGACAGAGAAGCCTGTGAAGCCCGGCTTAGGGCAAGTTCAGAGACCGTGCTTCAACCTGGATTGGATGACAAATCAGCCGTACATAACCAGAGAAGAACTAGCAGGAAATCAATGTGTCTGTCCACCTATCCTACATCAATACAGTGTCTCATTTGCTCACCATATGCCTGGTGTTTTTGCTGTCTTTCTCTCCTTCTTGTTCTTTCCCTTTTCCCCCCCTCTCATCCTCTCTCTATTTTCTCGCTCTCTCTGCAGTGTGGTTCTTTGAAAGCACACTGCAGACAGCATCTCTATTTTAAGGACACCTTTGTTTCTCTGCTTTGTATTCAAATGATCAGGCTCGCAGGCAGAAGGATGCAACTCTGGAGACGGGAGGGATGGAGGGAGAGGAGGGAGAAGAGGTGGCGAGTTGGCTTTTGGAGTCAGGTTTCCCTTAGAGGAGATCTTTACGGGCCGATAACAAATGGAGGAATGCACAGTTAATACCCCTAAAGCGGGTCACATGACCTTTGGGCTCAATTACCTCTAGTTTGGGTGGTCAGGAGAGAGAATAATGCTCATCTACAGCGCGTGTGTCACATACCGTAAACGCACAATATGACACTTCATGAGCAGCGTGTCTTTGTAGTGATACGGCAGCGTTACCATCCCAAACGGCCAAACTAGACTGTACATCCCAGCGTGAGTGAGTGTAGCCAGTGACACATTTCTGTCTGTCTGGGGCATTTGGTTTGCAGGAGTTTTTGCCATGGTTCATCTAAAGCGTAAACAAAGGCATCACACATAAATTCTGGATCTCTCACACACTTGTTAATAGCAAATTACCTCCGTAAAGTAGCACTCGGGTTTTGGTATTGGAATGAGAGGCAAGTGCAAGTGTTTGCTCAATGCTGGCACTTTGTTTCTAAGCAGCGTGCAAGTGTTGACACACTCATCTCGACATCTTAATTCTTCCTACCACGTGTTTACAGTACAGTGAAGCTATGTTTCTTTAGCTCTCTAGGGTTTTCAGCTGGAAAGACGAGATGAACGCAGGGAAAGCAGCACGATGATTATGCACGTTTGTTCTCATTAAACCTTCAGTATATCCATATTCCATCTGTCTTGTGTTATCAGACTGGATATGATTTCATCAAGCAAAAACGACAAGCTTTCCAGTTGAAAACTTACAGTATAGTGAGATAAAAAACATATCAGGGCAGGTAGATGCTTTATTTGATGCTCTGGTTTGGTTTAAATACAATCTGAATACATTTCTTTACTTTCAGCGCAACGGTGGTCAAATATTTCTGTATTTATTCATTGTGACAATTGTTTTTCACCTTGTTAGTGTGCAAGGAGTGGCAGCCTGTCCCAAGGTCTCGCCCTATGATAACTTTACCCTCCCTCGGACCTTAAATTGGATACGCTGAAGCTGGATGGACTGATGGATGTTTGTGGGCATCATTCAGTTTCCAGGTTTTGGAAAGGAGGTTTGTGGCATTTGATCGCAGATGTTGAGGATGGGGTGCAATGCTGACAGCGTTAATGCTCACGGAGCTGGGAAAGTTAAAAATCTCATCACTGTCATTCATAATTGCTTAAGGGAAAAGTAAAAACTTATAACACTTTTCTGCATCTGTACATGTTCATGACTCCACACAGAAAACGTGCAGTTTGACTTTTTGTCTCGATTTCCGTGCGTGATTGACTAACTGTTTCATTCAGACCGGGGGCATTGGTCTCAAGACACAGAGGCTGAATATTGTAAATGCATTTGACAGCCTTTTAAAGTTGGTCTCAGATGGCAAATGGATCATTGAGGACAGGTTGTAGGCACTTTACGAAAACACGAAATGACCACATGCGAGAGCCTTCTCTCTCTCTCTGTCCCTGCCTTTCTCCTACGCATTTGCACATTCTGTTCTTCTCTGTCTTGTTATTCTGCGTCTCGCACTCTTTCCTTCTCTCTCCATAACACACACCTCCACTTTCAGAGAAATAAACACACAAACAGACGGGTTGTGGCACACGGCGTTTGTATATAAGCGCATCGGGTCTGGAGGCTGACGAGGCGTTGATGCGTCAGGAGAGGCTCTGTTGACAGGCCACTAATGCAGCGTGGCACCAAGCAGAATGGTCAGCAGGGCCTCGCAGTGGAGGAGGGAGAGTAAACTGTAAACCGACACTTAGACTGAATGGAGTTGTTTGTCACTGTGGGTAGCAATTACTTGGCCTGGGCTAGCTTTGAGTAAACTCCCTGATCAGAAGAATGCCCTTCTGCCAACCGAGCAACAGGAAGGTGGGGACCGAGGTTTGCTGTGTTGATACTTTCTGTAGGCCAACTGTCATGTTTGAACACACTCAGGGTGAGCGTCCACCTGTTGACTCTTCCCCCGTGTCTGTGTTTGTGTAGGCCTCAGTAAAAGCACGAGCAACTCCAGCATTGCGGCGTGAATTAACAAAATAACCCCTTACTTAGATGTGCAGATAAAGCTTGACGCCGGGTCACGCACCAAGCAGCCAGCGCTAAGTCGTACCTGTTGCAGCTTCACACAGGATGCAGTACAGCAGCTGCAAAAAGAGGAACTAGCACCGGCTTTTCCATCGCTGGGGAGCAATCCACTTGGGTGACTTCATCGAGAAAAATAGATCGATTCAGCAAAAACAAAAGTAACCACACCAAGGGATCGCTGTCACAAGATAAAAAAATCGCTTGATGTGGGAATCTATAAACGCAATCAGGGTACTCGTTGACTATAGCATATTTCCCCCCTCATTGTTGGGTAATCTGAGAACTTTCTAACCTTTTTATACAGGTAACCTGCCAAGAGATTCAGGTGGATGCTTTTCACGTGCTCGTCACATGGCTTTAATACCAAGAGCTGCATCTTTGTCCCCTTTCCTTTCAATTAACTGGACACCTTCATCTCATCGCAGGTTTGCCTCGAGCCAACACTTTTCAGTTCGCACCACGACTAAGAGAGCAAATTTAAAGCAGCCAAGTGTGAACGGCGGGTACGGTGGGCTGCGTGGGAGACTGTGCACTGTGATCTTGACATCTACGCATCACTGAAACTTGTGAGCGCTGGGAGGACAGCTTTTGAAAATGTCAGTTCCTCTTTCTATATTTATCTGCTCAAGCTAACCCCTCCCTCCCTCCCTCCACAATGCTTTGTCACTCTTTTATGTCATTTGCATGCTGCAAGTTATGCATTCAGATGTGTGGCACTGAGCTGTCCGAAGACAGGTTTTGTTTCTTTTTTTTCCGTTTGTTTCACTTCTGTTACAGTAACTCCCCATTCAGCTCACTGTGAAGTTGTTACATGTCAGAAGACCCTTTTTGCCTTTGAAGTGTGAGTCAAAATGATCTCAGAAGACTTTTACTAATACTGTGCAGATATATAATAACCGGGTTTAGCCGTTACACTAGAAATTGCAAATGATATATTGCCTCTATATATGGTAACACTTACCAATGAGCACCAAGCTGCTTTCCATAATCACTACCCTCTGCAGCCATGCGGACGCGATTTCCTGGTAGCTGTCCTCACAATATAAAGCTTACTTTGTCAGATACATAGACACTGGCACTTAATGATGCTACAGCAGCGTGGTAAAGAAAAAGATAATGAGTATGCTGTGCGTGGCTAAAGTTTACCTTCTTTTGTTTCTCAGAAAAGTTAGAGGAATAGCCAGCAAGAAAGGGATTTAGTATTATATTATTTAATATTTAGATTATTTGTTTAAAAAATAAAATGCAGAGGTGCTGAGTGGGAAAAAAAAGGCTATGAATGCTTTGCAGGGTCGGATATCACATCTGCTCTGGGTATGTATCGATCGGCATTAACAAAAGACTTGCATGTTCAACTCCATTAGCTGGCCGCTTGGTTCCCTTTCTGTAACTGCTCATTATAAGATCAATGGGGTTTTTTGATACTTTGGATTTGTAAATTTGGCTTTGCTACACTATATGGACAAAAGTACAGCTATTAATCTTTGAAGTCAGGTGTTTTCAGTCCCATCGCCACTGAGTGTCTTTACAAACATTTGTGAAAGGATAGGTCAATCTAAAGAGCTCATTGGATTCGATTCAGTTCATTGGTGGCATAAAACTGATCATTTTCTTCAAGTTTTCTTTAGATGTTGAAATGATTACAGTGTCGTCTGCATACCTCAGGTTATTAATGAGGCGCCACTGACCACAATTCCTGGCTTCATTCAATCTTGCACATGATGTGCTCGCTGTACAGAGAAAATAGGCCAGGTGGCAGCACACACCCTTGCCGTACACGTCTTCTGATGTTGACAAATTCTCCAATTTCATTGTTGCTTCTGATTGCCGGACTTTGTTCCTAGTAAAACTTCTCCATAATTCTGAGGTCTTTTCCATCATCGTTCAAAGCTAATAATAACTTGATCAAATGTTTATGGCTTCACATAATCAAAACACAAGTACAGATCTTTTTGGACTTGAGTTGCTATTTCTGCAAGAGTTCTCAATATTTATATAGCGTTTGTTGTTCTTTTGCTATCGTCCAGAGCTCCTCTGGCATTAACATCAGAACAGAAACTGAGTGCAGGGAGCTTCATGGCGTGACTTTCATGCTCCTATAGGTGGAGCAGCACTTCTGTCAATACAGTTTATTTCCTTAATCCTGTTGAATGCCAACAAGCAGGTACCCTCGGGAAAAACATGTCCAAAATAGTTATGCTGACAGTTTGTTTTAGATTTATGGATATTTTTCATCGATCAGATATTTATTGATTTAAACCACACATTTATTTTGCTGCTTCAGGCGACATTAGCAGCCACTGGTGGAAGGCACACAAATCTCCAACTGAACTCTTAGTGTAGATGCAAACTGTTTGTTTGGCCCATAGTACTGTGGTCCAAATGTGCTAAAATGTAGCAATTTCACGTTTTCAGGAAGTGCCTACAACCTGACCTCGACATCCGAATAATATCGCATCAGCATCTTAGTTTGCGATGGATGGATGGACATTTAGAAATGGATGTTGCATTTTAAACTTTGGGTATCACATTAACTGCTGGAGCCTTTGCATGTGGAGTTTCTCCAGGTACAGTTTCCTTTGCTTCCCTCCAGCTTAATGACATGCAGGTTACTTTCGCTGCATGCAGCCCTGAATGTCAGAGCAGTGAACAGGGCAGGCAGCAGATTATCATCACAAAGCATGTATAACATTATTTAACTCAGGTTAATTGAAGATTCTAAATCGGCCATACGCGTGGATGTAAGCCTGAATGACTGTGCTGCTCTATAATGAGCCAGTGCTCGTTGCCCAGGAGGTACCCAACCCCTGGCCCATCATCAGCTGGGAAAGGCTCTAACTCCCCTGCCGCCTTAGTGGGATAAGCAGTTCAGAGAATGGATGCATGTTTACACTAAGCCAAGGGATTGTCCAGCAATCCTTTTTCCTTTTAAAATGACTCCATTTGACCTCAGCTGAGCAGTGCTCACTGTTTATTGGAGTCCTACAGTCAGGAGTATAACCTGACGTGTGGCCTGTCAGAGATATTGCTGTGATTAAACTTGTCATACAAAGTTTATATTCTGAAGTGGAGGCTGAGCATGAAACAGTGACACAGTCAGAGTGTATTTTTTTGATTAATGACCAGATTTAGTGGTTTAGTTCTCAAAAGGCACTCTTCTTCTTTGTTTAGTTTTTTTGTCTTCCAAATATAAACAAACAGGTAGATCAACACCGAGCCACTGCAGCTTTTGTAGACTAGGTACGCTCCCTCTTTAAATGACTCTTATTTCTATCATAATACCACAGCTTTATGGACAGAGGGGTTCAGTTTACTGGAAGACCACAAGTCTGAAATAATCTGCCCGTGGAACAGAGAGAACCCTCTCTACATACTACCGTGTTTGCCCACTTTACTGCCTATGTCTGCAGTTTATGAGGTGAAAGTCCAAAAATATGCCATCTGTATGGTTGTCTGTAAATGCGCAAACCACTCATTTGGTCTAAATTATAGTCTGCGGCCGATTCAAAACGGCACAGTGTTTCTTATAATACAATGTTTGCATTTTAGGTGTTGCTTGTCCCTGCATTATGTTATATATGAAGGTGTCTGCAGTACACATGAAGCTGCCTCGTGTGACCGTACCACAGGGGAGCCTTTGTTTCCATTTACTGTAAATGAGCGCAGCTTTGCATACTGTAAGTCTTGCTTGCTTTGGGCCAGTGGGTAGTATACGGTTACCATTTATTATAGCCTAATGAAAGCTTTATGTCCCACCTTCACAGTTGCTGCACTTCCCATTTTAATTTACTTTTCAAAATATGATCTGTCCTGTTCTCCTTAAGCCATCCTAGCTTTATTTCTTGCTCCAAATCCGACTGTTTATCTGCTGCTCGTTCCCTGGCCTCACTAATCATTAGGTCTGCGTAAAGCGACTTCCCTGTCAATCACTGCCATAGTGGCAGTTTTGTTCCCAGGCGTCAGCCTCCACCCCCGACATCCCCACCTTCCCGTCAGAAGTCTTCAGTCTTAGGAACAGAGGACAAAGGGATGACGGATGGGTGAAGGTCCCTCACAGGGAAGTACAGTATAGAAGGTGCGTGCTGTAAATGGTGACAATGAGCACATTCAGGGAGACACAATACAGTGCCTCGGCCAGCAGCCTGTGAGAGTAGCCCAGCATCAGGCTAGCACAGTCCCCTTACAGCAGTCAGCCGCACAGAGCCAGGGGTAATCACCAAGTCCTGAACAAAACTGCTATTGAATGCGACCAAATAAAACAAGAGAGGAAACACGAACCAGAGGAGGAAGAATGGGGAGACGTGTGGACAATCCAGCCATGGTGCATGTGGAAGAGGTGACGTAAGCAAAAAAAAACGTGAAGAGGGGAATAAAAAGATGGTGTGTGGCAGAGAAGGTTGAAAAGAGAAGCATAAAAAGAAATATGGAGAGCAATTAGAGCTGGAGACAATCATCTTTTTCCAGGTGGTGAATCCCAACCAGGTCAGCACGTGTTGCTGGCCTGCATGGATCCATGTTCTCTCTGCCTGCCTTCTGATCAGCGGGCCAGCCATCCGCTCGTTCTGTGTGCCGGCTCGACGCCGTGCGAGTGTGTTTATTTTAGAGTGTGTGACTCACACTTCCTGTGCTCTGCCAGTGAGGCAAAGCTCTGTGGAACAGCAGGACCTCCGTTCATTCTAAATTCTCTCTTTCTCTTTCTGTTTCTCTCTCCCTCGTGTTGCACTGCTGATAGGCCTAGCCCGAGTTCTGCGTAATGCGGGGGCTTGCTTGAATGGATGCCACTCTGGAATTCATTTACAGATGCGGCACAGTGGCACTCTGGCTGGAACTGGAAGGTTTACGTAAACGAGACACGTCCATGTCAGCAAAAGATTTGTCACTTAGGAACGAAGGCTGCTGCTGTGGCACAGTTGCCACTAAAATAAGATAAGTTTGTAGATAAGGAGGCGATAATTGCAAGGAATAGCCTCCAGGGTTCTGCGTTGCAGGGGAAAACCCCGTGCAAGACCTGTTTGTAATCCTGTCTGTCGCGGTGTGCCACAGCCGCGCAATGTGACGAGTTAAAGAAACAGCAGCCGACGATCCTGTCCTGATCGTGTAAGCCGGAGGGTTTTGGTTTCACTGTGACGGTTCTGTTGGCACTAAGAAATGTGGCAATTAATGATGTTACTGCAATGAGGCGATTTTTTTTTTTTCAGATGCTCTGTGAGTGTGAGTCGCCTTTACTTTCTTCTCGCCACATCTTTTTCCTCCTCCCTTTGCATTTGTACAGTGGAAACATTCATTTAGTGTCTTTCTCACTCCCTCTTTCTCCATCTCTCCTTTTTTGCTTCACCCCAAGCCTCTCCCTCTCTCCCTCTCTCTCTCTCCGTCTCTCACTGCAATACACCCACTCAAACAGTCATATCCGCTCTCACTCTCTGGCTCTCCCAGCTTGTCTCACAGTGCCTGTGAAGCGTCTCTAAGGGGGAAGACCAGACTGCTCTGTCAGGTAATCTAAACTCTGTCTGTTTCTTTCCCTCTCACGCTCTCTCTCTTTCTCTATTTGCACCCCACTCACCCTATCCTTTTCTTCCAGCCTTCCTCTCTTATTTTGATCCATCTAATCCATTTAATCTTCCTCGTTTCACCTTCTCTTTTCCTCATCATTACTTTAGTGTACTTGTTAGCCACAGCAAACAGGCTAGTTAGTTATTAAGAGTCACATTGTTGGTTATTGTGTTTGAAATATTTTTTATTGAAATTTAAAAGTTTAGTTTCTTATTTTTGAGTAGTCAATAACCAGAAGAGTATTTTTTTTTTTAGTTGAAGGATTCAAGTAGTTGTCAATAAGTCTTTTTCTGTGGTTAAAGGACATTAATGTGAAACTAAGCAAATTACAGTATGCAGACATTACGATACAACTTACAGATTTAGTTCATGTCAGAGTCTCCCTCACCATCCGAGTCTCTGAGGAAGTTTTGTGGAAAAGTGGATGTAAGTGTAGGTTGTCGCCAATTAAAGGTGAAGACTTCTGAGTCAAATTCTGGGTTATAATTCAAACTAAGTCGCTACAAAAGAAACAGATGATTTAAATCCGAGAAGGTGTCAGCCATAAATAAAACAATGCAAACCTGGCAGCCTGCAATTAAGCCCAAGTTGTAGTCAGTTAATTGTTGTGGTTGATTTTTGTGAGCAGAGCGGCAGATTTTGTGCTGCCAGAGGTGTAATTCAAACACGGAGGTGTGCATTACCCAGCTGAGCTCTCCCTTGTTTGATTTAAAGACCGGTATTGACCTGCAGTTCGCTGGCTTGTGTTTAATCAAAATGAACACGGCGACAGTTTGTGAACTGCCAGTCTTGTTGAAGCCCTGCGAAATCCTTCTTTACACCCAGAGGTACGGCGATCCCAGCGCGTCCCGCAAAGAGCTCAGCGAGGGAGGGAGTGAGTGAGTGAGGACTCTGGTATGTGGTGTTTTGTCAGACAGCGTTCTCCTTACCACGCGGCTGACAGCGCTGATATCCCTTGGCGAGTGTGATTTTCAGCATCCGTGGGTTTTTTTTCCCCCTCTTGTCTATCAAATCAAACTATTCCTGCCTACGTTTCAGACTATTGTAGCATTTTGGGTCCAAGTTTGATCGACAGTTTTTGGCGATGATGGTAGGGGTATTAGGACTTTTCTCATTTTCCAGTTACCTTACAATTTTAGGAATGCAGTAAAACGTCTGTGAATGCTGAAAATGATCAATTATTGGTTCAAGCTGTCACTAAAAAGAGGTGGGTCAGGGGTGGGAGGGGTGGAGTTAGATGTCAAGGGTCATGCCAACTTGTCAGTGCGTGCACAGGCCAAGCAGTACCTCTCCTCACTTCCTGCTGCCAGTGTGCGTCTGTAGTCAGAGAGGATGCTGGGAGATAAATTTAGACCTCCAGCTCCCTCTCCATCTGCCATTGCTCAGAGTAGGCTGGTTTCCATGGGAACCTGCACCAGGCTGCTGCCAGTAAGAAAGAATGGGATGGGGTGAGATCTGTGTGTTTGTGTGTTTGAAGGGTATGACAGCAGATTTTTTTTAGACAGCACGTAAAAAGGTTTATTAGTTATCAGAGTGCAAAGTATTCCTATGCATTAATCTTATCCGTCATAACCAGCTACATGAATATGTCAGAGTCTCGATGAGGATATGACAAAGGAACACAAAACCCTCCTCGTGGGTCAAGTTTGAACTTTTGACAAAGCTCCTGTGGTGGTTATTGAGCTAAGTGACGGATATACTGAAAGTCAGAATGAAAGTTAGTTGTGTTGTTGTACATGTTAATCGAAACCAGTACAGGAAAAAAAAAGTAATTAACGGCCAAACATATTATTTTGCAGATATTTACCGTTATTTGAAAGACAACTTATCTGAAATAATGTTTTTCTCTGGAATTTTAGCATTTACTTATATATAGATAAAAAAAAGGTAAAGCTGCAATGTGTAACCACAGCTAAGTACATGCATTTTCTGGTGAGGGGTTTACAGTTTTAGAAGTATAACTGCTGGGCAGAGATGATGAGTGGAGACAGGGTGTGACGGTGTGTGACAGCACGTGTGTGTGTGTGTGTGTGTGTGTGTGTGTGTGTGTGTGTGTG
>NW_005187545.1:960566-1047130 GCF_000239375.1 Pundamilia nyererei | reverse complement strand
GTGTGTGTGTGTGTGTGTGTGTGTGTGTGTGTGTGTGTGTGTGTGTGTGTGTGTGTGTGTGTGTGTGTGTGTGTGAAAGAGATGGAGTGTGAGCTCTTCCGTGTGTCAGGGCTCCCTTGGGTACCTGCAGTAACGTCTGTTTCTGCTGACAAAGCCCCTTTTGCACGCACACACTCTGCACTCGTTGCTCACTCATTCTGCCCTCTCGTCTTTTTGAGCTGGTTGGTTATCGCATTTTTGGAGCAGATATAAAAAACTAGTTCACGCCACAAATCTCTGAATGCACCATAAGGCTGCTACAATGGTTCAGGACAGATGAAATCGTTTTTTTTTTTCGGGGGGTGGGGTTTGATCTGACATCACCGATAAAAAGAATATAACACTGTATGACAGCTGCGCTGGCAACTTCCTGCTCGCACCTCAGTCTAGAAATAGAGCAAAGATCGACCTTGCTTCACCCTCATCAGTATGATACAAGGTCTTAATGTGATCTTTTTTTTTGTTAAGTACACTAGTGTAAGTATTAGGATCATGAGGAAGGAAAACCCCTCATCAAACTACAGGAGGATCGGTTGACGGGGGTAGGTCACCTCGGGGCGCTGCGGCTGATTGGTCGGTCAGATCTGTCAGAGTGGATTTGGGGCTACTAAGTATTATAAGGCATTGCTGTGAGGAGGCTAGTGCTGTTCACTGTATGTACTCTGTAAGCGGAAGAGTCTGTGCGTCTGTGTGTGTGTGTGTGTTAGGGTTTAATGTCGCCTAGACTTTTGCATTCCTTTCCCTCGTCTTCCTGGGAAGGCCTTAACTGTGTGCTTCCCCATTCAAACCTGGCAGTCTAGACTGCCATGAATAATGTAAGCAGTGCTCTTCCCAACCTTAAAGCCTTCTAATTGCCCTGTTTAAGGGCTGCATCAACAGCTATGCTTGGGATCATTAAAATTACACCCTGATAGCCGACTACATGAAGAGAGACATTTATTACGGCAGGGTTAAGGAAGGCTATTTGTCTGCTTTTCTCATGCTCACTGCACAGAATCGTCCTTCTACACACTTTCTTTTTAACTGTCTGTCTGGCTACATTTTTCCTTGTCCTTTTCTTTCTCTCTTTTCTTTAACCCACTATATTTGTTTGTCATTTTTCTTTTCTTAAGCGTGTCGGTATTTACCCTTCAGTCTGTCAACTCTTCATTTCCTCACAATCTAACTTATCTTAATTTGGGCCTGGGGAGTAATGTGTCCCCATGACTTAACACAGAAAAGCTATTGCTGAACCCTAGACAAAGTCCTCGCGTAAAACTGAGAATATGGAAGCCAGAAAAGTGAAGATGGAGAATTTTAATGCTGTTTTGGTTTGTTATGTCGTGTAATTGCTGAGTGTTGATGGTGAAAGTCTGCTGTAATCAAAGCACTAGTCTGCTTAGAGAAACACACACTGTACAGATAGATGATGGGCCCTTAGCAGATGTGTGGAAACGTGGAAATGGAGCTGAGAATCTGGCGAGCTTTTTTTCCAGGAGGAAGAGTGATTCACTTTCTTTTTATTCCACTTTAAACTGGCTCTAATGAAGGCTGACTGTGCTGTGTTTTTCTAGACATATGGAGAGAGTAAAAGCGTAGCTCGTTATAAAGAACTGTCATTGCTGCCTTGCCACCCCTTGCACCTTAAGCCGCAGTCTTCTGCAGGGTCTGTTTATTCAGCCACTGGATCACTGATTCAGTCTTTTCTCTCTTCCTCATTCCTCAGCTCTCTCCTTCCTAGTACTTTATATGCATGTATAATAAGAAAAAAGGTACATTTTCACCCCCTTTCAGTCGGTATCTGTGCGGCGCATTAGGTGCATGCTGCCTGCACTGTTGCAGAGGTCTGCAGCTGTGAAGTGAGCACACGTGGTGTTCTCCTTCAATGAGCACTGAAGCGCAGATTCCGACACAGGGAGCTGTAAGTACCATCAGCCTTCTTAGATGGTGACTGATACTCCTGACGTGACTGTGCTGGGACTGTAAGCAGTTGGGCACGGCTGCTCAGCAATAATGTTATGATTGACCCAATCCATTCCCACAGTGTGTTTTGATTGGCTTTGGTACAAGAATCCCGTGTCTTGAGTTGAGATGGAGTGCAGGCTTGGCAGTAAGTGGGGAAATATTGCAGTACATACATCTTGATAAAATATGAAATTTCATCATAGCCTCATCTCTGACTCTCTGATGAGCTATACTTGGCTCCTCACAAACACAGCTTTTTAGTAGTGTAAGTGTGAAAGTGTAAGTGTGAAAGAGCAGATGAAAGGTCTTACAGGACCGTGTCACTGTAGACTCTGTGCGAAGACACTACTCATAAACACTGCACCCTGGTGGCAGTGTAGTGCGAGAGGCTAACACTGACACCCAGCTGCTGTCAAGTTCTTCTTCTCCACTAGAACACAACCCCCTTCATTTACACCCTTGAGCTTCGGTGCCAGATCAGATATGCATGGACTATATTTCGAACATTTGTTTTGACTCTATGCCCTGACACTGCGGTCTCCTTTTCTGGTGCCTGTAGTTTGGATGTTGACTTTCTGGCCTCGGGCTCCTCAGACTCCTGCCGAGTAAGCAGGCCGTCAGTTAGATATGATTGTGATTCCACTGTTTGGAGTAGAAGTCTTGATTTCTAATTTGTCACAGTCTAAGGAACTCAAGAGCTGTGCACACACCTTGGGGTTGTGTGCATACATCAGATGAGCACATGCTCAGTTTCCCATGTAGAACAGCTTGACCTTGCATTTTAATATAGATTTGCAGTACCCACTATCTTAATAAGAGTTTAAGTGAGGACAGATGAGAGCAATAACTTATTGATGCACTTACCTTGTCAGTGTCGTCATGACAACACTGACCCCATTCAGTAGCAAGAAAGGTAGCCCAATTTCTCATAATATGATATGTGGAAGTATATTTTAATATGACATTTGCTAATAAGACACCAATGATTTTGACCTTCCCCTTTATCGGTGTAACTCTTTTGGTTTTTAAAAGCACACTAAGTCTTCCTCACAGGGCCCACTGTGTTTTCTGTTTCTAAATATGATCTGTTGATTTCTTACTTTTGACTGCAGTCAAAACAGCAGGACCTTAATTGCTACTTTGTCTTGTTTTGTTGGTTTTATTTAGAGGAACTTTGCTGGAAAGTGAAGAAGGGAAATGTTATGTTTACAGTATTTTCACATGGACCTTTTTTGAAAAGAAATCTGCTTGATGATTGATTAATTTTCCTTTTTCTCATTCAGTGCTTTCATTGCTTCCTTTGCTTTTTCTGTTTCTCTAGACCCATTTAAAAGACGAACAACTAACAGTCTTGCCAACGAACAAAGAAGATGCAAAAAAGACCTTGGGAGGACTTTTAAAATGGCTGAGGCTAGATAGAAGCAGAGCTGCTTTGAACGGAGAAATGATCCATGTTTACCTGCATCCATGCGGCTCCAGGGCACCTTTTAATGATGCCTCATTTTGTCCTCTTGCATAACTTTTGGCCCACTCTGAAAAAGGTGCTCCATTTTGATTTACAACTTAGTCTGTCAATGTTCCTATGCCTCTGACCTCTCTGCTGCCATGCGGTTAGACCAATGAGGCTCCGAGAGCCTTTCGTTACGAGTCTGTGAGGTCTCCTCCCCACTCTATGGAGGCTGAGCCCAGCCATCCGGCTGATGGGGAGCGCTCTGGAAGGCAAGCGCAGCAGCATGTGACATCTGAATCTTCATTGGGTTCTTGTCCACCTCAGCAACCCCAGCAGCCTTCTAATCCTCGTCCTGTACACAGAGCCTTGGGCCGCCTACAAAACCGCCAACCCAAGCGCACTGACCTGCTTCGGTTACAGCAGCAGCAAGCAGTAGCATGGCAGCGTTCAGATACCCCAGGTCCCTCAGGAGGCAGCTTCTTCTCTACAAGCTCCTCGTCAACCTTATCCCTCCCCTCTACGTCCTCCACCCAGGGTGAGCATGCTCACGGCGTTCCAACTCACTCCAGTCAACAGGGCCTAGAAGGGGTTAGCTCACCTAGGAAAGGGGAGAAGAAACCACAAAAACCAGGGAAATATGTGTGCACTTACTGTGGCCGTCCATGTGCCAAGCCAAGCGTTCTTCAGAAACACATACGATCACATACAGGAGAAAGACCCTACCCATGTGCGCCCTGTGGGTTTTCCTTTAAGACCAAGAGCAACTTATACAAACACCGCAAGTCCCATGCCCATCGTATTAAAGCGGGTCTGGCATCCAGTCGAGATGAGCCCAGTTTGAGTGGTGCAGAAGGCAGTGGCGCTGGAGAAGACCCTGAGGAACACACAGAGGGAGAAAGCACTGAGTCTGAGGACGAGACAGGCCAGCACAGAAAATCCTCTAAAGAGATGCTGGGGCAGCATAGGAAAGGAGGTAAGGAGCGCCTGAGAAGCTCAGAGGAGAGCCAGAGGCCTGAAGACTCCCACGCTGTCAAGCAAAGACTTGCACTGAGGCTTAGTGAGAGAAAACGTGGGCCCATGGCTTCTCCAGATGACCCACCCTCTTCCCTCTCCACATCATCTTCTTCTATTGGGCCTGGCAGTAAAGGCAGCACAGAGTCGGGCTACTTCTCCGGATCAGGCAGTACTGACATATGCCAAGTTAGCCCTCCAAGTTCCAGTGCCAAAACCTACGCAGAAATTATTTTAGGGAAATATGGAAGGCTGGGAGGGCAGCAGCGGAGTCCCCACCAGCAGCAGCCTCATCCCTCACATTCCTCATCCTCAGGAACCGAGGAGAAGAACATCTCCTTCGCCGTACCCAAAACCCAAGTAATAGAACACATTACCAAGCTCATCACTATCAATGAAGCAGTAGTAGACACGAGTGAGATTGACAGCGTTAAGCCTCGACGCTCCTCCCTGTCACGGAAGAGCAGCATGGAGTCACCCAAATTTACTGCCCCCAAAGACCCCTATGCCTTTGATCTCAAAGGAGAAGCCGCAGGCCCCAGTGGTTTGAGGCACATCCATAATCCTGACGCTGATCCACCGGGTACGCAGGACCAGTCAGCAGTGCCTCTGCTTAGAAGCCACTCAATGCCAATATCAACCAGCCAAGGAGAGTCCTTTGCCTCTGGCACCATGTCACCCAGAGGTTACCGCCTCTGCCAATCTTTTGATGAGCAGCAAGCAGTGGTCGCAGAGATGAGGATCGGCCATGCGCAGCGTATGCTCAAGCGCCAGCCTGCCATAGAGGTTCCCCTGGGAGCCGAGTCAATGTTGGAGGAGCCCAGTCCCACCACTTCCTGCTCCTCCTCAACAAGAGGCACCGAACTACCCAGACAGCCACAGCAACAACAACAACAACAGCAAAAGAGTCCCGCTGTGTTTGAATGTGGAACATGTGGGGCCCGCTTTCAAGAGACTGAAGTCTTCGAGGCCCACAGAAGCATCTGCCCAGGGCAGGAGCAAGAGAGCAGGGATGCAAGCAAAGCGTGCAGTGTAGATCGCCCGCTGATGATGCACCATAAGTTTCGAGCGTTAGCCATGGCTGTGAGGAAGCGGAGGAAAGAGGAGAGTCTGGAGGAGGATCCTCCCAGTCCTGGATCTGTAGCTGTGTCCGGCAGCTCTGGAGGCCTCATTCCAGTACCACGCAGACCAGAGCAGAAGCAGGCCCTCTCAGGTTTGTCTCTCATACATACAAAATATGTTTTTTTAGCTAAAATCATTATGTTAAGTTGCATAATCGATACAGCTATTCTCTTGAAGACCTTTTCTATGCCATTTTAGCATCTGAGACATGCAGATTATCATATACCTAAAAGTTAAAGCAGTGAATATCTAAAACTACATCACTGTCTTAACATAGTTAAACAGAAAGCGGGAAAAACTACTACCATGTAACCCGTAGCACTGTACAGTAGATGGGAATAGAATCCACAAAATGCTAAGTTGCATCACTCAAAAGCACAATACTGATGCCCTATAATGGTAGCTAATTTTTCTACTGCTTGTGTCTAGGTGTTTCCTTACAGACTGAACCAAACCAACAGCAGCAGCAGGACAGGAAGGGTGTGTCTGTCATCCAACACACTAGCTCTTTTGAGAAGCAAGAGAGTATATCTATGGAAAGTCAAGATCCAGACCTCAGAGAGAGTCAGCAAACACAACCTGAGCCAAAACCATCACCCTCTACATCTCGCCTCATCCGCCAGCCAAATATTCAAGTGCCGGAGATACTTGTTACTGTGGAGCCCGATGCTGAAATGCCACCTGTGTCACCCCCGCTGACAGCATCCTCATCAAAGGTAAATGTACCTTTTTTAATTATGTTTTTTTTTCTTGCTTGTTTACAGTCTTCATACAATGCATTTGTCCAAGTTAGCATCATTACCATTGACTTAAATACTAAATTTATAAAAAATGTATCTGTCCTAGGAGGCAGAGAGAGTAGAGGAGTTCCACTGGCCTCAACGAAGTCAGACATTGGCCCAGCTCCCTGCAGAGAAGCTGCCACCAAAGAAGAAAAGACTCAGGCTGGCAGAAGCTGCCCAGTCCTCTGGAGAGTCCAGCTTTGAGTCTATGTCTTTGCCTCGCAGCCCCAGTCAAGAAAGCAACATTTCAAACTTTTCTGTTTCTTTTGAGGATGTAGCACAATCAGAGCAAGCTGCCCGAGCTCCCAGTAGCCAAAGTTCCCAGATGTTGATGGTGCCATCTGCTTCTCACCAACACCACCAAAGCCACAAGGAGATGAGGCGCTCAGCCTCAGAGCAGGCCCCAGCTAGTCCACAACAAACGGAGCAGATCCCAGAGATCAGAAGTAAGTCCTTTGACTATGGATCCCTGTCTCCTCAGCAGTCTGCATCCTCCTGGAAGGAAAGGAGAAAGTGTCTTCTAGTGAAGCATGCTCCATTAGGGGAACCAGAACAGGAAGTAGGAGGCAGAACTAGTCAGCTGCCCAGAGCAGAGAGTCCGCAACCTGGTCCTTCCTACTCTAATCTTTCTCCTCTGTACTCCACTGGAGTAAGCTCCCAGTTTAGCCTCGATGCCACTGGAAAGGCTTTGCAGCTGTTACAGCCACAAATTTCTTTATCCTCTCAGGAGGTGCTTCCTTTGCACCCCAGAGGGCATCAAGCATTCCCCCCAGGGTCTTTGTCCCAGCTCCTCCCGGTCACCACAGCCAAATCGGAAGTACTATCCACCCAAATCATTCAAAGAGCATTTCTACAGTCACACACAGAATCTCCGCCTGTACAGATACATCCAGCACAAATCCACATGGCTGAAAGGTTGGGAATACCCCTCCATCAGCTTCCTCCCCCTTTTCCTCACCATTTTTCTTCCAGGAATACATCGAGCCAGGCCATGTACTTGCCCGTTCCTCCAAGATTTACCACACACATTTCTTCTCCTCAAACTACAGAAAGCAGACCCCCCATTTCTTCTGTGTCTTCTTCACTGACTCAGGAGTCCCTTGTGACAATCTCCTACCACCACCCGAGGCCGGTCATCGCCACATGCCTGGCACAGCTTGCACCAGTAGTGTCTCTCGTGGTGCCAGTACGCCTCCAGACTCATATACCTACATATGCCAGTGCAATGTATACCACACTTTCCCAGATTCTGGTTTCCACCCGCTCACAGGAACCAGTTTCTTGCACGGCTATGGTCATCATGGGCCAGGTGGAACGGGAGACACTGCAAAGGAGCTACTTGAAAGTCCCCTCTCCAGATGTCAAGAGCCTTCTTCCTCTGTCTCTGTCATCAGAGCTGGCCTCAGGATCTGGAGATGGATACAGTCCACTAGGGGCAGGAGGAAGTAAGCGCATGCTGTCCCCTGCAGCCAGTCTTGAGCTCAGCACAGAAGCCCAGCGTCACCAGAAAAGAGTTAAAGAGGAGGAAGAGGAGGAGGAAGAGGAGGAGGGCCACCATAAGGAAGAAGAGGAGGAGGGCCGTGTGGAACCAAAGGTAGTACAGGAAGAAGAAAGGAAGGCAACTGGGAAAAAGCTGGAAAAGGAAAAGAAGAAATCAGATACATTAGAAGTAACGAGTGTGGATGTGCATGGGCAGCCAGAAGACCAGCCAAGGAAAAATGACAGGGAAGAAAAGGTGGAAGAGAAGGAAACAACTGAGAAGATCACCCAAAAAAAGGAAGCTATCTCAGCTGTGGAGGTGGGCGCAAGCGCATCTTCGTTCCCCAGCCTCCACACTTCAACCTCAGTCAACTGGTGCTACCAGAAGTATGTTAAACCCAACCCATCTGCCCAGAGGGACCCCCGCACTTCAGTTTATTCAACCTGGAGCGTCAGCGCTCACAACCCCAACTTGCCAGGCATCAGCACAAAGGTCGCCCTGTCTCTGCTCTGCTCTAAACAGAAGCACACTTCTGAGATTTATACCATGGCTACGGCCCCTACTCCAGCCGAAGTCAAAGTGGCCCCTGAAAACAGCAGGACGCCGCATGTGTCAGAGGTAAACATAAACACAATAAACATACATTTCCACTTAAATGTTGACCATGTTTAATTTGCTTACATCAGAACATTTCACGGTCTGTTTTGCTCTTGAATACTTCTACATCTTAGAAGTCAAAGCTCTGCAGTCTTCATCTCTTTAGGTTGCTAGCATAGTATGCTAGCATAGTTGCATACTATGCTAGTATTTTCTAACATGGTCACCAATTGTGCCATTAGAAAAACATAATGATAAACAACTGGAATTATACTGAATCTTGCTTTAACAGCACTTAACATTTTATTATAAGTTGTTTTGAATTTTTTTCCCATGTGTGTCTTGAGTGTAGGTACATGCCACCCCACCCAGCACCCTCACTGAAGTAAAGGAACAGCAGCAGCCTGAAAAGAAGGAAGAAAATAAAGAGATGCGAGAAGTGGAGAGACCATCCACCTCCAAGCAGAGTGAGCCTTCTCGGGTTTGCATCTTTGAAGGAGGGTAAGAATTGTTTAATTCTATAGTTTCAAAATATGGCAGCTCCTCATTACACTTCTTCATAAACCAATGCCCGCTGACTGCAAAACAGCCTATGGAGAGCTGACAAGAGTGCATGGAGAAAATACAATAACAGATGGGAGGCCACGAGTCCAGAGGGACTTCATTTGTACCTGTAGCCAAGCTTTTTCCTCTCACTGCTGGCACGAATGTCTGTGTTTTAGAGGTGTTAATTTGGAGAGCTAGCAGCGTCTGTGTGTGTATGTGTGGGTTTGTGTGTGTGAGAGGGCGGAAAAGGTTGTCTCCAACTTTGTGAGACTCTCATTAATATTTTTATGGCTATAAAAAGTCACACGGAGGCACAGTATGAGGCAGTCTGCAAGCAGTCAGAGTCACAGTCGAGGCTGTCATATTTGTCTACAGACCAGATCAGGATAACACATAAATGCTTTCCACAAATGCCTGAGTGATTTTTCCTCCAGCACCAAGTGCTTTATTCCTGAGGTTTGAGTATTCTGAACTAAAGTTTCCCCATTAAATGTATCTGATTAAATCTTTATTTTATGATTTCCTCCTGTTTGTCCACTAAGCCTTTCATGGTTTGACTCGTTCCTTACACTCCTATTCAGCTTTCAGGTCCCCCCAGTCAGCTGATGACCGTCCCTCGGTCTAGATTTAAACTCAGAGGAGTTTGGGAATTTTCTGTGTTTGCCCCCAAACTGTGCAGTCAAATCTGCTCCCTCCACTGAGATTTTGAAAGCTAGACTTAAAACTTGTTTTTACGTAATGTCATTCGAGTCTGCCTACTTGCTCACTGTGTCTCCCGTGCCTTTTTTGACTGTGACTGCATGTTTAGCACCCACTATATCTCATATCTATGTACTTCTTATCTATTCCCCTGTTGTTTTCTGTACAGCACTTTGAAAAACGTGGGTTTTTTAAAATTTGAATTTAGTGGAAAAGAATAAAAGGAAGGTATACAATGTTGCTTTACGTAGATAATTTCCTATGATACTGGTATTCTTTTTGGTTTGGTTTGGTTTTGGTAAATTTTCTATTTTTGAGTTTTTCTCTTCCAGAGTGTTAACACTTGGCACACCCTGCATTTCCTGCTTAGGTGCATGAATGTCAGGTGTAAAGAAGCTGTCCGTGTAACAGTAGATAAGGCACTGAACTTCAGGAAGTGCACTTTCATCCACAAAAAACCCCCAGAGGTGTTGCCCATTTCTCTCTGGCAGCTCTTCCAGTTTCACTTACCTGCACATTATTTTGTTTTCATTCCCTCCAAAGCCTCCTCTGTGTCCTTCCTGTCTCTCATCCCCGCTCCTTGATGTTCTCCTGCGTTTCCACCATGCATGCAAATGGTCACAGCTACTCAATCTTGAAGAGAACAGAATGCTTTTCATCCCGACTCATTATCCCTGTCTCCCTTTTGTCAAGACTTTGAAATCATAGCCGTGTGCCACTCATTTCATTCTAGAAAGCAGTCTTTTATGAATATGTATCACGCAGCTTTGTTTATGTTCCAGTGGCTTGCCAGATTTTATCTGCTTCCAGGCTTCTCTGGAGTTTAATAGTACCACACTGTCATCTCAATAATCGATTTCAGGAAATGGGCAACAATAAATGCTTTTTACTAGTCGTGGTGAAAGTCTGGGGAAGTTTATGTGGGCAGCAGCTGAACTGATTCAGTGAAAAACATGATTGTCTTCTCTGGTGCAAATGGTTAACCATGCATGTTTTGTTACACCCTGTAACACTTTACCCGTGCCACTCAGACAGACTGAGGACAAAAATATTAGTTTATTCTGTTTCTTTCTGGTCAAATGAGGATTAAATATGTTTTAATCATCTTTAGTAGCTCTGTTTGGTTAGAAGCATTATTCTTCAACAAGGCTCTCATAACGCTAAAACATGATTTTTGACTGAATGTACTGAGAGATATGCTGCTGATTTAATGCTAGATAACTGAAGTGAAGTTCTCTTACTTTACTTTTTTTTCTTTTCGGATATGTGGGTGGATATTTTTAGCAGTAGCAAGAAATACACGGCAGGTAAACAGTAGCCAGCTCCTGAATGAACACAACACATTCTCACTGTTGAGGCTATTTTACAGTTGTGTAACAATTTGTTATGATTTGCCGTTACTGGTTCTGTTATACAACGGGGAACATTCACAGCCACGTAGATGTCGTGACATCCTGTAATTAGACACAGTCGGCACAGATTGGATATTTACAATTCAGAATGATTTGTGAGTTTCCCCATGAGTAGTGGATTTTTCATAGAGGACAATTCATTCAGATATAAGACCTCTGTGCCACGCCGTGTCTACAAATAGCCTTTTGGTAAACATGAAGTTTGTGCATAAACAGTGTTTTTTATAGAGTAGACCTAAATGTGTTGCTTGATTTTTATATGTAGTATCTATTTTAGGTTGGTGGCCATAGCCAGGCTTCCCTTCCCTCTCTTTAGCCGCTGATGTTGTTGGCAGGGCCACCCGTTCAGAGCAGAATAGCTGCTATTCTTTGCACCAGGGTGTAGTGGAGGGACTCAGTGCTGAAGGGGTTTTGGTGGGGCTTCCCCAACCTGCACCATAAAGAAAGCCTTGTTTCTCAGTTTTGTGTGTGTGTGTGTGTGTTTGTGCATGTATCTGTGCTGCAATCACTAACTTCCACAGTTATCTTTGTTATTATCACTGAATTTGCTCGCAGTGCAATGTGAAAGAAGAAAGAATGATGACTGCACTCTGCAGTAATCCTCCAAGTATCTTTGAGTGCATATTTTGGGCTTTGGGGTTTGCAGCTTTCATTATCACCTTCTGGGCTCCTAGCAGCTGTTTTCAGGGTTTAACTGAAAACTAGCTGGCAAACATAATGCTCTGTCTCTCAGATAAATCAAGAAATATGTGTATGTGTGTCTGGCTGTCTTATCTCATCCTATCTCGTCAAACATTCATCAGATCCACTTTAAACTTGGCAGGTGCGCTGCCGAGGACACGAGTAACTGCAGTGCCAAATTTGAGGTTATCTGGATGAGCGGGTCTCATATTTTATCTGCGGTTTTCTATTACCTTTGTTTTCCTCAGGTTGGCCGTTCTGCTCTGTGCTGAATGGGTTGTCATTGTGAATACATTCGTTGCCCTGTTGCAATCTCAAGGCCCATACCGCAAAGCTAAAACATCACAACTAAGTGCCAAATCGACTTTAAAAGGTTAAAAAAACACACAGTCTGAAGTTTTTATGTTTTTTAAGTGTTAATGAACAACGATCAAAGCTGAATTATATTGACATAAAAATCAAAAAAGCTTTTTAAAATCACGCAGGAAGGAAAAACACACAAACTGAACGCTGAGCAGAAGGTTTGAAGATGGGTATTTCTTGCTGTGAGGCCACAGTCGTACTCCGGGTACTCCCACACCTCAACGACCTGCAGTTAGTGGGGTTAGGTTAACTGCTGATTCTAATCTAACCCTTCTCATTCTAATATTTTTGCTAATAATTGTTTTCTGTTATGCTTTCACACCCTGCTTAGCGGACCTTTGTATATATTGTAGAAATGCCTGAACATTTGGACACAGTTTCAGAAAAAATGGCTCTCATCACTGATTACTTAGTCCCCAGTTGTTATGTAATGGCAAATAGTAAATGAATTGGTTCTTATATAGCGCTTTATGCAATATGCCTCATTCACTCATTCATTTCTTCCATGCTTAAGTGTTTTCTGTCTGTCAGAGTGTGACTGTCGAAGCAAACATCTAAACAAGTCGACTTCCTGTTTGATTATTTTGCATCTGCCTCGGTTGGTTCTGGTCTCAAGTTCACTTTATGAGTATTTATTAGCAGAGACACACACACACTCATTCATTGAATGTATGCTTATAGTGGTGCTGTTTTCAGTACAGAAATAACCGGTCTTGTCGCTTTCACATCAAGCGACACATTCAGGGACTGCACCAGTTTAGAAGATAAAGAGGAAAATGTTTTTTCGAGATGAGACAGAGACATAAAATCAGAAAGAGGAGGTATTACTGGACTTAAATGTTATGTTGCCCTGCATCTGCTCACCATAACCGTGATAAATTTGCAAATGGGGTAATGTGAATGTTGTGCTTACAGCTTGTTCCGGTTTTCCTCAAGTGACCTAAAATCTAATAAATGCAGCCTTAAAGTTGCTGTCTCTGATCTCTTACCTGTCTGTTTCTCATAGGTATAAATCCAATGAGGAGTATGTTTACGTGAGAGGTCGCGGCAGGGGAAAGTACATATGCGGAGAGTGCGGCATCCGCTGCAAGAAGCCAAGCATGCTGAAAAAGCACATCAAAACGCACACCGATGTCCGTCCATACATTTGCAAACACTGCAACTTTGCCTTCAAAACCAAAGGTGAATGGAAAATTTGGGTTCTGTTTATTAAAACGTGATGAGCTCTTTGGTCCTAAATGTAAAAATGCTGTTTTTGTCCATTGATCACATTATTGGCTGTGCTGCTAAAATGATCATCTCATTTGTCTTAAACTCTCTTTCTTTTTCTCTTCCTAGGAAACCTTACAAAACACATGAAGTCAAAGGCTCATGGGAAAAAATGCCAGGCAATGGGTGTATCTGAGTCGTCATTGGATGAGCCGGAGAGCGAGGAAACAGGTACTTCAGGTGGTGGGGATGAATCTCACATACTTGCCTTCCCCCTGTGGAGAAATCTTGGTACACAGCTGGATGAACTCCTGCCTGTGAAGAATAGTAGCTGTTCAGCACTGACAGCTTATGCAACACGATGTTCTATTCTCCTCCCTCTGGCCTTGCATAAGAAATTTGAAAAAGTATAAGATAAATAAATGAAGAATACAGAACATGCCACAGCGTCCTGATGTTGTTGCAACAGTCTGGCTGCTGTAACCTGTCCTTAAGGATGAGTTCTTGGTATATAACGAAACAAAGCTGAGCCCTTTTGCCACAGCTGACACCTCCCCGTCAAAGCTGGAAAAAAGCCTCAAAGCCTTCACGATCTCCTCCCTAACCTTCCTCTGCAACCCCTCCTCTCTCTCGCTGTCTCTTTCTTGCCAACAGACTACACTCATCACAGCCAAGGATGCGCCATTTAAACTGTCTTTCCATTCACAAGGCTGCTGAGATAGTTTGTGAATAGAGGCATGGCGCTTTTCAATTAAATTCCTTTTCATTCTCAGTCTATTTATAAAGTGCGTTTGAAGGGTGCCGGGTTTGGTTTGTCCTTTGCTTTGACTGTCCTCACGCTTTGTGCTTGTTCCTGTAAATCGCTGTTTTGTGACTTTTGTGTTATTGCACGACTTTGCGCATCCAGTAAATGAGATTTTAGGGCCCATGGTGTTGGCATGAATAGATATCTAAAGTCTGCGTGTTTTTCTGTGTCTGCACAAACAGCAGGGAGTGAAGAGCGTGTGTGCGGCTCGGAGGAACAGGAGGAGCATCAGTTTTCTGACGTGGAGGAGTCGGATGACGACGAAGACAACGACGACGACGATGACGAAGAAGAGGAGGAGGAGTCCACGTCCCACGAGGACCCACCGTCCTCTGTATCGTCTGACACCCACCCATCAACAGGGGGGCGTTCAAGCTCCAGCAGGCACTCTAAGCAAGGCACTCCTGACCCCGAGCTTCCGGGTCCCATTCCCTGCACCAGTCAGGAGCCCTCCCCACGTGGAGTTTGGCCTGGCAGAAGAGCCGCCTCGCCGGGGAGCAGGAGAGCAGTGTTCTCCCGGCGAGGCTGGAAAGCATCTCCAAGAGCCTTCTCCCCAAGCAGTGAGAGCTGTTCCCCCAGCCGCAGCCTCTCCCCCCGCCTGGAGTATTCGTCACCCATCCAGAGCCTCTCTCCGAGGACAGAGCTCCCCTCACCCAGCCGACATGTCTCACCTTCCCCCGAACGAGGACCTTCTCCCATCAGACCCCTTTCTCCTCTCCTTCCCCTTTCACCCAGCTGCTACCGATCGTCACAGGTTCCAACGCCTCCCTCGCCCCTGGGGATGCAGCACAGAACCCCTGGGTACTTACCGTGGGAGAACCCTGGTACATCAGGTAGTCACATCAGAGTGGTAAGTCTATTTTCTAATTAGTTCATAGACGAGTCACAGACATGTGGCTGCACTTTTAACCAGATTAAGCAATCCATATGTCTTCTCTACACTGTCTCTCACAAAGCTCTCAGGGTACAGGACTTTGTGTACTAGAGGAGCAGGCTCATGAGCTAGCAATAACATAGTCTTTGCTCCACCTACAGGAGAAAAGCAGAACAGCAGGAGAAGGGCCAACATGGTCAGACACCAGCTTGTTTCCACCTGCTTTTCGCATTTCCACTTGTGAGGGTTATCCTGGCCACCAGACAACAGACAACATCTTCAGCCATCTTCCCATGCACTCCCAGCAAGCCAAGGTCCCTTATTCGATGATCCCAATAGGAGGGATCCAAATTGTACAGGCAAGACCAAGGTCCCACGCTACTACCCCGAAGTCCCCAACATCACCCCCAATGGAGGGGCCATCACTGGCCAGGTTTGAAACATACTGGGGCGGGACCCCCAGGACTCAAGGGCTTAGGACTCCTGGAGACCACTGGTCAGAGCACCAGACAGCAGGAACCAGCCAGTCAGGGCAGCAAGGTCTTAGCACAGCACTAACATTTTCCAAACCAGAGTTGGAGGCCACAGACTCAAAGCAATATGGCAGCTCGCACAGCTCCGTCCACACCCACGGGTCCTCTACTGAGACCACTGAGCACTGCGCCAGTGACGACCGTTCAAGAGCACCCCCTAGTCTAACACCCCCGGTAGCCTCGAGTGTCATCGGACAACAGCCAGAGAGGGAGGAACGAACATCTGGTAGTGATATGGTGGAGGGAGGAGCTAAAGGAGACTCCGCCACAAGAGACCAGAGAACTTGACAGCGTCTACACTTCGATGCATCGTGCATCCCATTTTGCTTTATTGTTTGCTACACTAGTCTGTTTTGTTTGTCTGGTTTTTTTTTTGTAATTGCTTTGGGTTTTATATACATTTTCAATACTATTGTTCATTTAAATGTTTGTTTTGGCAATATTCAGGTTTGTTATAAAGATGCACTTTTTTCTTTATGAAAACAATGTTTGTGCATATATATATATATATATATATATATGTGTGTGTGTGTGTGTGTATATGTATATGTATATATACATATATATATGGTAATAATGTAAATACAACCCTGTTTCCAAAGGAAGCTGGTACACTTTGACACTTTGTAAAATGTAAAATAAAAACAGAATACAGTGATTTGCAAATGATTTAAATCTCACATTAAACTGAAAATTGGTGACAATATAACAAATGTTGAAAGTAGAAACATTAAATTTTTGAATTGTATATGCACATTTTTAAGTTGAAGTCATGTTAAGCACCATCTTTAAAGAACTTCGGGACAGCAGCACAACCCTTTAAAACACCAAGTGTTGTGGAAAGGAGGGCACCGCGTTCTATAACTCTGAGAGCACCTTTTTTTCTTAGTTTTGCTTTAAACACAATTTTATACTCAGAACATTTTGGGATCATTTTGCTATATTTATTTCTACATTTCTTAAGAAAAATATTTGCGGCGGGCAGTGCTGGCACCTGGATGGAGCCTCGGTGCCTTCATGGTCATATGCAGAATGTATATCACCATGCCTAAAAAAAAAAAAGACAATCCACATAGCAGCACATGCTGATCCTAAACCTGATTTAGCACAAGCCAGATGTATGTCTCTTTAGCCTGCAGGACACAGCATCCATGATTTACAGAAGAATTTAAAGAAGTTTTTGAGTATTCGAACCATAGCACCAGTTTTTCATGTCATGGTTGCCTGTCTGTGTGTTGATTTCTTTTATCTAGCATAACAAAAACCACAGTAAGAATATAAAGTAATAAAAGTTTTGCTATTCTCATATTAGGGTACAAAACGTGCACATTTAACTGCACTCTGTTTTTATGCACATTTTTATCCAGGTCCTGACTTTGTTGGAAACAGGGCTGTCAATGTGAAAGGAATAGAAATCCATTTGTAAATGACCAAAATTGTTCATCAAAAAGAATTCCATTTTTGTTTGTCCAGTATTACTGAAAATTGTAGTTACTTGTGCCTTTTATGTCCAGGTTTGTGTTTTTGAGATGTATAGTAAAGAGAAGGCTGTGAAATTTTATATCAGCTTTTTTAAAAATGTTCTTCTGGAGGGTTAATACTTTGTCCCTTGATTGTTTCTTTTGTAAAGGCCATTGCTTTAATGCCAGGATAACTAAGAGTTGTATCACAGACGTGCTGAAGGGGCAGCAGAAATGTGTCAAAGGAAATGCACTGAAGTTCTATTTTTATTACAAGAGATTTTAGACTAGAATATATGTCTGTACAGGGAAGAGTGCTTCTTATTTATTATTCTTTGATGATAATTATTATTGTTTCAAGGTTTTTTGTCTTTTGGGGGTTTTTTTTAAAAAACTTTTTGTTATTGGGGGGGAAAGAAACTTTTTATTACATCTGTGTGTCTTTTTCATGATGTTCTTGTATCTTGAACTGGTGACAAAAAGTTAAGACGCCGAGTCGTCGGCTGGTACCAGAAGATCAAGTGCCCTGCGGATTTCACACAGCAAAATTTCTAGTCATTAAAGAAATAAAAACAAAAAATGCACCAGACTCTGAGGTCGTGACTTTCTTCTTTTTGGCCTTAGCGGAACATTTTGAACAGAACAGTTTGTCAAGTTTAGGACAAATTGTTTTCACACATTTGATGATTTCTTAACATTATCAGCATTGGCTTCAGTTGAAAAGCAGACAAAACGTTAAAATCATATGATAAATATCTACTGTTGCCAAAGTGCTTATTCAGAGGGGGTCATATGATTGTCTGGGATTTTAGCTTTGTACTATTGTAGGGTCTTTACCTTACAATACAAAAGCGCCTTGAGGTGACTGTTGTTGTCATTTGGTGCTATATAAATAAAATGCAATTGAAGTTATTTTGATGGGAAAATGGGAAATGGATGCAGTGATTTATTGGAACATGCAGTGCATGAGGCACAAACAGAGCTTTTACAATCTAACCTTTATTCATCAAGACATGCTGGACGCTCTTAGGCAAGCTTGTAATTTCTGTAAGTATAGAGCATAGACCTTCAGCACAGATGCTTTAGCCCAGGGGTGTCAGACAGAAGGCCCACACCTCATGCATGTCCCCTGCACCACTAGCTGTTTCTTCTCGTTTTTAATGCCCTACCCTACCTCCTTTTTTAGATAAACATTCATTCACCTCTCTTTAGTACGTGGGGATCTGCCTGGCCTTCCCCAAACTGCATTTTTAATCTGTGCTCAAACCATGTGCCATTATCTATTAGAAATGCAGTCAAACCTAGATGAGGATGTGGTGAGTAAATGTGTAGTTAAACATTTTTATACTGACAGAAAGGGGAATTTCACTGGTCTGGCCCGCTTAGGATCTCCTCCAGTTTTCTTCTGTTTTATATTGACATAACTTAAGATACTGTTCATCTGCTGTAGGTTGTTTTTTAGACCTGAAACCCGTGTTTGCCTTGCACTTATCAAGTTTCCTCAATTTTCTATGGAGCACACCGTGCTGAGATAACCTATGGCATGTGCCACAGATTTAAATAAACAAATGGGAACAAATGATGTTTTTTTTTTTTATGACGGTCTCCTATTAACAGGTAAAGATTATATTTAAAACTGAAAATGAGTGAAAAAGCAGCCAACTTCCAAAGAAAACCACTGAAAAAACCTTCAGAAAGCTCAAGACTTTTGCACAGTTCAATATGTGTTAAGGTGTGTTAAGATCTAGGGTTTGTTCACAATATGTTCGTGCAGATTATCCTTTGAGCTCTCGTGCCTGTAAAGCAGCAAGCACAGTAATCACAATCAAACTGAGTGTTCGAGATGTTTCTGTCAGCGAGCCAGGCAGCTGTACAGCTTCAGCACCCCCACTAGATGTCACCAGTTTCAGATGAAAAATATATTTCTCTTCCATGAAGCTGCTATGCTAGAATCAGGGCGTACTCCTAAGCCTCAACTCAGAACCACTGGAGCAAGTCTGCTTCCTGGTATCACTGGCTTTAGATTTCATTGGGGTCAGCAGGTGACACACCTTCTAATTCTTAACCAGAAGTTACAAGTTCCAAGAACTGTGACTGTCTATATGTGTCATTCTGTTACTCCCATTTTTTTTATTATGAAAGCACATATATTTATCACTTCTAAAGAATTAGTTTGAGATTATGAAGATCAGCTTTATCAAGCCTCACAATCTTCTGATCACGCTGGCACGCGCAACTCTCGGTGTGCGTCGGGCAGTGTAAAACAAGATCAACACACAGGGCAATATTCAGATAAACAGTATCTCTCCCATCGCGTCTCAGGCCATCCGGTGTTTTTGGTCTTACTTTTAGTCTGCACAGCAATGTTTAATCACACAACCAGCAAGAGATTACGCAAAGCTTACTCAGCCGTTACACGCCAGTTTTTTTGACGAGGAGCCAAAAACCTGAGAGCTGGTGTGAATAAAATGTTGCACAGAAAGTATTAAAAAACAGGCAGCAGTGGGGCCCTTTTATTTTTAGACACTTAGTCCATCAAAAGCAGTCTGAAGCAACAGATTCGTCTTCCTCCTCCGAAACATTGCAGATGCCAATGCCTTACGGAGCCCTGCTGGGATAGTAGGAAGTTTTATCAAGGAGTCAACTGAGGAGGGTGGATTTTTAATTAAAAGTAAACAGCTTCCAGGACAGAAGCCTGCAAAGACATCAGGGTGTGGTTTAATATAAAGACACTCTCTGGCTATTCCTCTTGCTTGCTGTCTTTTCCACTGCTTTGCATGCAGTGATGCAGAGGGCTGCCTAATGTGACACGTCGATCCCCGGGGGTGTGCTTTAGGAGGACACATCTGTGTTTCTCAGGGAGCTGAACTACTAACCTCTGGGAGACAAATGTGAAGAATTCACCCAATCACAAAGCAGCAGTGATAGCGGTCACACCACATCACACAATCCCCACATTTTTATGTAAGAGGAAAATGTGTTCCCCTCCCCTAAACAAGACTGTCAGATTACATCTAGACACTTGAGAGACTTGTGCCAAGTTGGTGTAAAAGAGGCTGAGCCGTAGAGTGCACCACGTATTGGGGCGACTGTGGTTCAGAGGGTTGGGAAGCTCGTCTTGTAACCGGAAGGTTGCTGGTTCGATCCCCTGCTCTGTCTGTCCTGGTCGTTGTGTCCTTGGGCAAGACACTTCACCTACCACCTACTGGTGTTGGTGCGATATGGTAGCCTCGCTTCTGTCAGTCTGTGGCTACCACTGTAGGTTCACCTCTTCCTATTTTATGTTTAAGTCGCTGTCTTGTGTTTTTTCCAGCATACTTTCCATATCCAAGTGTTTTCTGGGCATGCCTGCCCTACAGAGGAAAAGTGCTGTCTGCTTCCTGCTTGTTCTGCACGTTCATGCGTAAGCTTTCATCAGCTCTTATAGCAAACAAACAGTAGATTCTGTCATCCTCTCATGTCCATCTGTCACTGGCAGCTTCGCATGCTTCCTCTGTCATTAGAATGGGGAAAAAACAATGGCTAAAATGTATTGTTTCATCATAACAGCTTGACGTACTCAAAATTTTGCTATTCATTACTTCATTTTCCTATCAGGTAGCTGATGAGCATTTGGGAAATGACAGCAATGAAGCGCAATAGTGATAATCCAACATGTACTTAATGTATTTACATGTTTGAAGGCGGCCATTTGGCTATCTGCGTGACTCTGGCACGGCTGACCTGCCTTGGCTTGACTTGACCGAGAGACCAAGTGCATGTGGGCAGGGATGAGCCACACTATCTGTGTGCTCAACTTCACCACGGATTGAGGATGGAGGGGCGTGATTTTGATCTGGTGTCACAAGTTTTCAAAGCACACCCACGGTTTCATGTTATACTTCTTTGGGTTAGGGTTACAGCCTTGATTACTCAAGAAAAAGGGTCACAGTGTCTCTGATATATCTGCATGTTAATCTTTGGAAACAAAAAGCATTGTGCTGGGATTCTGGAAATCAATTAACCTTTATTCTATTGATCATTTGATACAATACAGAAACTGTTACTGAGAAGACAAAGTTAGTTTAATTTAAAATGTCTCCATTGCATACCAGCATATCGCAGCATCTCCCCTCCCACAGTGGTCACAGTGATCCATTGTCTTGTTCCTCCTCCCCGTGTTTCCGCTTTATTAGATAAACAACTCTTCAGACCTCACATCTTCCTCCATCCCCTTCTTCCACCTCTCACCTTATCCACCAGCACAAAGCCAGGCAATCCCTCATTCAAAATCAGACCGGTATCATAAATGTCATTCAAATGTAATCTCTAAATGACATTTACCTCTGTTACAGATGACTTCCAGAGCAGCAGATACTTGGAAAATGTGCCACAAGCTCACACATTCTGGGGTCCTACACTGAAAGTCCATGACAGGCAGATGTGGGTGGAGCTTTCAATGTGTCATCAAGTGAGAGGGGCGAGGAGATGTATAAAAAAGAGTGGCACAGTTCAGACAGCTTCAGACCAGACACTGGCAGCACATGAAGAACACAGTTGCAACTGTATGGATAACAGTCTCTGCAGAGCTCCATCCGTCCACTATGTCTGCTCAGAGCAGCATTCTGCTTCTCGTCACTCTTTGGGCTTCAGTGCAAGATGGTAAGTGCTATATATTCTTTTTCAGTGGGGTGTTCATGGCACAGTTTTTTGTAAGACAGCAGCCTACAATCAAATATTTACACTGGTATTAATCACAGCCACACTGTGCGCAGTGACATGTTAAATATGCAACACACAGCAGCTTGTTTGTAACACCTTTAAAGCTGCTGCTGTTTTTAAACCTAAAATCACAAAGAGAAACTTGAGTGTTTGTGAGTCCTTATTATGCCAAAGTATTCATAGATTCATTTGCTTGGTCATTGTAAATGATCAGAATCAATTTTAGAGCTGAAAACTGGAACTCTTGAATCTAGATCGGTGTTTCTCTCTCTATATATATATCTTTTTAAATATGTGGAAAATAACGAAAGTGAGCCAGACTACTGACAGGTATTGTTACTTAGCTGGAGCTGATGTTGTGTTTGGTTAACCCTTCCCATCTCTGACTAGGTTTAGGTCTACCAGTGATGAACCAGATGGAGGTGGAGGTTCAAGAAAGAGTCCCAACACATCGATTGAGGACCAAACGCTGTGCCTGCTCTAACCCGCTGGACTCAGAGTGTCACTATTTCTGCCACCTGGACATCATATGGATCAACACACCCAGGTGAGCTTAAAAGGAAGCGCCGTGAAAAATGCCTGAAGGCTCTGAGCATATTTTCCTGTATAGTAGTGACACATCTCACAGCCTTGCAGCCCAGACGCTGCAGAACAACTTTGCTGTCATTATCACTGTAGTCGGCAGCAGTGAGATATCAAAGAGCAAAGTCTGCAGGCTGGTTATATCACGAGCAAGGCACTGACTTTGTACTTCTCTCTACAGCAAGACGACAGTTTATGGTCTTGGTGGTGCTTTCTCTCGACGCAGACGATCCACTGGCCGCTGCACATGTGCCAACCGCGATGACCAACCCTGCACCAAATTCTGCTATCTCAGGTGAGCACCTCATACAGCCTCAAAACCTCAATGTAAAGCACTAGATTAAAGGCAAAGCTGAGAATATATGTTTAGCTCACTGTAGGTAAAGGCAGGTAATATTTCCCTTTGAGGATGACAGGGAGAAGTAGGTATAAGGAAACAGCTTGTGCTATTATTAGCCTAAATATGTTTTCACTGAGTCCCACTTGTCCAAGGGTGTGACTGTCAAAACAATGCAGCTGGAGCTGAGGGAGTGGAGTAAGCGTACAAAGTTCAAGCAGGTTGTTTCTGATCGGCTTAGATGTGCAGATTACACAGATCGTGTAATAAAGCCGGCCTGGTCCCTGTCCTGTGATTTATGTATCTGGATCTGGATATCAGTGAAGCGCTAAACAGAGAAAACAAGAAGAGGCATGGTTGAATGGCAGCATTCTTCAAACCTTGACAGAAACGATAACTGCTGATTGTGGGCCTGGAACATAAAACATTTAGTGAGCCTGTAAAGATAAGAGTCTTTTAGGTTAACACAGAGTGCTAAAAAAATAAGCAGCGCTGGATCATGATCAATAAAAGTTTTTAAAGTGACAACCTTCAGCTTAAGCATGACTATTGGTGTTTTATTGGCTCTTTCTCTGCAGCCCTGAAATCAAAACTCTGCAAAGACAAAAACGGCACTCAGTCAGCATTCTCAGGTGAGCTGTGAAAGTTTTTAAAATGCCTTTAAAACCGATATATAAGTTATATTATGATGATTATGATGATATTTGAAGTTGGTGGCTGACGTTTGTCTTTTTTGTGTGCAGCAGAGTGAAGAGGGCGCAGGGTGCACATGATTCAGACAGAGGCAAGTCTCCGTGGGCTCAGGTGAAGCGCGCTGGCTAAACAGTGGAGCTACTGGAGCAGGGGGAAAATGAGAGAGAGAGCAGTGAGCACCTGAACAAATTACCCTCCTTTGATACAGAGGAGGGGAAACAAAGGGCTGAGAGATGAGTCCCACACAGGAAGGCCATGGAGAAAAGCCAAAGCGCCACAAAGATCGTCTGTTCGTACCTGCAATTAGGGGGCGGAAAATATGCCGCCAGTTCTGCAGGCGTAATGGAAACAGAAGAAGAGGATCGCAGCTGATATGAGTTATCAGGTCATGTGTGACTTTTGCCTTTTGGTGTGTCAGAGCTGTGTGACTGTGCAGACAGGCCAGGCCAGCACCGACTAAGAAGACAGAAAGAGGAAGAGGAGACTTGTGCTTCGTATGTACGAGTCATATTTTTGCTGTTGCATAAGACTCTATTTACTATATTATAGAGCTCTAATACTACAGCTTATAAAATTAACTTTTTCACTATCATTGGGGGTTTTTGACTTTGTTAAATGAAGGTTTTTTTTCAAGGATATTACAAGATTTGTGTACAAAAGCATATTGTGTGTAAAAGTAAATACATTTATAAAGCTGTCAGTTCTTTTAATCAAACAATAAAGAAAATGCACATGACGTTGTGTGCGTTGTCTTATGTTATGTCTCTTACGTTTCACTTTGTGGCGTCCTGTGTTTGCTTCAGGAAAGCAGAGAGGTGATTACTCTTAATAAATCACATGGGAAAATTGATGTGAGGGAACCATATTTAGCAGCTGTTGCTATTCAATTGTGTGTGGATCAAACATATTGTCAGAGATCAAACAGAGGCCTGACGTGGGTGAATGGTTCAGGAATCTGCGCTTCACATCAGTTATAAGTTTACCTGCTGTTCAAAGGCAGCACAGGCTTTGTTTTCATAAGGATCTATGGAAAGAATGCATGTTTTTGTAAACCAGAGGGTGAGAACACGCTTTGAAATTCCCACTCGCTCCGTGTTCCTTACCGACTGTTTGTACAGCACATACTCTCCGTTCACACGTGAATATGTAAGCGGGGAGATGAGTGTCAAAGTCCTAAAGGAAGCAATTATCAGAGATGATTTATCTGTCATCAAATGGATAAAGTGGAAGAAAACTGACCGGCCCTCACTTTCTAATCAAAAAACACTAACAGCTACACACGAGTGATAGTATGCCTTTTTATTTCTGGAGTAGGATTTCCTGCTTGACTGCATTTCTTTTCAGGTCATAACTTCCCTTCAACGCTTTCTGGGGAGACCCCCTGCAGCCCACTTTTCCAAACAGGCCTGAACACAGTCTCAGCTTTTCCTCACAAACAGACTGCCTGAATCCACAGTGGACACAGTAATAGCAGACATCTTCAGATGCAGTTTCACAACGCTTCACACAGCTCTGCTATTCTGCTTTATCCTTGCCTTACAAGCTACCTGCAACACATGAAAGAAGAAGTGAGAGCGGGGAAATGACAGGAAGTCTATATACGTTCATTCGGGGTTGATGTTGTGGTCATGCATTTTAAATTAGGGCATTTCCTCATTCTGCTTGCCAAGAGGGACCAACAGCAGCAATAAACAACTGTAATGACTCTGCTGTAACGCAATACAGAGATAAAGATGATTAAAAAAAAACATTCACATGATTAATAATTAACTTACAAAGAAATATGACTGTGTCAGCTAAGCTGTGAGAAAGCACAGGCTGTCTCAGTGCAGAACTCTGTCCATGGTGCTGGAACAGGAGAGGCTCTAGTAAACCACGTTACTGCTGATGGATGAGCTTTACTGGTTTCCACCAACACTCTGGCAGTATTTCTCCATTGCCAGTAGAGAGTGCGCTACTCAGGCCTTTTCTAAATGATCAGCTTTTGTCCTTAAATATAAATTGCTTTCCAATTTCATTCAGATACAGAAAATAAAAGCATGGTGCATAAAATAAAAAAGTTAGTAAATTAAGGTGTAAAATTGAAATGTGTGTATGAAAACAGGCTGGAAAAATCCAAAACAGTGGACATGCAACATGCCCTGAATTGCACGTGAGTGAGTTATCTCTTGATCTAAAAAAAAACAAGTCTGACAAACATTAAACTGAATTTTATGCACTTGCCAATTTTGTGTTTAATTGGTTTCCACAAAGACAAAAGCCGTTTGGGTGTAGCTGTTATGTTTCAGTGGTGTGTCTGCCAGTCTTACAGATACCTTGTGGGAGGTGTAATAGACAAGTGGCTGTACAATAATAATACAATAACAATGTTTCTCCAATTTTGTGTCAAATGACGATTAAAAAGGAATCATGTGTTGATGTACAAACACCTGACCTTTGATTTTGTGAAACTTTGTAGTGGTTGTGTAGCTGTTCTGCAACTTCAGTGTCTTAGTACAGCGTCACTGCACTTGTAACCACATCAGGATGCTGTTTTTTCAGTCCTATAAAGCCACACTACAGGGATTAATAATGGTGAGCAGGTAGATTGCCCTTCATTTCCAATTATTTTATGAATATTCTTTAAAATAAAATAGATAAAGTGTTTAAAACTGTGGCAAGAGAAGAAACAATTCATCTACAATCAATCAAATTATAGGTAATAGCTCATAGTGCACTGAGCAAATACACTATATTGCCATTGCTCATCTACACATATGAACTTGATGTGCATTCCATTCTTAATCCAGTGGGATTATTATGATGTTCACCCCTTTGCAGTTATAACAGCCTAAACTGTGCAGGAGTGTTTATGGAAATTTCTGACCATGTTACCTGAAGTCTGTTCGTGAGGTCAGACGCTGATGTTGAACAAGATTCGCTGCTCTAATTTGTCCCAAAGCTGTTCCATCAGGTCGAGGTCAGCACTCTGGGAAGTTCTTTCACACCAAACTTGGTCATCCATGTCTTTATGGACTTTGCGCACTGGTGCGCAGTCATGTTGGAACAGGAAGGGGCCATCCCAAATGTCTTGGTATGCTGAAACATTAAGAGTTCCTTTCACTGGAACTAAGGGGCCAGGCCCAACTCCTAAAGCACAAGCTCACACCATAACCCCCCTTTCCACCAAACTTTATACTTGGCACAGTGCAGTCAGACAAATACTGTCCCCCCAGCAATTACCAAACCCTGGATTGCCAGCGTGATCCGTTGTTCCAGTTCTGTTCAATTCAGCTTTATTTATATCTTGACAAATTACAATAAGAGTTGCCTCAAGGCCAGAGAACACATCTCACTGCAGCTGTCTCTGTGATTTTTCCGTGGACTACTGCTTTGTTGCTGTTGTTCCCAGTTGCTTCCATTTTGCTATAATGCCACTAACAACTGACTGTGGAATATTTAGTGGTGAAGAAATTTCATGACTGGGCTTGTTGCATCCTATCACGGTACCATGCTTGAATTCACTAAGCTCCTGAGAGCGACCCATTCACAAATGTTTGTAGAAGCAGCCTGCAGGCTTAGTGGTTTGATGTTATACACTTGTGACCTGGATGGGTCAGGAAAAATGATGGCAGTACCGTGTATTTTATCGCCACTTCTTCTGTCTTTATTGTGACTTACTGATCATGATTATGCTGTGCACAGAGATATACAATACAAATACCAAGGTCTTGCTTCTGCCATCTTCAGCCATCTCCAATGCAGGAAGTTCCTCTTTACCAATCAGACAAACTCTCTTTATCTCAGTGATAAGTCCAATTGTCCACTATTCTCCCAGTTCTTTACTCCTCGATTCTGTGTCACATTCAGCGTTGTGTTGTATACATGAGCACTGATTTGCCCATTGACGACTGAAGGCTACACACACCTAAAGTCAGTACGAGTTACATATCATTGTCACCTGGTTTATTGATTGAGTACAGCTGTGTTTTAACCTTTGACAAAGTGGTGAAGATGCGGACCGTACTGGAGATTCTAGCTTGCGCTGCAACGTTTGTGCTTTATATTGAAACGTTGTTTTAATTAAACACAAGAGCACAAATAGTTTCTACAGTGTGCTTCTTTCTGAAAAGCCAGTTTGTCTGTGAAGCTGCTCCTTCCACTAACACGCAACGTACAGCAGAATTCAGGTTTGACATAAATACCTCTCAGAGCCATAGTTTTCCACAGATATAATTTCCTGCCTATTCCTTTAATCATCTTTCATGGGATGCAGAGTTTTGGGGAGGAACTGTAATTCGTGGAATGATGACTCAATAATTGATCAGAATAAATGCATGTCTGGGATACAGAGCATTTCTTCACCTGCAGGTATGTGATGAAGCTGTTAAACCCCTCTAAAGTCATAATTATTACTTGTGTTCTCCTAATACCAATACTTTCAGCTGACAGCTCTCCTAATATGAGTTATGTAAGTGACAGATTGTGTTTGGGTTCATGCTTTTGTAACGTGAGAGTTGTTTTCTCAGCAAACACAGACGCTGACCTGTCAGCTGAAATATTTCATACCTGTCTGTGTATATTTCACAGCTAGGCAGACATCATACAGTCAACACCGGTGTCCTGAAAATCCATCTTGTTTATTCATATTGTAAGCATGATGCAGTTGCACAACACTGAATTCTCCAAATGACTCATTCACCGCACCGGCAGTGACCCTGGAGTTTAATTAGCTTCAAATGATCACATAACATAACACACAGCCCCTACTGATTCAGCACACTCTGTAAACATTCCTGAAATGCTTTGGCTTTCTGCACTCCGCTTTACTTCAAAAGGCATTTTCTGGGTCACAGCCAACTGGCATTGATCAGGATCGTTAACAGCATGTTCCCTCTCTTAAAATAGCCTGCTGTATCACCCATCCTTAACCAAGAATAAAAGCTCAGCAGTAAATCAAGAAAATGTGGACATGTTAAATGTGTAAGATAATTGCATAGGAATTGAAAAGCCCTCTGTCCTCCTTCTGTTCATCCTGGGCACCATTAAGTGCGTTTAATGGTGTTTGCTACTATAAAGGAGTGCAACCTTGTCAGTTTGATTTAACCTCCTAGGACCTGGCGTCCACATATGTGGACATCACATTTTTGGTTGTCTAGACCAAAATACTAAATTTTGCTCTACAAGTGCCTGATATCCACTTACGAGGACATTATGCTGCCTCTGTTTCATCAAAATTTAAAACAAACATCCTCATATGTGGCTCTCATTTTTCTTAGAAACAAAAATTAAGTTAAAAAAAAAAATCTGGTGATTCTTTGTTTTTGCATTCATCGGATCTCAATATGCCCAAATATCAAAGAGAAATTAAAAATGCATGCCATGGAAGAGTTCAGGTCTTAGGAGGTTAAAGAAAGAAAAAGCTAGTGTTCTGTTTAAAGTGTAAATAAAAACAGAATGTAGTCATCTGCAAATTATTTAAAGACTCTTTGAAAATACAACATAACAAGCTGAACTGTGTGCTGACGGCAGATGTTGAAAATAAGACATTTTTCATTTTGGAAAGAATGCATCACTTGGAAAAAGCTGGCAGAGGAGCATGTTTGTCACTGTGTTGCATCTAATCTTCTTGTAGCAAGTTTCGTCTGTCATACTTTGTCAATGGTTGACTGCTTTAGCTCCTAAACTTTTTTTTATGACTGAGCCATGCTGGTCCATCCTGTAAAAATCTTTCACCATAATACTGTTGCAGATGTTTGCTTTAAACCTGTTTGCAAAGAACACACCACGTGGCCCTTCTCTTTAGTCTAGAGGACACAGTCTCCTTCATTTTCAGGAGAAAATCTGAATTTACTTGGTTGGACCACAGGACTTCAGTCCACTTTAAATGATCTCTGTTACACAAAAGGTGGCGTGTTATGTTCTTGCTTAAACCTTATTTTACAAAATGTATCGCAAAGAAGCATTTCAGCGTGCAAGAACTGCATTCAGAAGTATTTCCAACCCCAAGCACCAATTTCAAATAGCACTGAGAAATGTTATTGTTAAATTGCTGAACCACTCATGCGTGAAATATTTCACAGTTTGGTGAACCTCTTCCCATCTTTTCATCTGATACACTCTCAGATCACATTATTAAATAACTTAGTTTTCACATACTCCAGCGTGTTAAGCATTACCGTACTAAGTATTGTATAGGAAGTATACCATCTCAAGTTCTTAATGTGCTGCAGGCATCAAATTCAGAAGGAGTATATTCTTGTTTTTCTTGGTTTCAACTTTTAATGTGTTGCTTTTGTGCACTTTTCAATTAAATCTGGAGTTTAAACGATTTTACAAATAACTGCATTGTGTTTTTGTTTTTGTTGTTTTTAAACAGGACTGTATTAGGTATTCATAAAAATTCTTATCAACAACTCTAGACTGATGTTGTCACATACACAACTGTTCTCTGGGTATGTAGACAAGTCAAGCCAACTTTATTTATAAACAGCAAGCACTGACCAAGGTGCTTAACATTAAGGAGAGAATAAAAAGGAAAAATACATTAATACTAATACTAATACTAATAATAAGAATAAGAAGAATATATTTAAAAACGGGGAAAAGTACATTAAAGCACAATTTGCATATATGTATAAAATACACAGCAATAGCCCAGTATGTTAGCCACATACAGTACAGACACATACACATTACACTCATATATGCACACAGCTGTTCCTTTATAAGGGATGGTTTTGTTTTGTTTTTTTGTTTTGTTTTTATTTCCAGTCTGTTTACTGAATCTTGCGATCAAAAACACAAAATAACCTTTACAGTAAATCAAGTGTGAGTTTTACCCTCCATTGTGCACTGCAGTCATTCTTTACCACCAGAGCACAGGATCATTTTTCTGTATTTTGGCTGAAACAGCTGCCTGTCCCATTCATATCAACATATGCACCACTTAACCCGTGGAGGAGTCCACGCTGTGCAGTACCTAGCTGTTTTTTTAAACTAGACACAGAGAAATCAACAAAAAATTAGGATAAAGGACAAAATGCAAAGACCTGTTTGAGAGAAGGATAAACTGATCCTTTATGAAAGCAGAAATGTGCTCTGTTGACTTTTTCAACGACTCTTTCGCTTTGAGTTGTTACAAGATCTTGTCATGATTGTGGAGTAAATCCAAGAAAAGCCATTTTCAAGGAAGGTTATCCATTGGTTATTTTATGCTCAGTTTATCAGTGATAGCAGACCTTAGCAATATTAGCAGATTAAAGCCTCTACAGAGGCTCTAAAGAGATTTCTCAGTGAAAAACACTGAGAAATCTCTCAGTGATCATTTGAGCATTACAGAATGTGGCTTTTCTTAGTCATCTGTTTCTTGATAGGCTTTATTGCTGTAGATATGCCCTCAGCACTCCCTTAACTAGGAACACCTAAAACATCTAAAGCAATCATGATGTCATAAATACCTGTGTTTGGGATGTATAAACAGTTCAGAATTTGCTGATGTGACCACAGTGGTATCCAGTCAGACTTTCCACACAAAGTGTGCAGTGCTGGGGTTATATTAATTAGAGATAACACCTCATACACTCCCCTCCTAAACTGTACTCATTTTCGTTTTCTTTCTTATCTTACACAGTGAGGATTTTGCTGATTGCACGCACTAGATAAACAACTGAACGAGGATTTAAGACATTTATAATAATATAGTTATATAGTTATTTTTTGTTGTTGTTTATAACAGCCTTGAACCGTGCTGTTGTTATGTTATTAAATTGTTGGCACACTTTTACAAAATAGACATAAGAATACGCTCAAGGAAACCAAGTTGCATTGTGATGATAAAGTTATAGTGAAAGTGAAAACTGTGTATTTGTTGCTTGGAGTGAAGAAGCATGTCATCACTGCAGTTGACCAGCAGATGGCCTCTGGTTATCATTATTTCACTTGAGAAAATAATAAGAAACAGGTACTTACTATTGACTTGCTGCTCAGACTTAAAGCTTGTGCTTTCAATTAAAAATAGGGGAAAGTAAATCTGGAAAAGTTTGTCATTAAAACAAAACAAAACAAAAAAACTGCCCCACCCCAAACACAGAGTATTTGAACACTGCCGGGACACACATTGGCTGATAATTTGATTCATATTGAAGATATATAATTTTTAAAATAAATAAATAATAGTCCAATAAAAATTCTCAACAGAAAGATTGTTTAATCAAAAAGGTTTTAAACTATTTATTATCAAAGTCAGCTGAATGCACTGGTATACTGTTCCAGAGCTTTGGTGTCACAGACTAAAACGCTCTGTCTTCCCTGGTCTTTAGTCAGGTTTGAGGAACAACTAACAAATTCTGAGCCTGTGAACAAAGAGCAGCAGTGAGCAGCAGTGTGTTTTGTAAAATGGATATTAAAATAAAATAAAATAAAAATATTGAAACGATTCCTAAGATCTATTGGGAGCAGGGGCGGCTCTAGAGGAATTTTCTTTGGGTGGCATGGAAATCAGGTGGGGTGGCAAAATCAAAGCCATTTCTTTACACGTATGCAGGTGTTACATTCTGTAGTCTATATGGTTAAAATGCATCAAATGCAGCAAGTATATGCATGTTGCATGTAGAAATGGTCTGTATGATTCCTAATGGATTTAACCTGAATAATTAAACATTTCAGTTCAGTAAAATCCAGGAAACAACACAACATGAAGTGGCTCATTTTAAGAAATAATCAGAGATCTGCTCTGTCATGAAAAAAATGGATGTATATTTCACCAGAATTTTTAACATTAATTACACACACCTTCACGGCATTGTCATTGTAACAATCAAAACCTGTGTTGAAATCTGAAGTGGCCATGATTGATTCAAAATGTGCTCTGGTGTTGGTTTGTTATGAAAACAAGAAATAAAGCAGCTTTGGATGCTATGGGTTCAACAATTTTTAATGGGGTTGGGGGCAGGGTAACATTATGCAATATATTAAGTTTTAGAATTTATGTTCAATGTTAAATGTAGCCAGGCTCAAAGTATCAATTTGAGCTTATTTAAATAAAAAACATGAAAAAATGTTTTCCAGTTCAGCTGAGGAGACTCTAGAGAAGAATTAAATATTCTATTTTGATGGCTGGATTTAGCTTTTGAACAAAAAGAAGCAAGACCCTTATTGATTTAGGATATAGTTCAAGAGGAGTGTCTTGATGCTCAATCATCCAGGTAAGGAAATCCCAAAAAGTTGATTCTGTTCATCTGGATGTAGAATTTTTGGTGGCAGAAACATTTCGTCACTCATCCAAGTGGCTTTTTCGGTCTCAGCTGACTGCAGGTTTCCTCAACGTTATAAACAGTACATTACACAATGACTGAAACCAGATCACTGGCAAGCAACGGGCTGTGAAGTCAGTTTCTTGATCATTAATATGCAAAATGTCATGACCATTGATCAACAACCACTGATCAAAGACTATTGATCAATGATCAATGGCCATGAGTACCATTCACAGAGAGTTGGGGAATGGCTGCAATCACAGCATTGTAAGATGGCGACAGATGTACCCTTAGGCCCCCTCCTCGATTCAGAGATGGTCTTTCCCTTTTCACATAAATGGCCTCCTTGACTCCACGCTCAAACCAGCGTTCCTCCCTGTCCAGGATGTGCACATCCTCGTCA
This sequence comes from Pundamilia nyererei, assembly GCF_000239375.1. Taxonomy (NCBI): domain Eukaryota; kingdom Metazoa; phylum Chordata; class Actinopteri; order Cichliformes; family Cichlidae; genus Pundamilia; species Pundamilia nyererei. Next base: position 1,014,171 of record NW_005187545.1, on the reverse strand, counting down.
TTGAAAGAGTGTCCACTGGCCTGTAGGTGTGAATAGACTGTGGAGTCCTGGCCTGACGAGTTAGCTCTTCTGTGTTGTGTCATACGCTTCGCCAGAGGTTGTTTAGGTTCCCAGATGTATAAATCCCGGCAATCCTTCTGGCAATTAACAGCGTACACTACATTACTCTGTTTGTGCCAGGAGACCCGATCCTTGGGGTGGACCAATTTTTGACTCAATGTGCTTTGGGGTTTAAAAGCCACAGAGACTCTGTGTTTAGAGAAAAATACGTCTCAGCTGTTCTGATACTCCTGACACATAAGGGATCGCTAAGGGTTTTCGTTTAAACAACAGTTGTCCTTCTCTCCTGGATTGTCTGGAGCTTTCTGAAGGTGCCTTCCTAGCTTTGACAAAGCTGGGATAACCTCATTTACTCAGGGCCTTCTTGATATGATTCTTCTACTTCCCTGGTCGCTGTATCTGTGGGGATGGTGTTCACTCTGTGTTGTAGCGTCCTGATGACACCCGTAGGTTTACGGTGAACATCGACTTTTAAATGTGCCCCATTACTGATGGAAATCTCACAGTCTAAGAAGGCTAACCTGCCTTTTCATTATCCTCCCTGATGAATTTGATGTGTTGGTCCACCGACTTAATGTGAATAGCGAATAGTGGTACATCCTGAGATCTGATTTTCACCCAGGTGTTATCCACATACCTGAACCAATGACTTGGTGGTGTTCCAGGGTAGGACTATGATCAATCGTCATGACAGTTTACAAATTAACGATCAAGAAACTGACCTCCCAGCCCATTGTTCATCAGTGGTGTTAGTTTCATTCATTGTGCAAACGTACTGTTTATAAGGCTGAGGAAACCTGCAGTCAGCTGAGACTGAAGAAGTCAGTTGGATGAGTGACGAAATGTTTCTCCCACTGAAAACGCTACGTCCAGATGAACTGAATCAGCTTTTTGGCAGTTCAAGAGGAGCTACCACCGTGGTCTCCATCTTGTTGAAAAAAGGTAACAGATCCAGTTAGTAACCTGGATTTTTAGTGGACTAGGGTCAACAGCCTATCCAGCTTATGAGGCTTAAAAGACATATACAACTGAATGTCATCGGCATATAACTGATAAGAAATGTCATTAAAACAATAAATAATGACAGTTAATGGAAGCAAGCAAGCAAGAAAATAATAATGGTCCCAAAACTAACCCTTGTGGGACCCCATATGTTAGAGAAGCATTGTTAGAGGTTAAGGTTTATGGTTAAGGGTAGGGTTATGTTTATCCATTTGGCACACCCAAAATGAAAAACAAAACAAAAGAAGTGAAAGGTCCCATTAATACAAATATTTCAGAGCATTTTTTAAAGGTAAAAGTATCTAGTTTTTTAAAAGAAAAAAAATGTCCTTAACAAGTAAAGCAACTGTATTGGTGAGGTTGTGGATGTTAAGAGATAACTGATAACAGTTCTATCCCACCTCGAGAAATATATATGCACTATATACTAAAATGCTCCCATTACACAGACAGCTTTTATACACAGTACATAAACAGTTAAAACGGAAAGATTTGTTAAGGAATTAATTCTCGAATTCACTACTTTATACTTTATACTAATTTATCTGTTTTCATCAGACAGTTAGCATGAGGGCCCAGACTGCATTATGCTGTGGCTGTGTGGACCTATCTTTACATATGTAGCACTAGCTACATTCAAAAGAGAACAAATGCACATACATCTGCCAAGTGTACTTATTCAGTTACAGTTGAGCAACTAAGCGCAATCTCATGTTTAACTTTCTGTTTGAGGGTAGTTTGTGAACTTGGTGCCTCCTCTAGGGAAACAACAGTGTTCTTATCTGATTCACTGTCAGCAGAACATGCTGGTCCGCTCACTCAGATAGAGATTTGATCTGGGGATGTAACCTGTGATACTCGAAGGTTTGAAAAAGACAGTTTGTGGAAATTCTGGGGAAGCTGTTTAAATGACCCATGCTGTGTGTTTACTGCTGCCAGCAAATGATGAGGTGTTGTTATATGCATTCACAGCCTTCTCTACCCTCAGTTTGGTGGGTGTGCCATGAGCAGGTGTTACCCTGCAGTCTTTTCTGATTTTTATTTGCAATTCAAAGTTTATCCAGATGGAATGCATGAAAGTTAGCAAGTACAGTTTTAATGATACTGACAGGTCAACTGATTTTTCACTTCTCCATGAGCAGAAATTGATGTTTATTCTCTTTGTGTAGTTTGAGGTCTGTGGTAAAATTGCAGTCAGAGAACAGGACTTCCCCAGATGCCTGAGAAACTAGAATAAGGTGTAACGGCCATACTGGAAGAAAATGTTCCCATTCCTGGAACTTTTTTCATCCCTCAACATGCCTGCTGTTTTATATCTAAATGTGTATGAAGTCATGTGAAAAAGAAAGTATAGCTGCTTTCAATTCTGAGGTTTTACTTATCAGGACATAAAAAATAATCTGATGTTGAAAGTAAATGCATGTGATGTGTTGCACCATATCATTATTTATTTTATAACAACTAAGCCGAAAAGCAGTGTGTGGAAAATGAAGGGTACCCTTATTGCTCCCATAGTAATTAAGAGGGTAAGTAGCAGCCAGGTGCTTCTAGTTAAATGTTTCATTAACTGGTCATCAATAAGGAGGAATGACAATAGCAACTCTGCAGTTACTTCAGGTTATTGCTGCTTAGGGTGGATCTACAAGCTTTTAAATCATTTTTTAAAATTTTCTGATAAATCCTTGAAATTGAAAGATTGCGTCCAGTTCCTCTGCATGATGCAGGCGTCATTGTTTCAGAGTTTGAACAGCTGCTGTCAGACTGCCATTCAGCTGGGTCCATAATTTGCTAGACTCTGTTCACAACTGATCAAAAAAAATCAATATTTGAGCAAAGTGAAGACTTTAAGCTTTTATTTAAGGAACTTGACATGAATTTTGAATGAAGTGTTTATTTACTATCATTTTATACACAGTCCCCCGTTTTCAGTAGAGAATTGACTGTAGTTTCATATCCTTATTACTGCTGAAACAGAGTTAAGTAAAGTTGATTCTGAATTTTCACTATGGGGCCAAAAGAGCAGGAATAAAAAGGATACATCTGTTAGCTGAGAGGAATACATTGTTTAAAGAATGCTCTTTTCTTTAGTTTTCTTTTTTTATGACTTGGGAGTAAAATTTTGAAGATTTTTTTCCCACACTGTTGGTTAATTGGTCCGCTTTACTCCTCCCATTTACTCAATTAAAGAAGATTTTTTGATATTTTTTTGTGACAAATCATTAAATAATTCAAAAAGCATCAAACATAAGCGCCCCCAAAATGGAAGCAGCCAATCGATTTAGTGAGAATGGTCTCTGTGAAGAGATACTGGAAAAACAAGAACAATACAGAATTTCACAGAACATATAATACACTGAGATTATTGCTTTACAACAATCCCATCAATAACTTAATGTAGTTTATTATTATTATTATAGTTGTTGTTGTTGTCACTGTTATTATTATTAAATGTTTAAATGGTTGTATTTTATTTTCGGCATCAGTCTCATTCTTACAGCGTTATAACTCAGGGTGTGTGTTTAATAAAATGTCATATGGGGGTTAAAATGATAGCAGGCTCAATCTGTACGTCAGGGCTGCCTTTATTATTTTGTTATTTTTAAGGAAGGGAAGAGAGGGTCTTCATCCTGAGAGTGTGAAGCTGGACAACATAACGGTATGCCCCTCCACCCCCTTCCCACCCCAGAGCTGTGGACTGCAAAGCCTGGTGGGTATTGAAGTCTTCACAACAAAGAGAGAAGCCGTATTCTCAACGGCTAATGCGGCGCTGTCGCTCCCACTGAGGACTACCGGTACCGAGATGCGCAGCTCGGGATGGTTTCCGGTAAGTGCGCAAAATGTTTGGACCGGGCACTGGAAGAAGGGGAAAGTGTGAGGTGAGGAAATGACCGGGCTGCTATTTTTAAGTCGGCTGTAAGTACTTTCAAAAGAGGAGGCGGCGGAGGAGGGACGTTCGTCAGGAGGGATGTAGGGCTGCTGATTCCTGAGCAGCGAGTACAACACGGTGAGTTTGCTGCAGAGATGTCTGCACAGACAATAACCTGCAAGTTGCGCTCTCAAGTTGGTCAGTGCGAAGCAGCCGTTTTCAGAAAGCGATTTGCACGTTCACAGTGCGATGCTGCGCGTGAAAGTGCTGTGTTTCTGCACAAAGCGAGTGCCACAGGGTCAGCACACATCTTTGCTCCTGCTGCAATTGTTTCACACCCTGGAACTCCATTTTCCCCGCTGATGCTCTGCTCAGGAGACCGTGCACAACAAAGGATCGGGATGATCGGGATGTGCATGGTGTGTGCCGATGAATGTCGTCGGAAGGTCCGCAGACCGGTTATTTATCCGCGTCATATTGTGCCATATATGCTACATCTAAACTATATATACTGAGAAAGAGACAAAAGCGATTGTCCCTGTAGCTGTCTTATCTCTGTGTAAGTGTTGGTGTTGGTGTGCAAAAGAAGAAGAAAAAAACATGGATTACTTTTAAGGACATATGATGCATTTATGGTGGGGTGTAACACCTATAGGCCCATCTTCAGCTCACAGTAATAATTAAAAGGGTAATACATTGCCTCAGGGCCTGCATCTGTAGGCTTGATAAATCACAGCATGGCGGAAATGTCAGGAACAATGACAAATCGGGGGATAACAGACCCCACTCTATTTATGTTTATTTGTTTATTTACTCTATTTCATAAAATGTGTCTACCGGCAGAGTTTTTATTTTGAGGTGTGACACCGGAAGTCGCCGTTTTCGCTGCGTGGCTGACTTGACTCCGGTCTCTCGTTCACTCAGCAGCATCTTGACTCCACTGGCGCGAGATCCGCTCGCGGGGAGAGAGAGGGCAGGTCGGTGCCGCGAGCCTTCTCGCACGGGCTCCCGTTTTTCCTCTCCTGGTGCCGGGGAGTAGCAGCTGTTTAATTTCATGCTTTTTTACGACATTGCCCGATTCAACCTCTCAGGTAATTTTGTATTTTTGTCTCGGGAATGAAAACCGGTTAAGTAAGAGTCAGTTTAATCTCGGCGATACAATTAGAAATCCGCTGTCCGTGTAGGTCTAATTAGGACATGGATTGTTAGGGCAGCGATGAAAGATGTGCATGTGTCTGACATCAAAGTGTGATTGGAGAAATGGCAGTCTGGCAGGGCAATTTATATTTATTGTAATTTTTTCTTTTCTTATACGGATTCATCGCAGCCCATTATTATGGAGAGTGCATACTTCTTCAAGGACGTTATAAGCTATACTGCCATGAGGAAATGAGAGTGAAGTAAATTATTCAGCTTTACTCCAGACCAGGCTGATAAACTTCCATCTCAGAGAGCCTCCTGATGGAGAGGAATAAAAATGTGTTTATAATAAGGCTATTATTTTATTGTCTCAATTTCTTTTCAATGCATTGTGAAGCTACTGAATCTGACACATGATAAAACTTGGCTAATGGTCTCATCAGGTGTTTTCTCTCCTTAAACATGCAATGAAATCCATTTCCTGTGGTTCCATCCACCATAATAACTCTTGAAGTTAATGTGCTCTTGCAGAAAAAAAGAAGCTCATGGCTTGTGTTCGGGCTCTTTCCACTTCCCACTGGAAGCCTCCTCTTTAATGGACCATTAAGAGGAGAACCACAATGGTTAAGCTGTCGACTGTGCCTGATTCATTTGGTTAAACCGCGCAGATGAGACTAGTCTGAGCATCACATTCCTTAAAAGCTCTTTGCTGAATGTCTCAGATCAATCCTCGTTCACAGGGCAGCCGCTGGCAGGGAGCAGAAGTGGGCGGCCTGCTCCGGTGTGTAAACATGCATGTGCGCCATGGCAGAGCTTGTCGCCGATAATCAAATAACTTCACTTAAGTTATGCTTGGTTCCCCTGCAGTGCAGCCTTCACGCAGGTGGAAGGACACTACAGAAGAAAAGTTTAGCAAAGGCGAGGAGCTTTTTGGGCTCCTTGTAAAAGTGGGGCACTGGTCCCTGTGGTGAGAGGCACTTTTCTGGGGCAGGCTCTGATGACGCTCTCCCAGCACAGATTGGGAACAGACACCCTCGTCCATCCATTTCGGAAAGAGGTGTAGAAACTGTGCAGCCCGGGACAGACAGCTACAGAAAGGTCCAAGCGTAGACACAGCAACATGGGTTCGATCGCCATGTTCTGTTTTACAATCCTTATTTCTTTTTGATACCTCACTGGAATTGGCCTGTAAGTATGCCTCCGCTCAGCCTACCTGCTGCAGATAATAACTTGTATTCAAACATTTGCTCGTTGTGTTCAGTTTGTTAGAGTCTACCTTGTTAGGACTTAAGCATGGAGTTAATTACTTTCTTCCAGTGATTTGGCAGCTTTTTGTGCCCAGAACCCTGGAGTGAGAAGCAGACTGCTATTTAAAGATGGCATAACTCAGCCAGCTGCTGCCGTTTCCGCTCCCATCGTAATTGAATCAACACTAGTAGACTGCGCCAGTGAGGGTGTGTGCACTCCGCAGAAGATTACACAGTCGGGACCTCTAGGCGGTCTTTAACAGTCACTTTCACATACCTGGTTGGTGCATTTGGGATTTTGGAAGCCAGGCTGAAATAATTGGCCATGCAGGGATGTAGTTTGTGATTAGTGATTGATAAAGTGGGCAGGTAAGTTAGGCTTTTTTATGTATTCTTCTCTCCGAAGAGTTCAGCTCGAGTTTGTGTCATTAATTGATTGTGTGCATCCCGTTTTCTTCGATCTGCTTGTCCAGCTGTGTGAAGCGATATATGGCAGCTGTTAGGGGCCTCTGAGAAGGTATCTTTCGTGGTTAAAACTCAGAGGTCCTGCATAGTTTCGATAAACACATTACTTTCATATCGATCTGTTCTGTACAATCAAAAGGCAGGTACAGGGTTAACAACTCAATAAGGAACTAGGCCATGAACATCCCTTTTTTTTTATCTGTGACTGGCTGTGAGCGTGACAACAGCAAGTGAAACAGAACAATATTTTCCTGTGGAACGTATCTCCTCAAGCCAGTTCTTTATTTATGAAAAGCCTGAAGTGAAGTGTAGTCGAATAATCCTGTTTATATGTATAGATATATATGGAAAAGTCCCAGTATTTTAATTTCCACCCCCTGCCTTTAATCCGCTCGTACTTTGAAGACCTAGAGATATTTTCTCTTTCCGTGGAACACTCACCGCACAGCTCGATTATTTTGAGTCATCTAGCCAAGGCTGTGGCACTGGGCGGGAGTGTAAAAAATTTCATCTCTGACCACAAATGCATCTGCCTCGTCTCAGTGGTGTTAGGGTTCTCATCCAGTCTGTGTGAGTCTGTATGCGAATGGCTGCACTACGAAGGCTACAGTAATTTCAGGCTTTCAGGCAGTGCTGTTTGGCCTGTTTGATGTGCAAGTGATGTTACTTACACTTCTTCTTTTGAAAGGGAAGCTGACCTCTGACCTGCCAGAAAATTGCCCTAGAGGAGAAATAGAAAAGAATGCCAAAGTGAATATCCAGAATTATATATGTAGTGAACTGTTTGCGTTTATATATGTGATATTTGGATTATTTTGCAATACGATCACAGCTTCCTTAGACTGACAGAGCTTACCTTCAGGGTAGGACATTGGCCAGTGATAATGTTAATGATCTAGTCAAGGGCCTCTGGTAACAAAAGCCAGCACACTTTCTCTTAATATATCCCTCACTGGCAAAACCATTAGATTTCAAGGCAATAAAGCTGCAGTTTGCCTAATTTACTCAAATGTAAGATGATATGAAGGCCATTAAAACCCAGAATTTTGCCTTGCAGTAATATTTAAGAGCAAGAAGGAATTTTGTGGCCCAAAGCCAAACTTTATGGTTTGGGTTTGGGCCACTTCGTACACTGACAATTATAACCAGCGTTTTTGTTTGGTTTTTTTCACATTAGATTGCTTGTTGTTTTCTCACTGCAGAAAACATTTGTGCCTGATTTTCTCTAAAAGATGTGGCTTCCATAGCATTTCAGCTATTTTATTGCTAAGAATGTCTAATTTGCGCTCTGCTGTACAATCATGCTTGCATGTCTTGTTCTGTCATTGAACCATTTAAACAATCAACAAACACACTGTCTTGAATTATTAATCAGGTTCAGCTGGGACTAGAACTAATGAATCAATTAGAAAATAAGAAATTATTTTCTTTATAGCTGAAACTTTAAATCATTTCAATTTAATTGTATTAATATTGTGAAAAATCACAACAAATGTCACCTGAAGGAGATTTAAAGATGCCATAACAGACTCGTAATATTGTTTTATCTATAACTTTCTAGAAATGTCAGAAATGTATGAAATAATTCCCCACCATTCAGATGTTGTCATGTGCAAAGAAAGTATATGATTCCTGCAGTATATGACTAAGAAACCCACCAACACAGTAGATTTGAGAGGGTGGAGTTCTTCCTTAGTTCATTCTGTCTCATCTCACTAACAGGCTTTAATCTATACCTAGCCCTTTGATATTATCTTTCCACTAAGCATGTGACAATTAACTTGTCAGCCAATTTGGAGGTTGTTGGCATATGCTAGGAAAGTGGTTACTATATCCCCAGTCACACAAAATCTGTATTCCCTTTCTGGTTGGCAAAAACCTCCTTGTGCTTGCTTTGGTTGCTAGCATATTGCTGCAGTCACCCTGAGTTTGCATGGAAATGGTTGTTAGCGAGTGTTTACAGACAAACATGAAAAACTGCAGTCAACCATGGAAGTCTGCCTGAAACCAAAGCAGTCGCTAGGAAGAGTTTTTCAATCGTAATTTGATTCAGCGAGAGCCAGCAACCTCCAGGAACCAGTGCCAACCAGTCCGCAACCTTTTTTGCTCCACGGACCGCTTTAATGTCAGACAATATTTTCACGGACCGGCCTTTAATGTGTCGCGGATAAATACAACAAAATAAAATGATACGACCAAGACAAAAACTGTGGTATTTTGTAAATATAATGATAAGCGCAAATTCACTGTGTAATTGTGTAACTTTATTAGCAGCGCCCTCCTGAAATGTGCCAACAACATCCTCCTCTCTGCCCCTTAATCCTCTCTGGTTGCTATGGTAACGCGTTAATATTTATTTCAAAATAAGACACACAACTACAACACGGGAAAAGACCCAGGGAAACCGAGTTAACGATAAAAACTCTGAAAACCATAAATTTCACACACGAGCTTCAACTCTCGCGGCCCGGTACCAAATGACTTGCAGATCTTTACCGGTCCATGGCCCGGGGGTTGGGGACCGCTGCTTTAAATAATATACCCAGTATGTGTATGATTGATTTAATCCATTTGATTAAAACAGCAGTAGATTGGTCCAAACCAGTGTGGTTGTAAAGTCTTTGCAGTCTTGTGTTAGTATTTGAAGTCAACATGACAGAAAATGGACCAAATGAAGGACGATTCCCAAAAACATAGTGTTGACTCAATGTGCTACAAAGCTTAGCTAGATGTGCATCAACACTATATCGTTGACAATGTATTTTTACTTCTAATTATACAGCAGTTATACTTGTTAATGAGTCAGTACTGCAAAAGTAAATATTTCTGCTTGGTTTTCTTTGCTGCCTTAATTATCAAAGCTTTTGTGTTGTGATTTTGCTTCTGTTTTCCAGCTTTTCTATTGCAAAGAATGGACGGTGCACCACTTTGAGTACATAAAATTGCTATTTGTGAGCTTGTCCATGAGCGGTTACATAACTGAAGTGTCATTTTACACACGACTCTGATTTGAATGAATGCCAGAAAGCCATTTACTCATTACCGTCACCATGTATACATCAATGGATACAAACTGTGGCATCAGACCTTTTGTGATTTAGTGGACTGGAGCTATAGTCTGCTTTAAGCTCTGTAAAGTCTGACCAAATTGTATCAGTTTTTGTTACACAGGGGCTTCTAAAGGCCTTTGTAGTATTTCCTTCTGCTTTCTTTCTCCTACAGCACGCACCTTCAAATACACAATAGATTCAGTCTGGTATTAGAAATTACTTTTTTTGCTTCATCCAAACTCATAGATACATCTTTTCCGGACATTTATTGCCGGACAGGTTCAAGCTCTGAGATATGGAGTATTATTTGTCTAGTTGTGACTTTTAGTCGGTGTGCCTGTGTTTTCACACCCAGGTGTGATCGGTTTCTCTTCGCAGTCTTATCGGAAAATTCCTGGGAAGTGTGGATCTCCTAGTTGTGTGTTGTATGTCAGACTGTGATGTGATCGACCTTGTTTTTCTCTCTTTCAGAGTGGATAGGATGGTTGGAGGTGGCATCGTCAACATGCTAGAGACCTGAAAAAATACTGCTGTACTGTTGCCAAGAACCCCGACCACCCACACCCCTCCCATGACTTTGTGTAGTGTATGTGTACGACTTTTTGCAGTTGCACAAATATACAGAAGTCAATGCACAGGAGTTTTATTTATATATCATATGCTTTATATCTGAAGGCAATCTAAAATGTTATAGCTAATACATAAAAGGGAAAAATTGCATTAAAAACTATCAATTGAAATAACAGAATAAAATGAATTATATAAAGGTATAAAATGAAACAAATGTAGAGCTGAGAATATGTCTGCTCATGTATTAAACTTGTGTTTTTCAGGAGATGTTGATTGGTGTGCCTCAAACTCTGTAATGGAAAATCGTGGTGAGTACCGAGTTACGCGTTGTGGTTTTTTTAAATGCAGTGTTAATGCTGTGTTTCACTTTATTCCCCCATCGTGAATGACTCATTGCACACTCTTGTCAGACAGGGCTGGGGATGTTTATGTACATATGTGCGTACCTGACTTAGTCTCCCTCCCTGCTGAAGTAGCCTGTCCCAGTCTGTTATCCAGGTCAGGCCAACAGGTTCTGGAGTCATGCGGATTGGCTCAGTTCTCGCTGGAAGCCAGCCCGGCGTGGTGGCTTTATGTGGGGCACAGGAAGAGAAAAGGAACGCTGCCGAACACACTAGCTCTCCATCTTTAGAAACAGCTCGAGATGCAGCCAAATGCTCACAAAGCTCTGATCTATCCAGGCATAATGACACAGCACAGTGCTCTGGATTCCTCTGAGGCTCAGACGAGATTTTTTTTTTTCTTCTAAAGACACTCAAACGTCAAACGAAATCAAAGCACTAATTCAGGGGGTCCACTCCCGCTTTTCTTCTCATTTACAGAAAGTGCTCACTTTTTCTTTGCCTCTCCTCTCTATTTTTAAGCCTGATACAAGACTGTGCTTCTTGGCAAACATATTTCAAAGTCATGCTAATCCTTCCAAGTCTTTTTAAAATGTGATATAAGGGAGTTAAAAAAAGTGTATAAAATGGTGCCTGGAGACATTAAAGGAGGCGAGCAGCATGATAAACACCCTGCACTAACATTAGGTTACTGAGCAGGAGTCAGCTAATGTTAGCGTGCAAACCCTGTATAGAAAGTGCAATGTTTATTTCTCTGATCAAACTGTCCACTCAACCTGGTCAGTGTCATTCTGTTGATGGCGATGAGAGCATACTGGACCTTTCCTCAGAAACAGTAATGCATCTGATCTTGCAAAGCATTTCTACTGGTCAAGGGTACTGATTGAAATTACATTACTATAGTTGCATTATAGGTGTGTATATATAACTATATCTTGTGTGTTGTGGTCTGAGATCTGCAGCTTCAGGTCTAGTGTCTTCTGTGTTGGTTAACTCTTTTTAATTCACTATAAAGGAATATTTTACATTGTACAGATATTACTGAGTACACGCACTGCACCGCATACTACAACACGCGCCGTATTGAAAACAAAACGTGTCTTTTCCCTGGAATGGTAGGCATCTTTCAGTGAATGCTGACCTGTGCTATGAGCCAAGGAGGGAGGGTCAGCAAGGAAGGGGGAGTCCAACTCCAGGAGGGAGGGAGGGGAGGTCTGAGGATATTGTGCGAAGGAGGGATGGGGGAAGGATTGAAGAAAAGGCACAGAAGGCGGCTAGATGACAGACACAGAGAAGCATAAAAGATCTTAGGGCATACGGGGACTTTGTCGCAGAAGAAGCACGGCAGGTGAAGGAGTTGATCTGTATCGTGTAAGGCGCACACTTAAAGGTGCAGGACAGGTAGGGGCCCCTCGGGGGCTGGATCATGGGACAGAGCCTCCGTGTGGAGATCTCAGCTCAGGACCCACAACAACAACAACACAGCCGCAGTGGTGAGTTTCTGGGCTTACATTCTTGGTGTACTTTACACAGCTGTGGTTTCCTCCATCGCTAACATCAACAACATGAAACTATTTTCTCGTTTACTAGTTTTCAAGGATAGAGCAGAGCTGAGGATTGGTGATTGTGTAATAAACTTTGCACAAATGTTGCGTAGCCTCCCTCCTAATTCTGCCCCTCATTCATGTTTACCACCACAAGGAATGCTAAATCACTGGGATCATGTGGCTAATTCTCTACAGTGTTTTTAACACACTCATGCATGACTTGTGCACTTATTTTCTTATGTTACACTGCACAGGAACATCAGATTGCATATGTTGTCTGGCTCAGAGGTTTTACATAATTTTGTACCGCACCAATTATTCCAAGTTTCTAAGCGCCGCACGATGTTATATGATCGTGCATTTTATGCAAGTAGTGAGTAAAAAGATATGTACAGCAGTAAAACGTTACTCATATTACAGTGTCATGTAATGACATTTATTTCTACTGGATCTTAAATTGTTGAAAATGTTAGGGAACACGTTTTTTCGCAGGAAACAGTCAGTGCTCGTAAGTGGATTAAATGTCATAATCGGCCCTGACAAAGGTAACTGTTACACCGAGGTTGGAGGTATTTCCTAATATTTATCCGCCTGGACTTTTGGTTTTTGTGTTAGCGATCGGGATAGCATGCTCCTTTACAGCAACAATCTCCTTTACCCACATGCTCACCTGACCAGCCTGCCATGACTCAGTGAATCATGAGGTTAGAGGGAAATCTGGCCAGTTGTATGGGGGAGTAGTAGGTGTGCCTTCTGGATATGGCTATGTCATAGGAAGACACCAGCACAGTCACACACTCTCGTGTTTCCTGTCTGCTGTGGCTTATCTGGGCAGACTTTCTCATTAGAGTAACACTATTAAGAATGTAGCTCTGTTATGAATGGAGCTATTTTTTTATATATCATCATTCATTAGTTTCCCTGTTGTACCTTCGAGCATAGTGTTTCCATGAGCTGTACAGTGGACTATGTTATTGAATATGAGGGGAAGAGGCTGCCTTTGTTCTCTGGGAGGAAACGGCACTCCACCCTGATTCTGTGACTGCGTTTCCAGCCCCCCCCATCCCAGCCCGCCACATTATGTCTGTACTTTTTCTCTCTTTGTAGCCCTTTTTTTACCCTCTACTCCAATTCCAAAACGCACAGTCACACTCAGCTATAGTGTCACAACATGCCAGACCTCTTCACACTACAGCTGAAACAATGGCATGTTGGAGAGTTTTTCTCTGTATCTGTGAAGAATAATTTGGAGTGGATCTACAAGCTTTCTTGAACGTGACAGCTGATTTGGGTCTTCTGTACTTGTTTCTTTTTTGAGGACTTTTTTTTTGTACTAGTGGATTGGCACCTTTTATAATCGAGCTTCACTGGCTAACGGAAAAGACCGCTGAGGATATGGTCAGTCGTAGCTTTCAAATAGATGCCTGCTGCATGGGCTGAGTCCTCTGCCATCGTCATCTCTGCAGTGCTTTGGAGTGTGCAGGCCTGGCACAGCCAGCTCTTATCCTGCTTCACTGGCTTCATCTGAGCCACTGTGGCAGAGGCGTCTCTGACAGAACGGTCTGCTGTGTGTGAGAACCTCAGTTCTGGATCGCGGAGAAGCTGCCTTAAGCAATGCTTAATCTGGATGTTATGGCAGCTGGTCTGAGTCCTCAGATTTCTACCTCGCAGAGATAAGCTGGATTTCCACAGCGTGGACATGTCTCTCGACTCCGGACTCTCTGCTGTAGTTTCCGTCAACTCTCTGCAACTTGGTCTCCTGCGTTTTCGTCATCTGTGATTTGATGCTGGCATATACACAGGACAGTAGATTTTTGGTTGCTGAATGCTCCTTGCGTCCTCATGGCGTGCTGTTTTAAGTCCCACCACCATGCAAGCTGGACACTTAGCACTCCTCTTCAAGGTAGATTAGTGTCTGCTTTTTAACTACTTGTCAAAAATGCCATTTTTAAACTCACAGTAGGGTATGAAGTTGAAGTATTGTGATTAAAACTGTTTCCCTATCCGAGGTTTACAGTCTGTCAGGCTTCTGAGGTCTGTGTAAACACTCAACTCAAATTTTACACCGCCAGCAGTGTGGAGTTAATGTGCCTGTCCTTCAGCTGCAAAAAATGGGTTTGAATCTTGTGTCAGCAACCATTCGCCTTTCTGTAGTGTCACTTAGCAAGATACTGAAACCCTGCCAGCTCCAGGGGTGCTGGACTGCAGCTAGCTGATACTGATGTATGCGTATCAGTGTGTGTGTGTGTGTGTGTGTCTCAAATAAAGAAAAAGTTTCTATCCAGGAATAACGTTTTGTTGTTTTAGTGTTCCCTGGACTGCTAAGTAAGCCACATCAGTATTGTGTGAGAGCATATTGTTGTGGGAATCAGACTGCAGGGCATTACTGTCGCCAAGACATCCTGTGTGAGCCCGAGACTGGATGTTTTACATCGGACTCTGTTCTCTCTCTGCTGGTAAATATTATGTCTGCTGAATACAGCAGCTGCAGCCTGTTTGAAAGCCTCTCCAAGCTCAGCGCGCTGTCAGTTGGCCTGTCAGTCATGTGACCCAGAGTATGTAGCCATGTCTGCAGATTGCTTTTTAGTTGAGTTCTTGAAGCCTTGGTGACACCTAATGATAATTAGTGGTTTTTAAAGAGCTTTTGCTTCTTGTTACCTGTATGTGTGGGTGTGTACATGTGTATATATTTTATATATGTATGCAGAATGACTGACAACCTTTTTCTGCTGCTTATGTCTGCATTCGTGTGTGCCCCTCTTCTCTATGGGAGCAGTGAGGGCTGAAAGGCTGATAAGGCACTAGACTCCATCCGGTTAAGGAATGTGAGTACTTGACAGCGAGAAATCCTGGCTCCGAGCCAGTGTTAGGCTTCTCCTGTTAGCTGTGGATACGTGGAGGAGTCCGTGAGCTCTCAGCGTCACCCTGCCAAAGCACGCTCGGCCCCCGAGAACTAACAGCTAAAGATAATAACCGCCATAATGATCCTGGCCCTCTTTAAAAAGCAGCAGATGAGCTCAGTTAAAATAGAAAGCGCCGCTGCTGAGTGGGGTGTCTATAATTTCATGTTATAAGTTCTATTGTATTTGTTTTAAATTTGTGCTTTCTGTTTTAGATGATGAAGCTGAGCAGCACCACAGCACAATGGTGGGAGAGGGAGGCAGCACCGGGGACAGCACCCCTCCCCCGAAGCGCAAGGGCAAGTTCTCGACCCTTGGCAAGATCTTCAAGCCGTGGAAGTGGAGGAAGAAAAAAAGCAGCGAGAAGTTCAAAGAAACTTCTGAAGGTTTGTGCTGCAAACTTGTTCTCTTTGCGAATGCCACCTCTCCTTTCACCCCAGCGGCCGTATCAGTTGTATTCAAATGTCATTAAAATTCCTCAGTGAACATGTTTCCGCCCAAATGTTACAAGCAAGTTTGTCTCTCGCTATTTTCAGTGCACATAATACAATAAGATGAATACAAGATGTCTCGTTAAGAGATGACGTGTATATCACGGTGCCCTTGCGTTTTGAAGCGTCCTTTTTGGCTAATTAATCGTCTCTTTAGCAGTGTGGCACATGCCATCTGTGAACATTTAGAGGGTGGAGTTCTAACATATCATCTAATGCAGGTTTAGGCAACTCCCGGCCTCGAGTGCCGTTGTTCTGCAGGTTTTAGATCTCACCCTGTGTCAACACACCTGAATCAAATGATTAGTTCATTCCCAGGCCTCTGGAGAACTTCAAGACATGTTGAGGAGGTCATTTAGCCATTTGAATCAGCTGTGTTGGATCAAGGACACATCTAAAACCTGCAGGACAGGAAAGTCCTGTCCATAGACTGTATATGAAAGATGGATGTTTTTACTGTGACACCTGCTGGTTACTGAAGTTCTAGACTTTTGGCTGTCTCCTCGATGGTTTGATGCCGGACGTGATAAGAGATCGCTGCATCTGTACGAAAAACCGAGGGCAAAGTATCGCAGAAACTTGACAGTTACAGGGTGTTTATCCTTTTGTAGAGTACTATGTACTTTTGTACAATCTGACTTCTTTCTGCAACCAGTAGAGTTGCCCTTGCTGGTCATTAAAAGTATACTGATTTAAGACACTTCTGAATTGGCTTCACTTTTCAGGCCTAGAAGCCACACCCACATGTTATATACAGTATGTTATATATAAAGATACTTGCTAACTGGTTCTAAGTGTTACTGAATAATATGGGAAACTTACAACCAGAAAGCATGGTGAAGAGGTCCAGTTCAGTGACTCGAATTAGCACAACATATATATATCTATATATATTGCTTCTGGTGCATGAGATCACAGTGAAAATTTTAAATCATAAATATCTTGGTGAAAAAATGGTCTATAAAATGTCATTTCCTTTTGCTCTTGACAGAACTAGAGAGGCAGATGTCGACAAGGCGCACCCGACAGGAGCTTATAGAACAGGGGGTGCTGAAGGAGGTCCCGGACAGTGGTGAGGGGACTTGTGTGATTCAAAATGTGATATCTTTGCAAAGCTTTGTCTGCGTCTGACAGCAGCAGCCTCGAGGCAATAACGCCCACTCAGACGGTACAGTTAAGTCTTCAGCACATGATAGCAGGAACGCTGTCTTCCCATGCAGCAGGTGCCTGAGACAAATTTAGAAAAACAAATTTGAGAAAAAACTGCTTTCACCTTGCTGTTTCTCAAAGTAATGCAATGTCTGTTTAAAATTACTTGCCACTCTCCAGAGCTGAGGAAAAGTGGAACAAATTGTGCCTTGCAGCAAAATAGCTTAGAAAGGGGGGGGGTGTGCAAACGTTCTGCTGGTCCCGCTGTTGCAGGAGCCCATTTATTAAATCTACAGCAGCTTCTTCATCACGGCAAACACTGACTGTCCATGGGACTTGAGTTAAGGGCACATTTTATTACTGTGGGAAAGAAAACTGCAAATTACAATTATTTTTGAACAGTTTCTGTATTGATTTTGTAGCCTTTAAAATCTCCCCTCACTGTATCTGAAATCCAGATTTAAAGAAGAAATAAGCAGCAAAAAGCATGTTTAACAGTGTTATGGCTCAGTTGGATAGTTATCAGTTATCTTGCCATGCATCAGGTTAATTGTAGAATATTGAACACAGCACTACCAGTATGTAAAACTTTAAAAATGTATCAATTTAGCATGTAATGTCCTTCTGCACTTTCTCAATAGCTCAGAATATCATTCAGTCTTCTAATGTATTTGTTTGAGTATTCACCAAGTGTTTTTGACCAATCTTTTTAGATGGAGAAGCACAAAATGTGAAGCAGTCGTATGTAAAGAATGGCCATACTCTGCCTGTTGGAGGAGGAGGAGTCATCAGCGGTGTCAGGAGCCCATGCAACCAGGGCCAACTCCCCTCAGATTCAGATTTTAGGATGAACCCTGCATGGCTCGCCCAGCCAGATGACCGAAGGGGCCGTTGTTCTCCCTCAGATGGAGACCGCCGTGGAGCTTTGGGCTCCAGGGGAACAGGACTGCATGACGATGGACGGAGAAGCGCAGGGATTGGGGCACGGGCGCAAGGGGAGGGCGAGTGGAAGTCTAATATGGCCTGGCAGGGCCACATTCACGGACAAATGGAAGAGAGCAGACATGGTGGCAGGCTTCACCCTGACGACGGGCAAAAGAGGCCAGGACTGCAGAAGGCCCCATCCGAGGACGGCAGGAGGAGTCGGCCTGCAGAAGGAGACTGGAAGCCTACACTCCCTCGGCATGCATCTGCTGAGGAGGGGAGGGCCCGGAGAGGTGAATCACTTCCAGTAGTTGTCCTCCCTGCAATCTGAATTTTTCCACCAATTTTTCCAAGTTGCAATCATAGCAGCACTGCTGTTGTCAGTGTAAGGCCATAACCGATGAAGTGCACACCTTTTACACCTTAACCTCCTTCATATTCGAAAAGTCTGTGATTCTTGGGTACCTTATCCCCTCCCTTTTGCTGTCACTTTTCTGCTTATATGCTGTCCTCCCAGATATAGACGGGCTCCTGTCAGCTCCCGGGAGGCCTGCTCCAGCTATGCTTCTTATTCAGGAACATGAGGGAATAGCTCGTCCTCTCTTCTCCTCTCCTAATTAATGTGGCGCGATCGCTATACTCATTATTGCCCTTTAAGGCTAGCACAGTGAGCTCAGTGATAATTGGTAAAGTGCCACAGCTAATTGATTTCCCAGAAAAATAGAATTTGTTCAAAAATAATGGTGTTTAGCTCTGTTTTTAGATCTCAGCTGTGTGGTTATCGCTCACGTGACAGGTTATTCTGTGCCAATGTGTAAACATGCTAGGAGTTGAAAAGTATGCAAACACTATAGCACGTCATTGCAGCAAAGAAGAAAGAAAATTTTGTCCACTTTCCTTCATGTGTCATTGCTCTGCTCTTCTTTTCATCTTACCTTGTTTTTTTCTTTTTTATGATGCTACTTTTTTTTTACCTCTCCCACTCGCATTTCTATCTTTATCACATCTCCTGCTTCCTCTCTCTCTGTTCTTCAGTCTGACTTCCTGCTTTCCCCTGGATTAGTTCCTCTTTGATTTACATGGCATCACACTGATAACACTTCTGTAAATAAATAGCCCCGAACCTGAGAGCGGCAGGAATGGCGTGGGCGCAGCGGTGGGAACAGCGTGGGGGCCGGCTCGCGGGTATAGTGGGGTGGGCAGAGGGAGGTGGGTTTTTTTTGGTGGTAATTGCAGCCGCCTACTCTGTTTATCTTCACAGCTGATCCCTAGATAATGCCATTCTCAAACAAGTGCTATCACAGAGAGTGCTTGGAGTGCTTAGAGCTGTAGAAAAGTGGCTCATCGCTGAGTCTCTGAGCTGAAACATTTATAGCAATCCACTGGGATATTTGGTGAGATTTTGCTAATTCACTGAAGTGTATTTCTTATGATCATGCATAAATAGAATACAGTATATGCACTGCAGCTGAAAACCAATCATGTATTGCTTAAGTTTATCAGTCTCAGTTGACGTGCTGTAACTTTTAAAATTATATAAGCAGAATTACATGTTATGATATAAAACTATATGGTTAGCTGCTTTTTCCTTTTTTTTTTAGAATCAGACAGCCATTTTGCTCCTGACCTGGACACCCTACGTGAACCTCTGCCACCCAAACAGGTGATCATGCCTCCAAAATGGCTGGTGAGCTCCACCCCTGAACCTGGCAGCGAGTGTCCACCTCGAACTCCATCCAACCACCCCACGAGCCAGTTCTCTTCTCCGTCGGGTGTGACGTCCAAACCTGTTCGATCGGTGTCTTCTGCGTGTTCCAACACTCAGCAGTCTTCGGCCGCTGCCCTTACCCCCACTTCTCAGCCCGCCAAGCAGCCCCCTCTGCCTCCACCCAAGCCTGTGAACAGGGGCAACGCGGCCATGCTGGGTAAGCTTTTACTAACAGTAGCTTCTTAGGTTAACAGATGTTGCAGGGACAGGAAGCATACATCAACAATCCAACCCCTGCTCAGTTAGCGTGTAGTTTTCCAGCTGGCGTATACAGTATGTACATTTATGCGTCAGTGCACTACTGATGGTAAACTCTTCAGCACAACATCCTGTATACGATACTATCTTAACAGCATGAGCTGCTTTTCCCCAGTTAATTACTTATTAAGCCTGGATTATTGTAGCAGAAACGTATTCCAGCATTTTACGCTATGAGGATAACAAGGACTCCTGTGGCTGTGGGCCACTGCTTCCACAGATACAGTGTAGCGGTTCTGTGGTTTTGCCTCATCTGGGATCGTGTTTTAATTCCCAGTAGGGGGGGAGGGGTGGATTACAAAAATGCCCCATTTGTCATCAGTTTATTTTACTAATTGTTGTTCTTGACACAAATAGAATACAAAATGAGTCAGTTAGGAACTTAAACTAGTTTCAGCTTAACATTTACACTACAGAGAACTCCTCGAAATCTAATTTCTCAGTACACTTGTTGACAGTTTACTATGAAGTGACTGTATTTTAAAAGCCAGGAGGCTTCTTTGCTTTGTGGCCAAGTTTATGGACAAAGAACAACTGAGACAAAAGGTGTTAATAAAACACACCGTGAAGCGGATCCTGTTACAGTTACAAGGATAGTAATCATGTTCTTACCTATGTGTTTGTTTTAGTGATTATCACTTCGGGAAACAGTACCATTCCCTCATAGTGCAACTCTGTTTATATACAGTTGTGTTCAAAAGATTGCATCCGCTCATCACTGGCATCGTCATGATCATCCAGGGTGGAATGATCGTAGAGCGTACGTGTGTAATGACTTTAAAAACACGAATTTGGGGCACAAGTTTGATTTTATTCTGGGTTTTCTCGATCCACTCGATCAGAAGTATACATACAGGCTCAAATATATACACTCACCCCCACTAATGTTGGGATAAATGTTCCTCAGCAAGTTACACCTCAACCAGACACTTTACTTACATAAGATCATGTTATATGGATATGTAACTACTTTGCCAAGTTTTGGAAAAAGACCGAAACTGTCAATATGAAATTCAATTCAATTCAGTTTTATTTATATAGTGCCAAATCGCAACAACAGTTGCCTCAAGGCTCTTTGTATTGTAAGGTAGACCCTACAATAATACATACAGAGAAAAAACCCCAACAATCATGTGACCCCCCCTATGAGCAAGCACTTTGGCGACAGTGGGAAGGAAAAACTCCCTTTTAATAGGAAGAAACCTCCAGCTCAGGGAGGGGCGGGGCCATCTGCTGTGACCGGTTGGGGTGAGAGAAGGAAGACAGGATAAAGACATGCTGTGGAAGAGAGACAGAGATTAATAAAAGGTATGACTCAGAGGTCTATTAACACAAGTTGAGTGAGAAAGGTGACCGAATATGATATGAATGACGGTAAACTGGTTTTACTGGACTGAGAGGATATCGACAAAGAAAAAACCGACACCTTGAAGCTCGACTGAAATTTTCAGCTGCCCACATGGACAAACCAAATTCCTTCTAGACAAAAGTTTTGTAGTCAGACAAGACCTAGGAACATGGTACTGTCGAGCATGGTGTTGGTAGCATCATGCTCTGGGGCTGTTTTGCTGTCAGGGGTACTGGTACATCGCATAAAGTGGATGGAATAATGAAGAAGAATGACTACCTCTAAATTCTTCAACTTCTTCAACCTCAAATCAGCAGCTAGATGGTTGAAATTCCAACAAGACAATGATCCCAACACACAACAAAACTGGTTTTGGGATAAAGCAGGATAACATTAAGCTTCTCGAATGGCCTTTCCAAAGACCCGACCTCAGCCAGGAAAATCTGTAGACTACACTTAAAAGTCAGATCCGTGACTCTTTGTGGATTAGAGGAAACCCAAAATAATTTAAATTGTGTGCACCAAATTCTTTTTTTAACTCATTAAAGATGTTTGCTGCACAATCATTTCACCCTGGGAAAAGAAAAGTTGAAACAGTTCAAATAAATCATTAAATGCCCAGAATTGCTATGAGATTCATGGCCACGATGGGTGGATGTAAACTTCTGACCACAGCCGTAACTTATGAAATCAATAACACGACACCAGAAAGTAGCTGCATTCATTAAACATACAAGCTGAAGGCCTCCATCTCGTCCCTGTTAGTCTCCGCCCTGCAGGGGGGAGAAAACGCTCAGCTTCCACTCTACTGGTCCTGCTGGAAGCGAGAGTGCGACTATGATGTCTACCTGTCCCTGCCTGTCTACCTGTGCCGGCGGGCTGGAGGCCTGCGCTCAGGTAAAAGGATGCCCCCCTGGTATTTCTTTGGCTGGGGTGCCAATTTCTGGAATGCCCTCTTCAGAGTCTGCACACTTCATCATGTCGCATCCTTTCCTGCTGCCAACATATGTCTTCTGAAAAGCCTTTAACTTGTTCACCGGCCTTCATTGCTTTTCTTTGGACCTGGTATATAAGAGCCGCATGCATATAACAAGCTGATAATGAGTGTGCTTACTGTATGCAGGAGACAACTTCTGTGTGAGTGCAGTTGAGTGTATTTTGCCTCTGAATAAGGGAGGGCCTTTAGCGGGTTCCAGCTGTGTTCTGCTATGCATCAAATGAATTTTATGTCTCTAATCCACTCAGCTCTCACTCAAATGGGATGGATGGGTGGACTTGAATGGATGACTGAATGGGTCGAAGAATAAAAAGGCAAAATGTTTCTAACACAAGGGCTCGACTTATTATAGAGAGGAAGTCCATTACAGTGTAGGTTACTGCATGTTGTAAGTCTGTCAGCACTGTTCACTTATTATGTCTGCTTTTAATAGAAATGTTGCCTTAAAGCTGTCCTCTGAAGTCTTAAGAGCCAAATAGCAAATATGCAAATGTGCATGCAAAACTGGAAGGTTTGCATTTGAGCTTTTTGTTTAGGAGCTTCAGGAGCTTTACTACGCTAATAGAAAAAGTGTCGGTGCGGGGTTAGTCTGGCTGTGAAGAGCATGGATGCATCTTTTTTGTCTCTGTGACCTGGAGCACTCGCTGCACACTGGTCTTTTAGAGCAAAGTGTGCGTTCATGGCTGTCATGTGAACCAACTTGCTGTACGGATGCAGTAATGCTCAGTCAGACATGTAATCCCAGCATTCGTGCGTCTTCTGTCATACCGGGTATGTTATACATGTGTGACTGATGCTTGTGCACTTGCGTCACAGTGACAAACTAGATTCAAAAGTAAAGCACTTGCTAGCAAATCACTCACACGCCTAAGCTGTAGCTGTTTTTCTTTAGCAGTTATGGTTGGATTAGCTCTTTTTCGTTTTGCAGGTGACTTCACCCAAGCAACAGGGGGTGCTAGCCTTGTTCCGGCCAAACCCTCTCCTCCGATGCCTCCTAAGAGGACCACCCCAGTCACCAAACGCAACACAGAGGACTCTGCTTCAAGCCATCCCATCATCCCCTCACCACTTTCTCTGGAGGAACACAGCAGCCTCCCCTTGGGCTTCCAGCTGCCTCCCCCTCCTCCGTCCCCTCCCCTGCCGACTCACATACCACCTTCTCCACCCCGCCAACACATACAGACCCACCACCTCCACCATCAGCACTCCTACCCCCATCCGCTCCCCCAACCCATACCAATGCTTTTCGACCCACCGAGCCCGACCAATGAGTCTCCCCAGCGCCCGGCTCCCGTACCGCTGCACATCATGATCCAGCGAGCCCTGTCCAGTCCCGGCCCGGCTCAGCCACATCCAGATGGGTCGCAGCGGGCACACACACTGCTTTTCGAAACACCTCTAGAGTACCAAGGAGGAGGTCGCCCTCTGCCTGTCAGCATTCAACCACTA
Organism: Pundamilia nyererei; assembly: GCF_000239375.1. Classification (NCBI taxonomy): domain Eukaryota; kingdom Metazoa; phylum Chordata; class Actinopteri; order Cichliformes; family Cichlidae; genus Pundamilia; species Pundamilia nyererei. The sequence continues at coordinate 990,599 of NW_005187545.1, read as the reverse complement.
AAACTGTAAGTTTTTCTGCACAGAAAAGTCTGTGAATCAGTGTATACAAAGACAGTACATGGTGAAGAAGTATGGAGTCTGCACGTGATCTGTCTTTGCATGTAGCTTTCGGATCTTTTTCATCCATTTTCTAAGCTGTGTACACTTTGGACTTACTTGTATATCGATTTCAAGCTGAAAAAAAGTCCAGTCTTCATCATTGTAAAGTCAGATATAGCTGGAGGGACATATTTCAGTTAAATTCATTGAAAAACACGTCTTCAGGATTAGCCCAAAAAAACCAGAAAAAATGTTTTATATGCATGTATTTTTTTCCTGTTAGATCTGAGGATGACTACTCAGAGGAAGAAGAAGAGGAAGAAGATGATGAGGAAGAGGAGGAGTATGATGGGGAGATTCCACAGCCAGAGCTGGAGCCAAGGAGTCGCCGGTGCTTGGTCGGTGACGCTGGCATTTGTGTGATCCCACGGGGAAACGGCAATGACGACGACGAGGAAGAAGATGAGGAGGATGAGGAAGGCGAACACGACATGCACGGGGAGGACAGTGATTCAGATGGTCCTGTGCCTCATAAAGATGAAGACTCAGATGAAGATGAGGAGGATGAGCCCCCGATGAGTAAGCATAACAAACTGATTCGGAGGTCATTTAGTGGCTTTTCTGGACTCTTTGTAAACCTGTGCAGTGTTGCTGCTCCTTCTCAGCTTACTGCATCTCTCCGCTTGGCTTTTATCCAGGCGCACTGGCCAGCAGGGTGAAGAGAAAGGACACCCTGGCTCTGAAGCTGAGCAGCCGTCCCTCTGCTCCCGACAGGGATAGGTTTACGCAGGAGAGAAGCAGCCGAGATGACCACCCTCCAGGACAGACCGGCCTCACCTGGCAGAGCAGAGAGCAGTGGGAAGCCATTCGCACACAAATCGGCACTGCACTCACGAGGTAAAGATGAGCGGTATCATTGTATTGTTTAAAATGACAGCAGTGAAACTGCATTTCCTGAAGAAATTAGACCAATTTTTAAAAGATCCTTGACCTGCTTATTACCTGAATGTCCAAGTGAAGTAAATGTGTAAAAATAGGACTCCATTTTTCTTTCTTCTTTTCTTTTTTTTTTATTTCAGGCGACTAAGTCAGAGACCCACTGCTGAGGAACTCGAGCAAAGAAACATCCTCCAGCGTTAGTATTAACTCTCTCTGTCTTTGTTCATGATCCTTGACTTGTTTGGACTCCTTTGTTTCTGGGTTTTAGCAAAACCCCTCCTCATTCTTTCGTCTGATGCTTTTGCCTCAGCATTTGTCAACAAAGTACATTTCACATCTGTCAACAACAAGCACATATCTAATTTTAGAAATTGCTTTTAAACCTGCCATCAAACCAAGCCTTTTATGCCAAAGTCTAAATTTGGCTCTTCTATTCTTTCTCCCATCTTTGTTCTCCCCTCAGCTAAAAATCAGGCTGACAGACAAGCCGAAGTTCGAGAGATCAAGCGACGGCTGACCAGAAAGGTGAAGCAGCACGCCGGCAAACATCCCAGTGTTAAACCATGTATTTACCTGATATTAAACTGACATAAAAAAAACATCTTTATTGTAGCTGAGTCAAAGACCCACGGTTGCAGAACTACAGGCAAGAAAAATCTTGCGATTCCACGAGTATGTGGAAGTCACAGATGCCCAGGACTACGATAGAAGAGCAGACAAGCCGTGGACTAAGCTCACTCCTGCCGACAAGGTAATCAGCTGCATATAAAGGCTTTATCGGCACACCCGCTTTCTGATAGAGCACTTTACAAAATGTCCAAGACAGTGTTACAAACATATGATTTTAAATGTTAAACATGTGCAACTCCTTTAGGTTAATGTAATTTTTTAGCAGTATATTGTCTCGTTTTCTTTCTGAGTTCATGTTTAACCAAATTGCTGTTTTGTCTAGGCGGCCATCCGGAAGGAGCTCAATGATTATAAGAGCACTGAAATGGAGGTTCATGAAGAGAGCAGAATTTACACAAGGTAGACCTTTTAGTTGAAACTTGACTGGCTGATTGATTGCTTTGGTCAAATGAGTGAGGTACTGTGTTTTGCTGATTTGTTTTTCTACACCACTCCTTCATGTTGGTGGGGTATGGAGTCTATCTCAGCTGTTATAAACCGAGAAACTGGTTTATAACACTCTGGACAGCTCGTGAGTCCATCGCAGAGCTAAAGGAGAGACAGATGAACCACTCACACTCGCGTTCACATCTACGGCCAATTTAGAATCACCCATTAAGCTAACATGCATGACCACCCAAAACCTAGGACTGTGGGAGGAAGAGGGGTACCTGGAGCACAGGGAAGCCATGCAAACACCACACAGTTTTGTTTTTGTTGTTATTTATTTCTCCTGGTTGTGTCAGGGAAACAATGAAATATGTAATGCACACTTGAGAGTGATGCATCTTTGAACACTTCCTGCCATTTGCAGCCAACCTTGGCGCTCATCCTGAAGACATCTCCCCCCCAACAGCAGGTTTTAGCCAAAGGAGTTTGTTACCTTGCTACTGTGTCAACACTGTTTATTTCATACTGCTTCAATTGTTAACGACCTTCAGGATGTCACTTATTTTAGTCTGTAGACATCGGCTGCCTTAGCTACACATGCACTGTGTCCTGTGATTGCTTTACACTTAAAGCCATCTTGTGTTGCTTGCACCTAAACACTTTAAATATGAATTAGCAGCAGTGGTGATCTGCTACTACATTAATAGAGTTGTGACCAGTAAACATCCATGTAGTCATCTTTCTTGTGCATGCCTGGTTGAATGGCAGAATCCAGCACTAACAACGGGCAGAAGAAGACTTTTAGAGCAAAATCTGTACCTTAAATAGCAATATAATGAATTTCCCTGCATTAAAAGCTTAAGGATTACAAAGGTGTGATCTTGCCTCATGAGAGCTGTTTGTTTCTTTAGGTTCCATCGGCCTTAACATCCCTGCTTCCGGATAAAGAAGCACTTAAGATCTCCGGCAAAGAAGCAGCTGCTCCCAATGCAGACAGATCGCCCTTTTGCGCCTCTTGAATGTACTGTTATCAGGGAAAGCCTGGAACCGACTCCACACGAGAATGCTTCTTGCTTGTCCTCCATCGCCCTCTCACTACATTGCTTTCACTGAACCGAGGTGTTGGTGGGTGGAGACCAGATGCAGTATTTCTCCCGGACGGCAGGGGGAACCACGTGCCAATAAAGTGGAGAAGTGGCAAAGGACCTACAGGGCTTACTCTCACTCTGCTGTTGTGTGGTGCCCCTCAGGGACTCGGATATAGTTACAACCTTTAATGCGGCCTCGTCCTGTGTTGCCTTTTTCTTTTTTCTCCTTCTTCTTCTTTACTGTATATGGAAAAGCTAACTCATCTTTGCTAATGTAATAACGTAGAATAAAAATGGTAACAATAATGATGACCTATAACACTTCACACAGTAATAATAGACACAAACGGTCAGGAGTTGGCTGAAGACTTAAATATTCTGTTTTAGAACTGGACATCTCTGGGATATCGTGTGTTTGTTATCCACTCTACAGACTGCTGCTGTGATACGTTAGAGTGAAACTGGAAGAGATCTCATTGCAAAATATTCTGTAATGCACAAAATATTTTCTATTACAATTTTGATCACAAGGGTAGTGACAGCTTTTCTTTGAGCCTTCTTTATTATTATGATTATTATTATTATTTGGCTTGCCTGTATTTGTGGTTGTGATGTGAGTCGGCCTTTTAATAGCTATAGAAAAAGGTCAGGGGGCTGTTGGTGTTTTAATGCGTGCCAACACACCCAATACTGGTTTTCATATCACTGATTTCTGCAACCCACTGCATGAGCCATTACAAAGTCCAGTGCCACCGCGTCTGGATAATCTCTCTTCATTTATACTTTTTTCTTTTGTAAGTTTTTGTACTTCCCTTTAAAGATTGAACATGCAATACATTCTGTAGCCATTTTAAATAAGGTCGTTACGATAGTGTCTAAACTAAGAGTTAAATGTAAGTTGCTTCAAGTGTAGATCAGGGATTTATCACAAAAAAAAGAAAAAAACCACACCTGAAAACGCATAATCGGTCAACAGAAACTCCGTTTGGCTGGAACTTTTTGAAACTGCAGAAGTGTTTTACCTTGTCTTGTCTGGCCAGTAGCTTACAGGGTTCTCAGTGCTGTGTGTATAAGTTGATATAGGTTTATCTGATGCTTCTGTATATCTTGTCTTCCTTTTATTTGAAAAGAAATTTTAAATATAAAAGTATTATAGGTTGCTATTTTTTTAAGCAGAACATGAGTTTATGATTAAATGCTACAAGAATGGGAATATGAAAGTGCACCTTTCTGTAAATCTGAGTTCATTTTTAATTGAATGTGGAGCTGTATGAGCTGACAGTCTTCTTTTTAATTGTAAATAGTCTGGATCTAATTAAAAATCTTGCAATTCCTCGAACCTTCTTGTGAAACAACTCTGCAACTGAGGTCCAGTAGACCCAATGACTGTTCAGGTTGAGTCTTTTGTCTAAGCTGGAACGTCTAAAGAAACAGTGGGTTTGCAGCAACACCTGGTGGCGATTTAAGTTTTTGCACTGTCTTTTGATTTTTTATTTTTTTTTAAATTGCTGGTTTAAGGGCCTTTAGTGTAATTTAAAATGTATTTTAAGTAATAGGTTATATTTTAGATTATTGGATAAGGTAACACCAAAGGGTGGAGGTGTCAAACATGAGTCCCCGGGGGCCAGATTTGTTCCCGCAAAGACTCCAATCTGGGCCACTTGATGGTGGTTTTGGAATATGTGAAGGAGGGAATAGATTTTAAACTTTTAACTATATTTTTAGAAATTTTACAGGTTTTCCTACTGATAAAATCTCCCATATGGGAGTAATTAAGCCATAGATAAATAATCAAAAGTTCCTGCTTTTTCATATGGACTATAGTCATTTCTTTTTACAATGGACCCACAGTAAAAATAAGTAAATAATTAGAACAATGAAAAATTAATCTTCTGTGAATTACCAACATCTTTCAATTTTGTGATTACTGAAAAGTCTGGACAGTTAGCTGCCAGAACCTTTTCTGTAATTTTACTTGTTTATTTGTTTGTGCTAATAGATTTCTTTCATTTACTACAGCAGTATGTCTTCATCGTGTACAAAAAACCGAGAGGTATAGTTGAAATTGCACTTTTCATATTATTGGGATTAAATGTGTAGGTAAAGGTCTTCACACTGAGAAAATTGAGAGTTTTGCTAGTAGCTTTAGCGTCAGCTAAAGAAAGAAAGACACGACTGAAGGTAAAATATGTTCACAGATCTTTAAGGTCTGGGTTGGACGAAAGGAAATCTAGTTACAAAATATACAACAGATAAGGGACAACCTAAAAAAAGGTTTGTAGGTTACTGATAAATTTTTATCTCTTAATATCAATTAGACATAAAAGTGATACAAGATGGATTAAGGTGAAAATCAAAAGATTCCCAACAGTCTCTGTGTTAATATCAGCTGGTCAGCATTTTCTTTACATTACATACAGCTTGCTTAATTATTGAGCTGTACAAGATAACAGAAATATTAACTATATAAGGTTAAGGTTTTATATTACGCATTCAACTTTAGATGAATATACCACTACTTTTACATTGTTGTTGTTGGGTGTTTTTGTTTGTTAACAATAATACACTGCCCTATTACAGCTATTGACGTGTACCTTTACCTAAATTCTGCACTTTTTGAAGTACTTGAGGTACTGAGGGTGAGATGGAGCCAGATGATCTGCTGTGGCGACCCCTAAAGGAAACAGCCAAAATAAGAAGAAGGAGGAGTAGAAAATACTCTCATATCTTTGGTTATAATAAAAACTGAGTGTTCCACCAGACGTTAGTACTTTTACATTTATAACTGATCTGTAGCCCGATTCATTCACCAGAGCTACCTGTCCCAGTTCTGAGAAAGATGATAGGAGTACTTCCTCCAGCACCAAGTATTACTTAATTTACGCAGATACATGGCTTCGCCGGATGCACTTTATCATAGATAGATAGACATATATACATGTGAACATCTGTCTGTGTCCATCTTCCTGTGGCTCTGAGTGTTACTGTCTCTTTAAGGAGGCGGGCGTTCCAAAGGTTCCACAGAACGTAACGTTGCACGTCTCGAGACCGGGAACCAGGCTGTGCACGTTCACTTCAAACTGCACTCTTCAACATTTCACAGGTCAGTTAATTATCACCTCCTACACTTTACAGATGGATTAAACAAGTATCGAGAAATACTGCACCACTGAATCGCACGCAGTTACATTGTTAAATTATGTTTCTCGGTTTCATTCATTCAATGTCACGCTAACACCCTAGCTAGCCAGCTAGCATTGGCTAGCAAACAGTTAGCCGGCATTTGGCTGAAAAGCTTTACTTTCAATGCCGGCCAACTAACTTTGGTTAAGCTGTAACAACTTATATTTACTATCTTGCTTTCTCGCTGTGTTCGTTGCTCGTTGTGACACGATTATTTACAGTCAATGTTTTACACCACATACAACTCGTTCAGCAGCCAAGTTAACTGAATGTTAGCAAGGGCACATGGGCACTGCCAGCGTTAGATCACGCAGCTTAATTTAAACTGTCCAGCGCTGTAAAGGAGATGATAGCACTATCCAAGCACTTCCTTATGAAATCCCAGCGTCTGTCGTACGATCTATAGTGGGGACCAAAAGCTAAAACTGACTCTCATTTCAAACTGTACCATGTGTCCTTATTTTTGTGGGCAGTGGTCTCTTATCAGCATGAGAAGCAGGGGTGACTGAAGCGCAGCTGTTTGTGGGGTGAAAGAACCATTGAAGTTAGGCTCCGACAGCTGTTGAACCCTAAGAACTGCTGGGCAGTCTTAGAACAGCAACAAAAGGCTTTTTGTGTATTATGTTGGTCTGCTGGCTAGTCTGTAGTGCTGTCTAAGAGTCAGGACCACTGTGGTCTGGACTCTGGTTTGCGGGGTGATTGTGGTCTATAAACGCTTTTGTATTTAGAGAGATCATACTAGTGTAGCCTGGTTTTCTCCAGGTTACACTAGTGTTTTGTTATTGTGGTCCACGTTGCTTTTCTGTCTGCAATTAAAATACTCATCATGAGTATCGGTAAGTAATTAAAATACTCATCATGAGTATCGGTAAGTAATATAGAGAGATGGATGTATACTTTACTCATCCCCAGGGTAGACATGCAAATGACTTGTAGGTTAAATGTCGGCTGTTCATGTACTTAATTATCTGCCTTGCCTTGTAAATTTGAGACATTTGTGGTATCTAATAACTATCCTGTTTAGCCTTTTTGTTTCTTTTATTTTGTGTGGTGTAAGAATTCTAGCGTAGTTTAAATTACTTTGTTGTACTGTTTAACTCACATTATCCATTTAGTTAAGAAACTTACCCAATTTACACACAACCTTATATTTTCTTAAAGTCCAAAAGTGTTGCTATCATGCCTGCCAAAAAGACAACCACCAAGAGAAAGTCTGCTGCTATTGTGGAAGATGATAAAGACTCCAAAAAGGTGAAAGGTAAGTCACTTCCCTTTTCAAAACAGGAGTTTATAAAGGGGTAACCAGATTCAGTTTGAACAACTGATAGTCCAGCTAAAAAGTGGCATTGCATTTAAACATGTACACCACTTCTATTTGAGTTTGCTGAAGTAAGATATTTCTGTTAAGCAAGTATTATGCACATATGTGAAAGGAAGGCTTTTGACTCCCAAGTGTATCACACTGCATTGTCAGTGTTTTTACTAACTTTTTACTAATTTCATCATTTTCCATGTGTTTTCCATCAAACCAATAAAATTCAGTGCTCACTATGAAACTGGTTGTATATGTGTTTCAGTTTCACACAGGAGTCATTTCAAAGAGGCGGGGCAGGTTCTTGTTTTGGGCCAAGGTGATGTTGGACAGTTGGGTTTAGGGGAAGATGTCATTGAAAGGAAGAAGCCAGCACTTCTGTCCCTGCCAGAGAAAATTGTTCAGGTGACAGCTGGAGGCATGCACACCGTGTGCCTCGGCGAAACTGGAAATGTAAGCAAACATCTGTCTTATTTCTCACTTCAAACAAATGTAATGGCAACCTGTTTGTAGCGTTTAACAAAGAGCTTCTTAGTTTCTCATGTAAACTGTTTTCTTTGTTTAGATTTACACGTTTGGCTGTAATGACGAAGGGGCTCTTGGTCGGGACACATCAGAGGAGGGGTCTGAGATGATCCCGGGAAAGGTGACGCTGAATGAGAAGGTGGTCCAGGTATCGGCAGGGGACAGCCACACAGCCGCAGTCACAGAGGATGGATCGGTGTACATCTGGGGCTCTTTCAGGGTTAGTGAACTGCTAGTTAGGGAGCAGTCTGGTCCTGTGTGCTGTCTCAGCAACTATTTTTATCACCCTTCCATTACTTTCTATGTAATTGTTTTTGTTCAAAGGTTTCATATCATTTTTCCTTCAGCACTATATTATTATCCAAACCCTAAATGTTGTTCCTAAACATTTATTAACGCTGTAAAATAAATGTATAAAAACTATTTTAGTATATTGTAGTATGTATGCAGTGGAATCAGAAAGCATTTAATTTTAATGAATAAAATCATAATCTTCTTGTAATTCTACACAATGTAGGGAAAAGACATTGAAATGTATTTAATGTTTTGACTGTCTAACATGTTGTCTGCATATTACCCTGTTTTCTTAGGATAATAATGGAGTTATTGGTCTTCTGGAGCCGATGAAAACGTGTGCTCTACCAGTTAAAGTCCCTTTAACAGAACGCGTTGTTAAAATAGTTTCAGGTAAAAAAGAAAAGGTTTTTGTTTAGTGCTTTATGTTACTATGTGTGCATTATAAATGAGTTTCTAACTGGGATATTTGTGTAACTGATTTCTTTACTAGGTAATGATCACGTGGTAATGGTGACGCTGGAAGGAAATCTATACACGTCTGGCTCAGCTGAGCAGGGGCAGCTGGGAAGAGTGCCTGAACACTTTTCAAACAGAGGAGGCAGGAAAGGCCTTAGTACGTAGCACACACCTTTTCTGTTTTTTGGTGGATCAAAAACTGTAGATTTATGTTAATATCTGATTACATAAATGTTTCTTTTTTATACTGTCTTTAATGTTCTATACATCACTCCTGTTTATTTTTGTGATCTCAGAGCGGCTGCTGGTTCCACAGATGGTAAAAGTGAAAGGGAAAGTTCACTTCGTTGACGCCTTCTGTGGAGCGTACGTCACCTTTGCTGTGTCAAAAGAGGGCCATGTGTATGGATTTGGCCTCTCAAACTATCACCAGCTGGGTCAGTGTGACTCGTCACTCCTGCGTTATCCTTTGTAAACTCTACTGCCGTGTACTATTTGTGACTGTGACAGTGACTGTATCATTTCAAATGAATCTTTTTAGGCACCAAAAGCACCAAGATGTGTTTTGTCCCTGTAAAGCTTACATGTTTCAAGAACTCGACCACTGCCTGGGTAGACTTCTCTGGAGGACAGCATCACACACTTTGCCTTGATGCTGAAGGTAAGCTGGCTGTGTGTAATTGCAGGCAGATGTTACGCATCATCTGTTAGCACTCAAGTCAGCTGGAGTGTTGGACTCTTGTCTTTCAGGGCAGGTATATAGCCTGGGAAGAGCAGAGTATGGTCGTCTTGGTCTGGGAGAAGGGGCTGAAGAGAAGAGCGAGCCCACACCTGTGATGGGGATAGAGCTGGCTAAAGGAGTGTCGTGCGGGGCGTCTGTCAGCTATGCAGTTACCAGAGAAGGTGAGAACCAAGGCAATCAGGATGGGAAGAGTAAAACAACTGAGTCTGTTTGCAGCCCTTTTTTTTTGTTATTATTTTCTTCTGAAGCATTGAAGTGCAATGAGACACTATACTTTGCCCTAAATCGTCCTAGCTTTAAATTTATCTTACAAACACATGACCCCTCATTTCCTGTTTGTTTAGACATTGCTGCTGGTGACAGTGAGATAGCAGCAAGTTTAATCCAACTTTAGGCATGAAGAGAAAGTAATGTGAGGTTTATTAGCAGGAGATCACAGTTAACCTTGTTTTGTAGGGATACTTACACTACCAGTCACATCTGCACACACCTTCTTTAATGGTTTTTCTTTATTTTCATGACTATTTATATTAAAGATTCTCACTGAAGGCATGAAAACTATGAATGAACACATGGAATTATGTAGGAAACAAAAAAGTGTGAAGTAACTCAACATGTTTTATATTTGAGATTCTTTAAAATAGCCACCCTTTGCTTTGATTACTGCTTTGGACACTCTTGGCGTTCTCTCTATGAGCTTCATGAGGTAGTCACTTTGAACAGTCTCCTTCAACAGTATTGAAGGAGTTCATAGAGATGCTGAGCGCTTGTTGGCACTTTTGCCTTCACCCTGCCATCCATCTCATCCCAAACCATCTTGGTTGGGTTTAGGTCAGGTGACTGTGGAGGCCAGGCCATCTGATGCAGCACTCCATCACTCTCCTTCTTGGTCAAATAACCCTTACACAGCCTGGAGGTGTGTTTTCGGTCATTGTCCTGTTGAAGAATAATTTGGGTCCAACTAATCGCAAACTGGATGGGATGGCATGTGGCTGCAGGGTGCTGTGGTAGCCATGCTGGTTCAGTTTTGAATAAATTCCAAACAGTGTCACCAGCAAAGCACCCCCACACCATCACACCATCGTTGGGAACCCTACATGTAGACACCATCCGTTCACCTTTTCTGCATCACACAAAGACACAGCGGGTGGAAGCAAAGATCTCAATTTGGACTCATCAGACCCAAAGCACAGATTTCCACTGGTCTAATGTCCATTCCTTGTGTTTCTTGATGTTTTTTGCTTAGTCGTGGTTTCTTAGCAGCTATTTGACCATAAAGGCCTGATTCGTCTCCTCTGAACAGTTGATGTAGAGATGTGTCTGCTACTGGAACTCTGTGTGGCATTTATCTGGGCTCTAATCTGAGGCGCTGTTAACTTGCGGTTTCTGAGGCTGGTGACTCGGATGAATTTATCCTCAGCAGCAGAGGTGACTCTTGGTCTTCCTTTCCTGGGGCGGACCTTATATGAACCAGTTTTGTTATAGTTCTTGATGGTTTTTGCGACTGGACTTTGGGGACACATTTAGAGTTTTTGCAATTTTCTGGACTGACTGACCTTTAGTTCTTAAAGTAATGATGGACTGTCGTTTCTCTTTATTTAGCTGATTGGTTGGTTCTTGCCATAACATGAATTCTAACAGTTGCCAAATAGGGCTGTCAGCTGTGTACCAACCTGACTTCTGCACAGCACAAGTGATGGTCCCAACTCTGTTAAGAAAGCAAGAAATTTCAGAAATGAACCCTAACAAGGCACAACTGTGAAGTAAAAACCATTTCAGGTGACTACATCATGAAGCTCATTGAGAGAAGGCCAAGAGTTTGCAACACTGTTAACAAAGCAAAAAGTGGCTACTTTGAGGAATCTGAAATATAAAACATATTTAGAATAATTTATCAATTTTTTCTTTGCAAAATAATTCTATATATCTTGCCTCATATATTTGATGTCTTCAGTTTGTATCTATATAAAATAATGAAAAAAAAATTCAATAATGTGTCCAAACTTATTCGTTAATGGTTAGAAAGTTTTTAGATATGGAAAAAAGTCTTCAGAAAATGTGTGACTGACTGTCTGACACAAAATTGTGAAGCAGGATTCTTATCAGAGCCATCACTCACAGTGCAACAAGTACTAAACTTTCACTCCTGGGTTTTCACACAGTCGACACCCTTAGAGAATAAAAGGTTGCTCGCTCTCCTTACTGTCACTTTTTCCTACTCCAGGATCTGTGTATGCCTGGGGCATGGGCACCAACCTGCAGCTTGGCACTGGAGAGGAAGATGATGAGTGGAGTCCTGTGAAGATGACAGGCAAACAGCTGGAGAACCGTGAAGTACTGATGGCCTCCAGTGGAGGGCAGCACACCGTCCTTTTGGTCAAAGACAAGCAGGAGAGCTGATGTCCTGCACTGACAGAGAGTGAAGGGGGCGCTTCAAGGTGGGGCCAGGGTGCCTAAATCAGGGGAAGGGTGTTGATGAATGTGACTTCCTATGCTGAGCCGAGGGAGTGTGAGACGTGCGTGATAGAGGGGAGAGGTGAGGTTTGTCCTCTTTTATGGAAGCTCCTGTGCCCTTGGCATTGGGGAATGTTGTGATGTTTTTGGTAGATCATGACAAATGAAAGACTATTTTTTTTAAAGCTAGTTTTTGACAGTCCTTTAAAGTCTTTTCATCTGGTCATTTGTATGACTCTAAGATGTTATATGTGATGTTTATGACTGTGCATGTACATAAAGGAAATGGCAGTGCAGGATGTTTAAGGACATAAAATAGTCTTTTTAATGTTTTCATTAAAGCAATAAGTAGATTAGACCTTTGTCAGACAGGACCTGTACGCCTGGTGAGTTTAACATGTGCGACTACTGTTCGTTCTACCCAGTGCACACAAATTTGTTGTAACTGTTTGGACATTTGGTAACACATCATACTGTATCCTGTATTTTGTTGCATTTCCTGTCTGAAAAATAAAGCTGATTTCTTTTTTAAGGAAAATACAAGACACATTTACTTCATTTCATTTACTGTGTATTAATAAGATCCTGGTTACAGCTTTTTGATAGTAAACCCTTGCTGCTTTTCTTTAACTGTAAAAAGAACATTTGTCTGTGTGCGTGTGTGTGTTTGTGCTACAGAAAAGGCAAATAGAGGCCCACTCACTGAGCTGTTTATTGTTGAATACTCGTGCAACACAATGCTGGAAACATTGCTAAGAGATTTTAGTCCATGTTGACATGACAGCATCACACAGTTACTGCAGATTTATAAATTGTACATTCATGATGAGAATCTGCGTTTCCAATGCATCCCAATGTTGCTTTACTGGATTGAGATCTGGTGACTGTGGAGGCCATTCAAGTACAGTGAACTCAAGCAGTCTTCAGCAGATGGATACGCGATATAAAATGTTCCCCACACCATTACAACACCACCAGCAGCCTGAATTGATGATACAAGGCAGGATGGATCTATGTTTTCATGTCGCTACGAGTTACTGTTGCCTTTCTATCACCTTGTAGCAGTCTGGCCTTTCTCCTCTGACTTCATCAAGGTATTTTTTCCCCGAGAACTGCCGCTCATAGGATAGATTTTTTGTTTTTGTTTTTCAGACCATTCTCTGTAAAGCTTATATTTGTGCGGGAAGTCACTTAAATCACTTTTCTCCCTCATTCTAATCATGTTTGGTTTCAACTTGAGGTCATCTTCCCCTTGTTGCTGCCAAGTAATTGGCTGATTAGATGTTTGCATTAAGGAGATGTTGGACACGTGTAGCTAATAAAGTCCCTGTGGGTGAACAAAGCATTGCAGTTCTGCATCAATATCACTAATGTTTCCTTACTTCGTTAATCCAATGTAAGACCTGAAACATTTATTCTGTGTGTAATGTTATTTCTAATTAAATAACCATTAATTATTTATTTATTTTACTTGTTAAAGAACCTCCAGTGTAGATCACATAAAGATCCTTGATTCTGTAATAAATCTAGTGTTCCTTTGATGCACCTTCAGGGCATCAGTGGGCTAAATGTTAGAGATTGAATCTGCAGAGTTTGGAAAGGTTGCCAGGAGATGTCAAGGATTGATGCTTTTATCAGCTTTCCACATACTGAAGCATTCATCTTATTATAGTCCAAAAGCTTCTCAGCACAAAGACTCACATTCACACAGGAAGTCGGCAGTGACATCCTGCCATTAGTTCCTTTCACTTTTAGCTCTGATCCTCTTCATTTCACAAATAAAAGAGGAGAACAGCTACTCTCACACACCTGCACACGTGCACAGTCACTCGGAGATCTACATACGTCTCTCATAAGCTCATATTTGGGTACCACTCTCTGCAGGGCTTTAGACTACACACCTCTGACAGACTCTTCATGAGCAGCATCACGTGAAGAAAAAAAAAGATGAAAACATCACAAATTTAGCATCATGTAGCTCTGCATCAATCTGGGATGTAGCAGCTCTTGAGTTACCCTGCTGCTTTTTTTAATTAACATGCTATTTCATAAAGTCTTGAGTGCTATTTCTCAAGTGTGACCTAATCATGAAAATCCAAAGTGGGCTGATGACTTGAATTCTTTGGAGAGGCTTTTCTCCGAGTTTCTTTCATTTGCTTTTAAGAATCTGTTAAATGCGTGCAGCAGGAAGCAGTTGTCCAAATCAATCCGTCTTTATATCGAATTTCTGCCTCATATAGAATTAACACAGTTTGGATAATATGCATCTGAATGTGTGTTTAGGCAGGTTAAATGTAGAGAGGAGAAGGAGCAGCCTCAGAAACACTGATATCGACCAAACGGCACACTTCACACTGATGTGTGTTTTTATTCAACTTAAAGCACTTTAAAGATGCACTGCTTAATGACTTGCATTTAGCAAGTGGAAAGAGACTACATTCAGTAGGTGCAGATATTGTCTTTAAGCAGGCACATGGTTCATGTTAGGATGTTGTTTGGTGTCAGGCTTTAATAGGAGGAGAGTCTCACTTGGAGAAAACATGCCTGAGAGCATGTGCGCTGGCGAACCGAAATCAGATCTTATTAGTGAATAAATGACTCTCTTGCTGTTAAGCTGCTGGTCCTCCGTCCTCTGTGATCCATGCTAGGAGTTATTAGTGACTGCCTTGATAGGTTGAACTGCTCATCCGCTGGTATGAGGGGATCTCCTGAGGCCCACAGCAGTGAATCAAGAGCCGTGCAGAGGCTTAAAAGAAGGCAACATCTTTTGAAAATAATGCTTTTTTTAAAAGACGTGTTGTCCCGATAGGATAACACAACACATTAAACACTAGCAAAGCACAATTGTATGCAACGCATCACTTCAACAAGATGTGATATATCTGTCTTATGGACTGTGTTTAGCACTGGGTTTAAGTCACCTTCATGGACAGCAGCTAACTGACAGCAGGGAAGAGGGAAACTGAGACAGTCTCGTGACGGAATTGAGTAATTAAGGCTCAAACCACATCTTTAAACTGTTATTCTGACCTGAACTGGTTGCTTGTAAAGTTTCACGACTGTATCCTCTTCATTCTAGTACCTACACCATCCAGCCAGGCCTCCTATGTAGGATAGGTCCCTGACTCAATGACTTATATACAAACCACTGTGTAAAATGTAAATAAAAACATAATGCATTGATTTGGAAATCCCATAAATCCAGATTTTATTCACTATACCACACAAAAGCTATCTGATGTTTAAACCGAGACATTTAACAGTTTCTTTAAAAAAAGAAAGAGAGAGAGAGAGATAGCTCATATTCTGCCCAGTTCTGCATTGTCAGCCTAGATGAGATTGTAAAGTGAAAACATGCAGAGATGTCTGTTATGTTTTTTATACTGAAATATTTACATGACTGCATCATCGCGATATAATAGAGCTCAAGTTGTGTATTTATCCCAGTCTCCCAAACAAGATGATTGTCTTTTATTAAGCCAAACAACAAATCTGAGCTTTTGCTCCCAGCAAAGCGATAGGAGCAGGGACACACACAATGCAGCGCTGTTGTGAATGCTTCAGTGAGATTTTCTCTGTTCTCCATTCTGTTGAGCATATGAGCCGCCGTGAGCGAGGGTTAAAACACCAAAGCACTTCATTAAGCGTGTGTCACTCTGCAGCTAGACCACAGCATCTCAGTGTTTGACTGTACTTGTTTTATAGAAAATGTGAAACAATGAAAAAATTAAGCAAATGGCCTACATTTGTATAGCGCTTTTCTAGTCCATAGGACCCCCAAAGCGCTTTACACTACATTCAGTCATCCACCCATTCACACACACATTCACACACTGGTGATGGCAAGCTACATTGTAGCCACAGCTGCCCTGGGGCGCACTGACAGAGGTGAGGCTGCTGGGCACAGGCGCCACCGGGCCCTCTGACCACCACCAGTAGGCAAACACGGGGTTAGTATCTTGCCCAAGGATATTTGGCATGCAGCCAGGGTGCAGCCTGGGATCGAACCACTGACCTTCTGATTAGTGGCTGACCTGCTCTGCCACCTGAGCTACAGCCACCACAAATGTCACAGTTGTGGCAGTGCTGTAAATCTGGGTGCTTGAGGGGTGAGCATGCAGTCACGTCAGAAGCCAGACAAATGTATTTAACTAAATTCTTTATATTGTCTTTTAAACAGCGAACGTGCAGGCAGAGCCATGTGACTGTCAGAAGGAGCACGCTTCTAGTGAGGTTTCAAAGAAATCTTCAGCAAGCTCTGCTCTCCTTCACTCTCCCAATCACAGATGTGTCTGGTCTCTCTTTGTTAGCACTGTGATGTAATACACAGGACCGTCTGAGACATCAAGACTGAACATTTCTCACTCCAGGCGTTTGAGTGACATATTTCAACTTTCAGCAGAGAGCCTGATGCCATCTAAGGTTTCTGTTTTCTAAGACATCATCAGTCATTCTGGGCAGAGAATCTTATCAGTCTTTAAAAAAATGAACATTTGAACACACAATCCATCAGCCACAATAAATAAATACATATGGCCAAGATGTTGTTGTGTTCGCCTCATCTTCCCCAAGCCTAGCTGACGTTCGCTGCAAGCATGTGTCACTTAAGTGTTAAACGTGTCTGTAATGTTTTCTTCTCAGGCAGTTGCTCAGCGAGAGTCTTAATTGTTTTGAATGCACTGCGGCGCAATTCGTCCCGTCCTTGTATTCTTCAAGATGAGTACCAGTTAGTCGAGTAAATAAAATTAAAAAATAAAATATAATTAAAAACACATCACTAGAGCCAGCACAACATTAGCACATTATCAATCACAAGGGCACGTTATTTCTTTAATTTTGATTTGCTATAGAGCCAAAGAGGCTCTGCAGAAGACATTAAGTTGTGGGTTGTGAGTTAAACTAGTTGTTTGTTTACTTAACAAGATTTAACACTGACCTATGAATCACTGAAACATAGAAAGGCACCTAACTAAAGGGATGAACCAGCGTTGTGTCTACACATCACAGAGATAACAGAACAAACTCTAAATAGCATCATTAGCCTCTGTGTTACTAGCCACATGTCACAAAAACAGATCATTTGTTCCCGTTTCTTTAGTTAAATCTATTTAAAAATGCAGAATAAAACACAGTTCGACAGCTATAAAATAGTATTTTCCCCCCCAAAAAACTCTGCCAAATTGAAACGAGACAAATGGAGGACAAAAGAAGAAAGGGTAGGGCTAAACAACTGTCTACAGCATATGAACAGTATCTGAAAGTCATGTCCTTAAGAAAAAGGAAAAAAATCCAGCAAAAACCTGAAACAAGAGCAGAGAGACAGATCTTGTCAAGATTGATGGAATTATGAACGCAGAAAAGTTTCATCAGATCTGGATTTGATACATCCTGCAATATCAGACGCTTACATTTTCAGCATGACAGTGATCCCAAACTCACTGCAGTAAGAATTTATCTGGATAGAAAAATGCACAATGGACCACCATCAAATCATGGATGGGCCTCCCCGAAGCCTCGACCTCAGTATTAGTGAAGCAGTGTAAGACGCCCTTAACAGAGATCAGAGCAAAAGGCAGCAAACATCCCAAGAAGAGCTCTGAGTGTCCTTCAAGAAGCCTGGAGAACTATTCCTGAAGACTGCTTAAAGAAATGACGTTCAGGGTGTGTTGAAGAATAAATCTTGTCAAATTTTGACTTTCAAACTCAATATTTGCTTCGTATACTGTATTTCCAGTCACCTCAAATTCAACTCTGGAGCTACTAGGGTCCTGATCAATTCAAGTTTGAAGGAGATCAGGCTAACACTTATCAAAAAGTGGCAGACCCAGAGACAGTGACACCAGTGACAAAACAAAAAACACCTTGAAAGTAAGACTTGATTACATTTTATTTTTTACATTTTAAAAAATTAACAAAAAACAGTTGCTTCAAGGCATTTTATACTGTAAAGACCCCACAATATAAGAAAGAAACCCCAACAATCTGATGATCCCCTGTGAGCAAGCACTTTGGCAACAGTGGACAGGAAAAAACTCCCTTTTAACAGGAAGAAACCTGTGACAGAACCAGGCCATCTGCCATGACCGGTTGGGGAGGGTTGATGGTAAAGAAGTTAAGTTTCTTCAATTTTTGAAGAAAAGCCAACTTGCCTTAGGAAAAAGTTTTTGACCCCTTTCCGTAATGAAATCCGACGTTTAGCAGGATCTCTATTGACTGTTCCTTCTCTGCTGTCTGTACTTGTACAGGTACTTGTACTTTCCATGCTAGAATCATTGGATTCTACCAGATTTTGGGGGGATTATCCCAGGTTTGCCACCCAGCCTCTGCTGATCTGATTTATCTGCAGGGAGTGGTTTGACCTTTTTACCCCAAGACATGTCATCTTCTGCATGCTATGCAAGCCTTCTAAATGCGGGCTGATCCTGTTGCGTGCAGCTGCTCTATTTTGTCGGTTTCTTTGGATTTCAGCTGCAATCGCACGGTTGTCAGAAGTGGATGAGAGTCTAGATTCTCGACTGCTTTGTTTTCTGTTTTTTATGATTTCACTTCAGGTAACAAAGTTTTCGATTTCATTTTCTGGACTGAGGAGTGGGCACACTTTCATGCTCATGCGGGATGACTCCACATAGCAATCTACTGCAGGGTCCTTGGGAAGATGTTTCATTGTAATAAAACGATGTCCCAGACCTTCAACAGCTGTGATTCTTTTTACAGAATCCACTCGAGCAGGCTTAAAAATGCCAGTGTGTCTTACACTTTGGATTCTGTGTGTGGCTGTAGGTGGTGTTTGGGTAAATCTTCTATGCATTTGTCTGTGATTGTTTTACTGTGTTTGATCAAAGTGCCTGTAGATACTGAATACTGAACTGGTGTCTTCAGTACCCATGTGTGTTTCATTACCTCTTTTCTCTTCCAGAAATATTTCTTGGTGTGCTTCCCACTCTCTAATGTGCTTTCATTAGGCTGACCAAGCATCTAGCATTTCCATTGAAATGAAAGTCTCTGCGACATAACCGAATGACGCATTACGTCATGGGACGTATTGGAAAGGCTGCTTTGAGATGGAGCAGCGGTTAAGAGCTTAAGAATGCAAAGGTCTCTGAAAAGAAATACAAGTTAGGAACATAAACTCTGGTTTTTAAGCAGGACTTGTAGAAACCAGAATGTAATTTGAAGGCGTAGACGGCCGTTGTAGCCAGCTGACTGAATGTAAGAGCACTGGACATGAATTCACACATTGTGGATCTGTCATCAGTGCTGTGGCTTTGAAGTTGAGCAAAACTGATGGTAGAAGTTTCTTCTGAATTCTTCAATTCAGGATTCTGAGTGCAACCCATTTGAACTAGCTACCCAGAATGCATTGCAGCGTTAGCCGTAGCCTGTAAGTGAAATGTTTAGTTTTTAAAAGTACATGAAACTAAAACCATATAAACTATATAAAAGTGCTTGTATAAGTTGGTGAATGCGTCAGTATAGTGCAGAATAAAAACTATATAAGAACCAGTCCATTTCCCACTGCACACCAGGTGTTACCACTGTGAACAAACCACGCTTCATATGCTGCCCCTGCAAAAGGACAGCATTCAAACCAGCTGAAAGGTAGGCTGTGGAGAGGCTTGTTGATATAGCTATCAAATAAATATCCCACATGAACAAAGTCTTTCAGAAATGTGTTTGAACTGACACACTGTTCAAATGTACAAATAAATTTGATTGTGGAATTTCTATAAAATGCAGAAGTTAGTAGTCTTTGAGCAAAGTTTCATCAAAATTGGTCCACTTGTGTAGGAGGAGATATACAGACATACAAAAGCTACAGTCATTATATAATCAGGTGCAGCTAAATGATTTGTAATCAGTGTATTACAGCTTCATTTACATTTGAAGTGTATAACTTGTGCGAATACAGAATTGTATGCCTTTTTATTATGTGACATGAAAAGCAGATTATTTTTAATAATCAGAATATGATTAGACTGTTAACCTAAATAAATATAAAAAGGTAGATAAATATCAAAATCCAGACAACAAACCAGTTTTAACCGGTTGTTGTTATGACTTCACTGCATGAAATCGTAATTTGCATCAGTGGGAACAATTAATTTTCACAGAACAGAACAAATAACCGCAAATGTTCACGTGTGTTTCAATACATATCCCATACAATTTTCCCAATAAATTTCCCATTTTCCTAGCAAAATATAAAGAAGTGAGTGGTGTCTCGAGACTTTTGCACAGTGCTGTATAGGGGATTACCAGCCTCAGCCTTCCATTCATACAAAGATCACAGGATTACTCCACACTTATTTCAAATTGTGCTTAATTTAAAGATGGACTTTAACCTGTTAGCAGTCGGACGTACCGCCCACGGTACATTGGATGGTTTAGGGGACTAATTGTAAATTTGTAGGACTGCTAAGGGGTTAAATGTGTTGTGCCTACCCCAACGCCCTACGCTCAGGCAACCAGATGATGTCCTAATCTGCATTGCCTGCTCATTACACTCAATCCAACCAAGAGATCACATGTGAAACTTCCACAGTGTCAGTAATTTTTAACAGGATTTGTAATAATGATCACACACAGGTGGATGTTTTATTGAAACAGTGATGATAATCAACAATATTTCAAAATAAAAGTCCAAGATACAACTTATACTAGTCTGTATGACAGTGGGGCTTCTTTTTTTTCCAAAAACAAAAGCAGTTATTACATATGCACATTAAAGTACTTTAGATACTGCAGAATATAAACAGATTTTAAAGATCAAGCACAGACAGTCAAACATCTGTCTGCAAAAACACAGAAACACAAGTTGAAAAAGGCATTACTTACTTTCATTCAGCTGAAAATACTATCATCCACACTGCAGGACATTTTTACTGTGCCTATAAAAAACCCAGTTAGAGATTGTCCAGACAGGAGACAGAGACCTATTTCCTTTCAAGATCTGGAATACTTCTCCTCACATTTTAACTATGTGTGTATAGTTATATCAGATTTGACTCGATGGTACGACAGCTAAACAGCACACTGAAATAAAATAAATCACATTGAAAATACTGTAAAATATCATTACACCGTGATATTATGTACAGATCTGACACAGTTCGTACTCGTGTATATACACAATACTGCCAAAGCAACACTACATTGCTGCACTATCAAAATGAGAGGCATCAATTTGAATTCTCTCTCTTGTGTAAATGTCCAGCAATCACCACTGGAAAATTGTCCATTAGGTTTAATATGTTTAGGAAGATTCTTCCTGCCCACTAATGCATTTGATCTAATTCAGATTTTCCTCCAGGTCAATTTGAGGCTATTTAGTGATCTATCGCTGACTTGAAACAGCATTTCCACTGCATTTCCATTGTCCCCTTCAGCTTGTCACCCATCTGCCAGCTGAACAGCTTTTTGGTTATTGCCTAACTACTACAGGAGCGGAAACATAGAGTCAACCAAACAGTCATCGCTGCTTATTCACGAAGGCAGTATTTTCATGTTTTTTGATATCTCCTTAACCGGCATCTTTCCTTATGTGAAACATCTGCTAGTTCAAATATCACCGACAGAAAGCAAATAAAGCCTCAACCTTACATTCATGATATTAGTGAGTTTTTAAACGTGTTGACATGAAAGAATCTGCTTTTAGTGACCAGCCCACGGAGAATTATCACTCAGCTCAACAGCAATAAGATAGTGGAGGTTTTACTAGCTAACAGGGCTAACGAAAGAGAATAAACATGCAATTTCTAATTGTTAAATTGCAAGAATAAACATTTGTAAATGAAAAAATAAGATGTTAGAAAACTAGTGCACATTCTGAACAGTTGTTGAGACACTTTTTAGACTTCCAACAAAAATGGAACCTCTACCTCACTCTGATGACATGGCCAGCTAAAGTGGCAGAGTGCACATTGGCTAAAACGGTCACCAGCTTTGAAAGAGCTTTATCAAATCAACCTTCAGGGTGAAACCGGTTTGTGTGTAAGATTAACAGATTGGTAGCCCTTTTATGAAACGATCCCACAATTTTAGTGTTAGATGAATAACAAGCGGCAATCAGTAAAGTCCCCGAGTCTGATATTTGTCTGTAAATCAGTGAAAGTCTGTGCTCCACACATGTGAGGAGACAGCAGTGTTTCCTCTGCCAGCAACGACTGGCATCATCAGTCGGTCTGGTTTTCAGTAAGGAAAACATATGATCTTTTTGATTGTGGTCAGCTGACTGACTCGGCCAATCACACAATCGCCACCGTTTGGCCATAAAAAGACACCTTGCTGGCAATGTCTGTATGCTTAGGATCAACGTCCTTCTTGATATCCTGCTAATTTATGGACTGAGCACATATGGTGCAATGACTCCCATTGTTTACCTAATATGGATGTGAAATCCCACAAACATAGTTAAAGCTAAAAGTCAGCTTGTCGGCTTCCCAGTGCGCATGTACTGTTGAGATAGGTGCATTATTGGTGTGTATTTATTTTACACACTGCAGTAATTTATATGCATTTTTAAATACATATTATCATACACAGGGACACACGGGGATGTTTGTGATTGTCCTGAAAGAACCCCCCACCCCAAAACTTTGGGACACATAAAAGTTTCATTATATGAAATGGAAAAAACAATCAATCATTAATTTAAACAGCAGCTCAGAAGCCTGCATGTTTAAATTCAGACTCCTGTGGTGGAGAACTGCGTGACTTCAGTCTGGAGGTCATCATGCACTGCTCTCCCACCCAGCTGATCCATACCTAGTCAGGCGGGCGGCTTCGCTGTCGGCGCAGGGGCACAAACGGACGCGGGCTCCCGCGTGCTGTTGCGGACTCTGGAGAAGCTGCTCTGCTCCGGGCGGGAGCGATAGGGCAGGCAGAAATCCCTGAAGCACCTTTTGAAGTTCTCATCCATCAAGGCATACAGCACAGGGTTCAGACTGCTGTTGGTGTAGCCCAGAGCTATGCAAATATGCCAGCAGGCCATGGTCAGGAGATTCTTGTGGTCAATTTTCACAGCGGTCTTGACAATGACGAAGATGTGAATGGGAGTCCAGCAGATTATGAAAACCGCCACGACAACCAGGACCATCCGGGTGATCCGCCGCAGGTTCTTGTCCTTCTCTTTGGAGCCAGAAAGCAGACGGACACTCTTAAGACGCAGGATCATCAGCCCATAGCAAACGGTGATGACCAGGACGGGCACCACGAAGGCAAAAATGAATACACAGATTTTTGTCACCGTGTCCCAGTACCTTTCCGGTTCAGGAAATCCAAGAGAGCACAAAGTGACTCCTGAGGAGGTAAAACAATTGCAAGTTTAATAAAAGAAGGAGAGGCTAACTGAAATTAATAACACAACTCAAAAGTCTGTTTTATTTTTCCTTTTAAACAGCCAGTATGTTTTCACAGAGCAATAGTATTTTCCAGCACCTCTTTTTTTTTTAACAGCAGCAATGAAAATTCCCTCACCTTCTTCTGTCACCTTGGTAACAGCCATGATCATCACGGGGACTCCGATAGCAGAGGAGAGGATCCAGATGGCGACGTTGATAAGCTTGGCTTTGGCGGGCGTGCGGAAGTCCAGGGCCTTGACCGGATGACACACAGCGATGTAGCGATCCACGCTCATCATGGTGAGCGTGAAGATGCTGGTGAACATGTTGTAGTAGTCAATGGCTATCACCACTTTACACAGGAGCTCCCCAAACGGCCACGTGCTCATCAGGTACTTGGCGCTCTGGAAAGGAAGGGTGCTGGTGGCGAGAGCGTCGGCCAGAGCCAAGTTGAAGATGTAAATGTTTGTGGCTGTCTTCATCTTCGTGTACCTGTTTGGTGGGAAGAAAAGTGCAGAGCACACTTTAAACAGATTGTGACACACAGCGGATGGGAACAATTGTCAGCTGGAGGAGACTGGATTTCTTCCCAAGGTCTGGCTGTTGCTATAACACAAAGAGGATGTCTCGTGTGGCTGACTCACGACTTCCATTAAAATTTTAAAAGTTACAAAGTTTTATTTAATTCATTTAACCATAAAACCAATAATCTGCTATTTCCTCTAAATAAATAAGATTTTTTTTAGGTGCATAATGTCATTAGAGCGCTACACTAAATGCACAGCAGCTCGTCAGCTTCTCTGGAGCCTCCATTAAAACACATTTCCATGTAATGAATTGATTATAGCTCAAAGCCCTCCAAACTCCTACTTGATTTTAGATTAAAATTATTTTGTGTGTGTGTGTTTTTTTTCTGAGTGCCAGCTTAACATTTGCCTGGCTCTTTTAATATGGATTGCTCCACATCAGCCCACAACATGACACTCTGTGGGTCACATTTGATTAAATTATGTTTCTGAAGTGTTTTGCTGTAAAATATCAGACTCTGAAAGGATTGTGGGAGACACATCTTATTCCCAGGTATAAAGACATCTATGTATTACAGCACTGATCTCATCCTGTGTGTAACTGCTTTGCCTGGGAGTGTGAGTGATATATTTAAAGTTTTCTTCATTTCTTTTTCCAAAATTAAAAAAGAAATCCCCAAAATCGAGAATACATCATATCGACACAGTATCGCTTTTTAAGGTTGAGCTTTGGTTTATCATCTCAATTTACAACCCCACTCTCTTACAGGAATAATTGGTGCAATTAAATAATTTCAGGGCTAAACTGTAGATTACGCTCCATCCTCTTCTTACATGTGGGAGGTGTGTGTGTGTGTGTTGTGTGTGTGTGTTGTGTGTGGGTGGGTGTGATGGAGAGCGGCTCTCAGGCGCAACTGGCACTGTGGGCAGTTACAAAGGGGACCATCACAAATAAAGTACGAGAGTGAAAATGGATTTCCCTCGAATAGAAATATGTGAAATCGTTCTGCTATATTTTAATGCGTAACATACAGAGTACTTTATGGTCATTTAAAATAAACCCTGATCACATAAAAGCATATTTATCCTATCCATATTGGGGTTTCTGTCATTTGTGCATGAGTGTGTCGCTTTTCACCTTTTAAAACGTGTCGAGCAAGTAAATTATTTTGTCTTCCTTTCAACACATTCCCTTTGGGTTATCGTTATCTGAATAGCGTGTCCTTCTTACCTGACCACCCCGTACATTACAAGCACGTTTCCCACCAGTCCCACCACGCAGACGAGAGAGTAGAGAGCCGTGATGCAAACGTGGATGACAAGTCTTCTGTCCTTGTTGGTCTCGTTGCCAGGAATGGAAAGCAGATCCTCAGAGCGCGTAACATTGAAAGGAGTTACTGAGACCGAGTAGAAATAGTCCGGGAGAAGAGTGGAAAACTCCATTGCGGGGATCCAGGTGAGAACAGAGCGCAATAATTCGAGAAGTACGAGCGCACGAAAACTGTGCGACAAATTAAGTCATCGGGCGCTCGGAGGATGTGAGAGCTGTGCCTCTGCGTCTCGCCCGCCCGCGTGTGAGTGGCGCGTGCGACTCTGCGCACTGGCGCACAAAGAACAAGCAGACCGTTTCCCTGACAAGTTCTTACCTTGCCTAAAGAGACTTTTTTTCAGAACGCGTGAATTAAAAATGCTTCATCATCAGACGATTGCCAGTCATAACCAAGATGCCATAACATGTTCTACAGCCTGACTCTTGTCACCGGGCGGTCACCATCACGTTACCACCTGACAGCACCAGGGAAACATTTAGCTTGCTTTTGATAGCATTACTGCATAGCAGCAAGTGCGTGGATGTTAGGGAATTACAAATGAAGTCATGTGATTTGGAACCGCCTTTGGGAGGTCGTTGTGAAAACCCCATGGAAGTCTGCAGATCTTAAGTGATACTTTGATAACTTTTTATTGATTTTGATATTTTTGAAAGAAAAAACACGCTGCCAAGTGAAACACTTTAAGAACTTTACACATTAATGATGTATTAGGGTAAAACGAGGAAGTCAGCCGATATCAAAAACGACACCAGATCACCAGCTTTATTAACAACTCAATTATGTTAACTGTTTTTTAATGGTTAAACCAGTTTATCATTTCACTCATGAATCCTATCAGTGACCTTTGTACCCTAATTTAGTAATTTTGCCTAAATAGATCTCGCCAAACACACTCTGTAAACCTGTGGTTTTCCTGCTGTTCCTGTCATCCATCCTAGTTATGGCAGATCAGTCAATAACTGTTTAGCGATGGGTTGCAAATGTTTAAAGAGTCTAAGTTGTAAAACCCTAATGTCCCAAATTACCGGCTTATGACCCTCACAGTACTGATCACAGCTAGTTGAGCAAACACACTGACGCAAGCCTACAAATGCATATGCGCCTTTATGTGAGAACTGTGTATTTACTCTGGGTGAATATAAGTGAGGGCCATTTTTTAGTAATATAAATGTGATGAAGCTTTTCTTGTCCCTGGATATCACTGTATCACTGTTGTGTTTTTACTTATTAGAACATTTAATTTGTTTACTAACATTAGATTTACTGAAGCTTTGCAGCCTAACATGTACAGCTGGCAGCAGATCATAGGTCCTTCATTACTGTTTTTCTGAGAGTACCAAGCAGACATCTTTTTCCAATTTTAATGAAAGCATTCATTTATCTGTAGCTGCCTTTCCATTAACCTGGACATCAAAAACCATTACAAACAGGCTGCAGCATGTAATGCTTTATGGCTCCTGAAATTGAGTGTGTCATGCATTTGAGTCTTTCTCTAACATGTGGGGTTTTTTTTGAACATGCACAGATACAGATTCTCCTGTGGCTGTATTAAAATTGCAATAATCGATGCACTCTGCAGACTGACCTTTAAGGAACAGCCATCAGCGCAGCACAAAGCAGTGAACGGGCAGCATTTAAATGGTAAATGGACTGCATTTATTTAGTGCTTACTTACTAGGAACATTCACACAGTGTGTTTGTGCTATACATACAGCATTTGTCCTATTACATACTAATGGACATGCTGGAGAACATGTTAGGTTTTCAGTATTTTGCCCCTGGAAACTCAGACAGGCAATGATCAAACCATCACCTCCAGTTAATGGAAGAGCCATAATCTCTGGTAAGCCATAGCAGGTAACACCTTTGCAGTGTCTTTGAAATAGACTATTTGTGTCTCCCTAAGAAAAGAGCATTTTTAGATTTCACAAGCTTGTGTTTTGTACTGGACTGATCTGCCAGTTGTTCAGTGTTTGAGTGCTATGAAGTCTGGTGAGGAGGACTGTTCCTTGAGAGCAGCCTGGTTAACATTTCTGATGTTCAGTCAAATGTCTGTTGATTCTGACTTTTAGTGATCCTTTACTTTTCCATCATTTTCTAACTTGCTGTTCTTTTCCTTTAAAATCTCTGTGAGATTTCCCATTGTCTTTTTTGTACTCTTTAAAACTGGCATGCTCTGTCTAACACAGCTGCACAATTCAATTTAGTGGTGCAGGTGGCAAAAACAAAAACTGCTGGGACCAAAGTTAGGCTTCTGACACAAGAGTCACACTAAGGCTTCCTCACTATTTTCATTCCTTCCCATGAAACTTGAACCAATTCCTGCAACATAAGGCTAAAAAACATTCAGTTCTCAAACCCTGGAAAATGTAAGCTGAGAGTATCAAGCAGGTGCTTTTCTGGGATTTTTAAAATATATGTTGCTGTTACAGATCATTTGAATAATCTTTATTATGTGGTGCAACTTTATCTATAATAATGTGGAAAAATGATTATTAGACTAATATATTAAAATATGAAAAGTAACTTAAGGTTTTAAACAAACAGAAAGTAAAATGTTTGCATCCAAAGTATAATTGAGCAGAAGCAGAAAGATGCTAACTGGGAAATATTAACACAAAATGCTGTCACAGATATATGCTGATATATGCTAAGACTCACACTACTGCATTCCAATTCAGTTCACTTTACATGGAACCAGTTCACAACAACAGTTGCCTCAAGGTGCTTATTATTACAAGGTAAAGACCCCACAATCATGCAGAGAAAACACCAACAATCAGACAAACCCTTATGAGCAACCACTTGGCAACAGTGGGAAGGAAAAACTCCCTTTTAACAGGAAGACACCTCTGGCAGTTCCAGGCTCGGGGAGGGTCAACCATCTCGTTGGCCTGGTTCTGCCCTGCCAGTGGCACCTGCACCATAACTAGGCCTCCTCCTTTTCTTGGTGGCTGTAATGACCATTTTAACGTCAATGAAGAGAATTGCATTGTGGGATAGTTATCTTGTGGTATTTTTGTGCTGTATATTAAAAATGAGTAATTCTGCACAATCTTTATTTTCATGCCCAACCTTTATGATTAAATGGCTCGTATAAACAAGTTTGAAAGCACTACAGCTTTGTCATTCTCAACAGAGTACCGTGCTAAAGTGTCATGTGCTGATATAAAAGTGCCTCAAAAGTGAGCGTAAGCTGATAGGAAGGAGGCGCGTAGGTGGAGAGGTCACAGTTACTGTCACACAGACATTTTCCTTCAAACATTTCATTAAATTCAGCCCACAAGCTCTGCTGAGGGCTCTGTGTATATCTAGCTTATATACTTACACACTTCTGGCGGCCATGATCACAGCAATCAATCTCAAAAACAATAGTTCAAGTGGGACAGCACATCCCACCAGCATTAAATGACTTACTCAGCAGTTCAGAAACAAAACTCACTCCATTTAATTTCTGGGTGGGAGAACAATGTATGCCACAGAGGTTACGTTGGAGGACTATCTACTCTGTTAATGAATAGGACTAAAAATACTGTAGTGTGTTAGTTCTGTGCAGGTGCTTCCTATAATCAAAGAGTGTGCACGTTGAGATGCATGTTTCTCTGTAGACAGTTGTTATAACTGGTGGAAATATGCTGCAAAGGAGACAGAATTGGGTCTGGACATAGAGTCACCAGCAGGAACAAAATGCTGCTGTTGCTCTTGTTTATATTCTCCTCGCTCCTCGGGGAGAATCACTCATGATTAGTGTGTACAGGCAGTGTGATTACCCGCATCACTCATCAGCCCAATGGAAACCTTGGGAAACATTATGCTGCTTTCCTGAACCCATTCATAGCAGGGAATACAGAGTACGGGCAAATGAAAGTGAACTCGTTGTTGGGTTTTTGCATAAACATACAACGATGATGTTGCATATTTGATTTCATAATGATTGCATAAGACAGGCAGACTCCTGTCAGCTCCCGACAGATTGTTTAGTTTTAATGAATAATTTTAAATAGATTAACTTTTCAGTGTCTATACATTGCATTTTCACATTGTATTGTGTGGAATTAGTCCCCTGTTTCGTGCACGCAACAGCAGTTCTGATGTGATCCAGAATACTTTAACTTCTTAAAGGTCAGAGAATAAAGTACATGGCTTGACATTTTATTTCCTCACGTTGTGAGTTTCTCTTCTGTTATTACATGGATGAGAAACTAAAAAGATAATATATGGAGGCTTTTTTAAATAATATTATCATTTAGCTGTACGTTCTGAATCTGTCAGAGCTGAAGGACAGTGGAAGCAATTACTCGTGCTCTGTCTTAGCTGTAAGATTAAAGGACATTTTGTTAGTTACACCTTGTGTTACTACCTGATTAAACCTCCTTTTGCCTTTAGACCTGTTTTAATTACAGGGTTCTGGAAACATTGCTCAGCAACAACATTGGTCCATATTGCCGGGATAGCATCCGACGCGTGCTGCAGAGTTGTTATCTTGGAATCTCTCAAATCATCCCAAAGGTAGTCTGTTGGATTGATTTGTGGTGACTGTGGAGGTAATTTGTGCACAGTGAACTCATTTTCATATCCAAGAAGCTGTGTTCAAAGTGACTGAAATCGCTTTTCTTCCCCATTCTCTTTTTTTTTGCCTGTCCCGTTTGGCTCTTTTGCCATCAGAATTATTGTCTAAAGGCAAAGAAAGATGCCCAACGGATTTACTTTACCAAATTGACCATCCCAGCCTTGCCGTAATG